>NW_017728948.1:2250445-2258709 GCF_001723895.1 Crocodylus porosus | reverse complement strand
CTTGCATTCTTGGCTATTCAGTGGTCTGGCTTCACTGGAAGTAGCTGGCCTGGCGGGGGATAGCAGGGTGTAGCAGGCACCAACTGATGGCAAGGGGACCAAGACTTTTTTTTTTTGTAATGTGAGCCCACCAAGCCTGAGCTTCGCCAAGCCTATCCAGGCTTCCAGCGCCCCGTGCGTGTCCAGACTGCCTTCTCCAGCCCCTGGCACAACCAACTACCCTCCTGCCACCTCCCTGCACTGCCCCAGGGGCAATCCAACCCATTCCCAGGTGGTCCCAGGCAGTGGGAAGGTGGCAGAGACGGTGCATGGAGCAACTGGAAGCCCCAGTAGGCTTGGGGAAGAATTGGATCCGCAGCACCCAGCCCATTAGCAGCCCACCCTCCCAGTCACAGGGGGCACCGCTGCCACAGAAGGAAGGACTGGGGCCCCCAGAGCTCAGGGGGCATTTGGCCCACCGGCAGCTTGCTCTCTGGCTGTGGGAGAGGGAGGCTGGCTCCTCTGGGAAAAAAAAAGGATCGGGCCCCTCATCACTTCTGCTTTCAACTTGAAAATCCCATTGTCCCTCATTTTCCAGTGCTTACCCCTTCCACCTTCTTCCATCTGTTGCTAGTAATAATAATTGTGGCTCACGCGCTATGAACCTCGGACTAAGTGAGGCGCTTGACGGTGCATCAAGCAAGGATAAGGCCAGGTTAAGCCACACTCAGAAAAGACAGATCTTGGTCCAGAAATGGGGCTTCCAGGTACAACCACAGCACAGCTAAAAAGCGATAAAAATGGGGCATGCCAAGAGCAGGCCGCACCCCAGCAACCCCCTGCTGCTGTAATAATTTTGGGGGGTGTTTACAAACTGGAGTAGATTAGACCAGCCTTGAGACGGCTGTTTGGTGGTGAGAGCCTGACTTCCCGTGAACTGAGGACCCCGCTGTGCCAGGCTCTGTACATGCCAGTAGTAAAAAAATGCTTCTTTCCACCAAGAAATTACAATCCAAGTGTTTAACATCTAAAGGGCAGCATCTAGTCCCCCAGTTAGGTACCTAAGTGCACTTAGCTGGTTAAGTGCCACCCTGTTTCAGCACATTTAAACATTCATATGAAAGGTGGGCGGGTGGAGGGAATTCCTCCTCCCTCTTGTTGCTTCCCATGGCTTGGTCTTAAAACTAAGGTGAAGGTGTGTAGCAGAAGCAGACAGCTCAATGGCACCTTTCAGGGCCTCAAGCAGGGTGGAATAGGGTCACATTTAGGTGCCTGAGTCCATATAAGTATGCAATAGGGAGAATAGTTCTGCAAAGAGGCTAAAGAAGAGAAAGGTGCTCATGGGTGGGTTGTGCAGGCTGGCAAATGTTCACCAGATCTTCCCATTGGCTTGCTGCACACCGCCCCGCGGACTCTCCGGAAAGGAATCGCACCCCTGAACTTGCAATACCAACCATGCTGGAAGGGCTGATGACCATACCTGGGCTCCAGAGCTGTTCCCCGAGCAGAGGAAACACAACCCCACATGGCAAGCGGCAGCTGCAGGTGGCTTGGTGGGGGCGAGGGAGCTGCGGGTTTCTAATTGTGAAGCTGTTGCTGCACTTGCGTAACTGGCAGCTGGAAGGAGTCGAAGTGACGAAGAGTCTAAAATTGGGGATGGGCAGGGAGCCGCAATGTCATCTGCCTTGGCGAGCAGGTTTTATAACTGGGAGATCTTTTTTATTGGGACATTAAACATGCAAATCAGGGGTATACTGGAATCCTGCTGGAGGGATTTTACCCGTGTCGGGCGCCGGGGGGCTTTTCATCTTCCAGTCACAAAGGGACTGTTAAGAGATCTAGTCTCGACTCCAGCAACCACCAGCTTCTGCACCAACCGCAGGCTGGGCTGGAAATGAGCTTGTATTAACACATGCCATCAGGCTGAGCTGATTGGCACCAGGGTATTGCTATTGCTGCTGGGCCCTGAGCAGGCATCGGGACTCGAGTGTGCAAGGTGCTGCACCTCTAATAAACGCAATCTCTTTTCCAGACAAGCTCACCATCTGCAATTCACATTTCTGGCACAGGAATGGAGCTCCTCAAGCCCAGGCACTCGTGCTACTGCAGACATCCAGGTCTCACAATCCCTTTCAGGAGCTTCCTATGGTCTCATGTGCATCTTGCCTTGGCACTTTTAGGTGGTAGAATGGATCCCTAAGGCTCACTTCTCCTGCTTTCCAGGCTGGACTACTTGTCCCTGCTTACCACCTTTGAGCCTTTCAGTTGACTGAACCCTTCTGAGGGTCTTCTAGACTAGCAATGTAAAAGAAAAACCCGTCCTTCCCACCATAAAGGAGCACAGAATTATCTCCCTTGGTGGATGCGTGGCGAAGATCATGTTGTTGCCTTCAGGAACTGGGGGCAAGACCAGGTGACCCTGGAGGTACCTTCTGGGTTGCTGTTCTCTGGGATGCTCTGAGGGTGCAATTCGTACCTGCGCTGCTGAAGCAGCCTTATGACACCCCCTTCACACCTGATGTTGCATGGCTTAGGCAGGACTGAAGTAGTTGATGTTGGCAATCCCTTGATTCAAGGATGATCTCTACCGCGGCTCATTGATGGGTCTTGAGGTGACTTAAGAGTGCAATCCATGAGCCATAGATCTGTCTGCAGAAGTTGCAGGTCTTTCCTCAAGGGTGAATAGGCTGTAGGCTGGGATTTCTCTCCTTTTCCTTCCTCTGCTCTCTCTTCTCTGCTTCGAGGGAAATATGCTGCTCATTTGAGATTGTTGCTCTGACAGGAGACTACCTTGAGGCTGGTCGCAATGTTGGCCTGCCCGCCTTTCTAGGGCAGTCTCTCCTGTCTTACCTGCCGTGCCTTAACGCATAAAAGAAGATGGAAAATTGCAGGAGGCTGCCCATTTTATGCTCCAATGCCTAGGGCATTATACACGTCTCCAAACCTCCCCTTTACTGTGTCCCTTGCCTTGCAGATGACATTCGAGTCCACTATTACTCCCCCGACCCCTTCACTGGGCCGCACTCGGACTCTGGCCCAATTTGGCCTCAGATGTCCTCAGATGTGCCTGGGCCTCCTCCCCTCTCACTGGAGCCTCACTAGGGCCTCCAGTCCAGCTACTCCAGCCAGCCTATGTGCAGTCCTTCAGGCCCCATAAGGCCCTACTCTACATGGCTGCCAGTCACTACTCTGCCCCCTCACTGGGGCCACTAATCCACCCCCTCACTGGGGCTGCTTATGCCAGGCAGGCAGTGTTGTCTCTCCAGCTCCCTGCAGCAAGTGCTGGCTCTACTGCTCAGGGCCTGCTCTTATTTGCTAGCAGTTAGGCCCTCCTCCAATCAGGTGGCCTCCTGCTGGCCATGTGACTCTCCTGGTTGGCACCACAGTCACCTGCTGGCTGCCCTGCTGCCTGCTCAGGCCCTTAAAGTGGCAGGCACCAAAGGTGGCACCATTAGAGTTGTTGGCAGCCAGCTCCTCCCTGCTCATGATGTCAGCATCTGTCTTCTTGAGGTCTGCCGTCAAGGTGTCCTGTAATATTTCCTCTGGCCACCGTGGGATCTCAGGCCATTACTAAGATGGGAGCAGAGCACTTGTTTTAGGCATCTAATCAAGCATCTGGCACAATGCCTGGTCCAGTGAAGCTGGTGCTTGAGGATCATCGACTCAATGCGGGTAATATTTGCTTCAGCAAAGATGTTGGCCTTTGTGTGGCATTTGGCAAAGGTGTAGGCATTTGTCTTCCCCATTTGATGTGGAGGATTTTCCATTGGTGATGCCTCTCCAGGCTCTTGAGATGATGGGGGTAGTTCACCCATGTTTCACATCCATAAAGGAGAATGGGGATGAATGACTACATTGCAGACCCATGTCTTTCCAGAGATAGTGATGTATAAAGGCACGCCAAAGCAAATTCCCAAAGGAGGCACTTGGGCTGAAGTAGCACAAAGACCTCAAGCCAGACCTCTTGATGACAGCAGAACAGGCCCTTTTTGCTGGTGAGAGACCCAGTTGCTATGGATGTCAAAGGCTGAAAAAGCAAAATCCCTGCTAGGGTCTGTGAATGGGCCCATCCCATACAACACCCCCGGAAACTGTCCCCTCTGCAGTAGCACGTCCCAGAGCTCCATCTTCATCTCACCAAACCAGCACGTCTCCGTTCAAAGGTTGCATGCCTCTGCTTTGAGCAGGGTGGCTTTTGTAAGGTAAAAAAACACATGACCCTGCTATGGCTTTGCTTTGTTGGGTGGGGTCTGAAATGGAGTCAAGTTTCAAGCAGACTGCCGGGGCGGGGAGCTGAGCACGTCACAAAAGCCAGCACTGGCGAAGGAGATTTAGGATCCCGTGGGATGTCTGATGTATCTGGCACGGTGGTAATAAGGCAGCCTTCCCACAAAGCCAATGAACCTGAGAGGGAAATGCCCCCTCCACATAGGGCCTTCCCACCATCATCTGTGCACCCCAGAGACATGGCCACGGCACCTTTGGATACCACAAATGAAGTGCTATCTCTCTGCTCCATGTGGTCAGCCCAAAAGCAGAGATGATGAAGCCATAGTCCTCATGGACCCTGATGGACTCAAAGCAGCCATAGTCCTGCTTGGAGCAGGGGGTCAGACAAGATGTGACCTCCTGGGGTCCCTTCCAACCCTCATTGTCTGTGATCCTCTGATTTTGGAGGGCATCTACCCCATGGCCCTATTGCCTGGTGTGAGCACTGCTGTAAGACAGCTGCAGTTCACCCATCTCAGGGTGTAGCACATGCAAGGCAGGTGTCTCATACTTTGTGAGGGCTCCTGGTACAATCAGGTAGCGGTGTAGACAGCAGCCCTGCATCCTTCTTGAGCCCCATGGAGAAGACAGACGTGCTACACGACCCTTGTTCTCGCCCTCCGGAGAGGGGCGAATACCCACCACGTCTGGTCACTGCCTCGGCATCTGGCAACCACAGCTCATCCCCGGCCGCAAAAGAGACGCACGTCCTCAACCCAAAATCAATTAAACAGGATAATAATAATGACTGCAGTGAAATCGCAATGTAATTAAAGATTTGCTTGGGAGAAAGCGCTGCCTTGGAATTGGTGCCTCTGTTAAACATCCCTCTGCTTAGCATGGAAGAGACGCTGTGCCCGGGTCTCGTCTGACTTCCTATTAACTATTCAAATGGCCCCCGAGGAGGGAGAAGAAATATCTTCGGAAACTCTCTGCAGTAGATCCAAGATGTAGCAGGTACAAGGTTACAGCGCCCAGAGGATGTGGGTGATATAACCCCTCCCTAGCTACATCAAAAGTGGGGAAATGTACCATGAATTACCATTAAAACCCTTTACTGAAAATCAGATACCTCCAGGGGCTAGTAATAAGACTTTTCTGATGCTCATGGGGCTGAATTGAATCTGCCCCCCTCTCTCCCCGGGCTGCTAGCGATCTGCCTGTCTCTGGCCAGCTTGTCTTAGACTGAGCATTTCATTCAACTGTCGCTGGTGATGGATGGGGATAGAGAGCAGCCGGGACATCGGTTCATAGATGCTGCTAGGCTGGGTGCATTTAAGAACGACCGTTATTATTAAAAGGCTGTGCAGAAGTATAAAAGCCCCATCGATAGCACTTAGCACTCACCATCTTCCTCCTAAGGACCGCATGCCCGTCAGCTGGTTCTTACAGCATCACTTTGCACTGGGTGAGCATCAGCCCAGCAGAGACGAAGGTGGCCCCAGGAAGGTTACACGATTTGCACAGGATCTCAGTACAGCTCAGTGGCAGAGCCCAAGCACAACTAGGGCCCCTGCCTGCAGCTTGCAGCAGAGACCCAGAAACAACAGCAGTGCTGGAGGGTTGGGGTGGTCCAGCAGGCCAAAAACAGGCCAGGACCCTTCGATCTAGTCCCTGATGTATCGCTTTGTGCCGCCGTTTTCTCAGCTACAGATTTCAGGGAGCTGGGGCGGGGTGGATAACACCATCCTCCTTTGCAAAGCCTTTTTTGAGATCTACTGAGCACACCACCATGCCAGAGCTGGGTTTCCCTATCATACCAGACAATCGCTATCGGTTTCTAGTGAAGCAAAACCCCCAGGGTGGTGTAGACCCTCGGGCAGCTGCACCCCTGCTTCCCCCCAGCTCTGGGGAGCAGCTGTGTGTTTAGATTTACCAAATGAAGCCAGTTGACCCCTGGCCTGCTGGAATCTATAATATCGCTGCCTCCAATTATCTGCCGAGGTTGCGGGATGATGGAGAAGGCCCCGGGGACCGTGCGAAGCATGGAGTGAAACGCCAGCGTGAGGAAAGAGCCAGACGCCGGTGCGCTCGGCCCCCTGAGTATATTTGCTGTTCATTAAAGCGTCATTGCTAAGTGCAGCATCTCTGTGCATTGCTCAGCACGAGAGAGAGGGCGATGGTCCTGAAGGGCCTGGTCAGAGAGCGCGCTCCTGGCTCTGTCGTACTGGGGAATGAGCCTGAAAAGGACCTGCCAGCCTGGAAATCCAGCCGCTTTCCCCGATGCAACGTACCAGGCAGCCGGGATGTGAAGGGACCCCCAGGCCGTATAACCATGTCGAGCCAAATGCCACTCTCCAGCCAACGTTCATCTGGGAGAAGTCCCTTGCCATCGGTGGAGCTGCACCCCTGTCAAGCAGGCGATGGGATCATGCAATACGTCCGAGGGCACATCCTGGTCCCTGTGAGCCGAGCTCTGCCGGGTGCCACCGCCGCTCCAGCCTGGGAACAGCATGGCAAACAGGGCTGTAGCTCGCGGTCTGCCCGCAGCGTGGCAGATGCGCCGGAGGGCTAATTAAACACCGCATTACTCCCCATCGCTGCTTGTCTCTAGCAATGACAGCAGTGGCAGGTGATGGCCCAGGCCAGGGCCAGCGCGGGGCCGATCATAATGAGCCGCTGGGAGAAGCGGTAACCTCCGAGGCGATGCGGCACTAATCGGAAGTGGCACACGGAGGCACGCTGTGATGTTACCTATCAGAGGCGGCGCGGCTCAAAGGGAGGGCAGCCGAGACTGGCCCCCGCGGTCGTCAGCATGGATGTGTGTGATGCAAAGAGCAGGCAGGGCTCTGCCCGGTGCACGGCCAGGTGCGCGGGGACTGAGTCCAGCCAGGCTTCAGCCGCTCAGAGACACAGCCTGTGCTACCCATCCCTCGCAGCGACAGACTGTTGTTGTGTCTGGGCCAGACCATGATGCCCTTTTGCACTAAAGGGGCACAGACTTCACCTGCCCCCAGCTGTGCCAGCAGCTGGTGGCTGTCACAGCAGATCCAGGGCTGCTAACAGCTCTCCAGGCGCACCCAGCCGGGGCACTAGCATTCAGGGCCTGCTCTTCCAGTCCAGCTAAGGCATCCTCAGCACGACAGCTTATGATCTTAGAGATGACAGCAGTCTCGCCTCAGCCCTGCCACTGACTGCCTGTGTCACCACGGCCAAGTCCCTTCACCTCCTTGCTTCCCAGCTGCCGTGCTGTCCCTCTCATTTGTTTAGAGCTGCAGTGCTCCACCTCTTGGCTCTGCGGGCCAGATGTGTGGTGCAGGGCTGGATCCACAGGGTCAGGGCCTGAATTAGGTCCCGTGCAATCAGCTCCCTAGTCACACCATCTGGATCAGGCACAGCTACCTGGATCAAGCCCCGCGCACCTAGATCCTGCCTCGTGACATCCAAATCAGATCCTGCATCTCACCTTATCCTATCTCAGCCCCATGCCCCTGATATAGCCTGCTAAGCTATGCTATCAAGCCCACTGGGACCCCACAGGTCTGGAAATTGGGTAGCAGAGGAGTGGTTATTAATGGGTCCCACATTTTTGGACCCATGGAGAGCCCTGTGAGCTAGACGATGGGCTGGATCGGTCCTCCGAACAGAGCTAATCACCCCTTCTGTGCACCCATTCTGGGGTATGCACGGCCTGCTCCATCATGCTGGTGCTCCCAGCATCCTCCTCTCTGCCTCCAAGTGAGTGAGTGTTGCCAGCTAAGCTACATCTGCCAGGCAAGCCATGCGGTGAAGCACTGGAGCAGGCTCCCCAGAGAGGTGGTGCAGTCTCCATCCTTGCAGGTGTGTAAGACCCAGCTCGATAAAGTCTTGGTTGGGATGATGTAGTTGGGGCTGGTCCTGCTTGGAGTAGGGGTTGGCCTAGATGTGACCTCCTGAGGTCTCTCCTGTGGCGGGCCAGTAGGGGGCGCTCCTGCATTGAGCCACCCACCTCCCTGCGCCCAACCACCTGCCAGGCTCCAAATACCTCCCTAGGGGCGCCTTACGTCTGGCCGACCCCTCTCCCGGAGCACACTCAC
>NW_017728948.1:2244367-2250434 GCF_001723895.1 Crocodylus porosus | reverse complement strand
GTGGGGCCATCACCTCCCCTGGGTTTGTGATCCTGTAGCAACAGGCACGCCCCTCCGAGGGGCTCGGGCCTTCCCCCTCACTGCGTACAGCTGTTGCATATCTGACGGGCTTGGGTTTGTTGCCTAACTTTGGGCAGTTGGGCTTGATGTGGCCCGGCTCCTCGCAGTTATAGCACCCCCTCTTTTCCGAATTGGGAGGTTTGGTCGAATCAGGGGCCTCCTTACGCTTGGTCTGGGACAGCCTCTTTTCCCCTTTTGGACCTGGCCCTCCCTTCCCCCCTCTCTGGACCCCTTTATGGTGCTTCCCAGAGTAGGGAGGCTTCTTGTCTGACCCCTCACGATTAAGCAACAGCTGATCCGCAATTTCAGCGGCCTCAGGGCCGGTTTTGGGGCCCCTGTCCTTGACTAGGGTTTTAATCTCCCTTGGACATCGGTAGTAAAATTGGTCCAGCGCCATAAGTTGGAGCAGCTTCTCTCTAGAGTCAGCCTTGGCTCCGTCTGCCCATTTGATGAGTGCATCCCACAACAGGGCCATAAAATCAGTCATTGACTTCTCCGGCTGTGGGACGAGATTCCGAAATCTTTTCCGAAAATAGTCCGGTCCTAACTTGAACCTTGAAGCCACGGCCTGCTTAAAGGTATCCTAGTTCTCAGCTGCGTCTGAGGGCAGGCTGTTCAGGACCACCGCCAGGTCACCATCTACCAGAGCAGCCATGTGCATCATGTACGCCTCCTTGGGCACCTTCAACTGTCGGGCTTGCCTTTCAAAGATGCTGAGGAATACGTCGGGGTCATCTCCGGGCCGGTAGCGAGAGAAGGCTGAGGAGTTTGGTTTGGGGTATTCCCCAGGCGCTCGTGGAGGGCCCGCATCTTCCCCGTTGGTCCGCAGACGGAGTACCTCTAGCTCATGCTTGTGCTTGGCCCCTGCCTGCTGGGCCTCCGCCTCACGCTTGAGCCTTGCCTCTTCAGCCTCGCGCTGTGCTGTCTTCTCCGCCAGCTCCATCTTTTTCACCTCCAGCTCCATGCTTTTCAACTCCAGCTCATACTTGCACTTTCTCTCTCGCTTCTCAGCTTCTAGCTGCCTCTGGTACCTCGAGCGCTCCTCCGTAGGGGTTGATCCCTCTGAGGACTGCGGACTTGGTGTGCGGTGCTGTGATTCTGGGGAGGACTCAGGAGTTGGCGTGTGTGGAGTTTGCTCTGAGGCTGAGTCATTGTTGCACAGGAGTTTAATCAGTTCCTCCTTCTTTAGCCCTTTCTTCACATGAAGGCCTCTTTATTTCACCCGTTCTTTTAGTACAGGCACAGTCATTTGGACATACTCGTCCGCCATCCTGGCTATCTACACTATCCAGTCGACCTGATGCCAAATTAGAAAATGTTTGCTCCAGGGATTTCAGTGACTCTATTACTTTTCCCAAATTATGCCTGTAAAACAGCAGGGTATTTGAATACCACTGCTCCTACCACGTGTGGCGGGCCAGTAGGGGGCGCTCCTGCATTGAGCCACCCACCTCCCTGCGCCCAACCACCTGCCAGGCTCCAAATACCTCCCTAGGGGCGCCTTACGTCTGGCCGACCCCTCTCCCGGAGCACACTCACTAGTCTGGGAGTAACGTAGCTGCCACCACCCCGAGAAGGGACTGTCTCGGCCCTGTGTCCTCAGGGAAACACAGGCCTAAAGTCCTACGGGTACTCGACCCAGTACAGGCACTTGGGGCACTTCCCCAAGTCTGGGGCCAAAAAGTAAAGTCCCCCTTAGTCCGCAGACCTAAGGGGTCTCTTAGGCATAATTAAGACCCCCCGCCTCAATAAGTCTCCCACACCAGTCACAAAGGAAGACTTTATTGGTTACAGGGGTAGGGTAAACTAGGGTACAGGATTGAGCAATATCCTAGAAATCCTAAAGAGCAAAGAGTCTGGCTGAGGTAGCCTTTTGATCACGCATCTGAGTTACTGCCAGCTAGATATCTACCCAGATCTCGAGTAGCGTACTCACACGCATCTTCCAAAGGCAGGTGAAGTTTCCCCTCTGGAGGCAGGCGGTTCCTTGCTCATAAGTTTTGGGGGAGAGAGAGCCAGTTTCAGATGGTAAATCTTCTCTGTGTCCCCCGCATGGCTGCTGCCCCCTCCTCCTGGGCAGTCCTAACTTATATAGCCCCTGTGACCTCATTCACCTGGCCCAGTGGAGGCCAGCTCCGGTTGGCTGTCGGTCAACCAATTTGAAATACATCACCAGTTGCCAGGCAGATTCCAGCCCACCAGGTAGATGCCCCTCACCCAGGTAGCTGATGCCAGTCACCTAGGTAGATGGAGCAGGTTTCCCCCCCCCTCAGGACTGCAGCCAGCTCAGGTTACGTAAAGAGACAGGCTGAGGTGTGACTCCTCTGTGCTGGCCCCTCTAATCACATTGTCACAGGGCAGAGATTGTGGGGAGAAACCAAGGTGGCTTTCTGCCATACCTCCCAACCCTACTTTCTATGATTTTTATATACTTCATGGTGCTAAACTGGTCCTTGTTTTCCTTGGTGTTCAGATGCAGCTGCTTCTTTTCTATACCTGAGCAGGGGCACTTTGTGCCCAAAAGCTTGCCTGACCTCTCTGCCAGCTATACAGCTGGTGTAATAAAATAACTAAATGCATCTTGCTTCTCACCTCTTCCCTGGACCATCTCTACAACATGGCAGCAGCACTCATAGCCACAATGGCAGCAGTGCCCATAGCCACAATGACATCTGATGGGGGATTGAAGAACATGGAAGAAACCTTCAGCCACCTCCATCAGAGAGAGAAACTAATTTCCCCTTGGTAATACCTGGGGAGAGACTTTCTCCAGGGGCATTGTCTTTGCAGGCAGCCCCACCAAGGTTGAGGTGGACGGCATCTAAATGCCTCCTGATTAGCTGGGAGAAGCAGTAGGACCCCCACCGAACCCCACCTGGGGCAATGGGCTGTCGTCTCAGAGGATGGGCCTCCTGGTGCCACACCACAGCACTCACCATAGCTGCCCTTCATGGGGTAGCAAAGCAGTCTTTGCACCTTCCTCTGAAGCAGCCAGTCCTGGCTCCTTGAGACAATGGGATACGGACCAGATACATCCATGGTCACATCTGCTCTGGGTCCACCTCTGCAGCACGCAGCGGGGGGAGAGGGTGGGCCTTGGCTCCTAGGGAGAAATCTGAGTGGGGTCACAGGTAACTGAGGGCCCTCTGCCAACTCAGTGCACACATGCACTTGCTGTTTTCTCTGTCCTGGGCCTAGCCCAGCTCCGGTTGAGACTCTGCCCATTGGTAGCGAATTGCAAAGAAGCCATTGCTTTGCTTGGATGTGCTGATGGAAGCAGTCAGCAGTGCTCGTGGCAGCTGGCTTCATGTCACAGTGGAATAAACTGGTCTCCGGCAGCTGTCAGATATGGGCACCATGTATATCAGGCATGCCCAGGCAGCAGGGAGGGGACCCTTGACCTTGTGTTTGGAAGGCACAGGCCTTTACCACCTGCGCTAAAAGGTTTCCTCTGCAGCTGGTAGCTGGGGAGATGGTGAATCCTTAGAATCACAGACTCAGAAAACGAGGGTGGAAGGGAGCTCAGGAGGTCACATCTACTCCAACCCCCTGCTCAAAGCAGGACTAGCCCCAACTGCATCATCCCAGCCAAGGCTGTGTCTAGCTGTCCTGTCCCTCAGCCCCCCAGCAATTTTTGTTGCCCTCCACAGCACTCTCTAATTTTTCCAGATCCTTTCTGTAGTGGGGGGCCCACAGCTGGACACATGA
The DNA here is from genome assembly GCF_001723895.1 of Crocodylus porosus. NCBI lineage: Eukaryota > Metazoa > Chordata > Crocodylia > Crocodylidae > Crocodylus > Crocodylus porosus. Next base: position 2,246,666 of record NW_017728948.1, on the reverse strand, counting down.
CTCCAGATGTGGTCTCCCCAGTGCTGCATAGAGGGGAAGAATCACTGCCCTCCATCTGCTGGCAATGCTCCTACCCATGCAGCCCAGGATGCCGGTAGCCTTCCTGGTACCAAGGGCACACTGCTGGCTCCTGTTCAGCTTCTTGCCCACTGTCACCCCCAGGTCCTTCTCTGCTGCCCAGGCAATCAGCTCCCAGCCTGTCCTGGTGTATGGGACTGTTTCATCCTAAGTGCTGGACTTTGTACTTCTTACTGAATCTCCTGAGATTTCTTTTAGCCCCATCTTCCAATTTGTTGAGGTCTCTCTGGGCATGTCTACATGTGCATTTACGCTGGCTTAAATTTACCACATAGTAAATTACTGCACAGTAAGCGGGAATAAGCCGGCTTCTACATTTGCAGGTGTTAAAGAGCATTAACACTGCGAGTGGACTGTTAGTTAGTCCCAAGTCAGCCCACACAGCCAGTGTTACTGCGCAGTAAGGCATCTACACATGCATTACTGCGCAGTAACTAACTGGGCATAAATTTGAAGCCTGCATGATGCAAGTATTAAATTTATGCTCAAGTCAGCATTAAGTTGCCATATTTACTACGCCATGGAAACATGCACCCATACTGCGCAGTAATCTGGGTTACTGCACAGTAAATGCGCACGTGTAGGCATGCCTTTTGCATCCCAGCCCTACCCTCCAGTGTATCCACTCCTCCCCAGAGCTTGGTGCCATCTTCACACTTGCTGAGGGTGCACTCTGGGCCATCTTCCAGGCTGTTCATGGAGATATTGAACAAGACAGGCTCCAGGACTGACCCCTGGGGCACTCCACGTGAAAATCTTGCTGAGGTTTTTACCCACCCTGAGCTCTGGGAAAGGGAGTGGAGCCAGGAGAATGGACGGTCCGACCCCCTCGCCTTGGGCCTGAGGTTGAATGACAGGAGTGACTCTGCCATCACTTTGGAGGGGTGGTAGTCCAAAGCCAGGAGAGCAGTTGAGCGGGGAGCTGCCCTCCACCACCCCTCAGTCCTCCCACGCTCCTGTCACCACAGTTGGGACTGATCCTGAACATTGCCTTCTTTAGCCACAATGGCTGCCCCGTGTCGAACCGTACCTAGGCTCTGCAGGCTGGAAGCTACTCTCCATCACAATGTAATTCAGGTGTGAGTCCACTGATGCCCACCACGCTGCTGGAGGATCACGCCAGGGTATCTGAGACCTAAATCTCGCCCTGCATGCACCGCTGAGGACACATTATCCCCACCAAGCCAGACCCACGAGTGAGGATTCAGCTGCCCATGTAGAAACTTCCCCTTTCCAAAGAGGATTTCTGATGCTTCTTGAAGCCACGGTGGCTTCTGCTGCTTGTCTGCACCGGGGAGCTTTGTGTTGGTCTTCAAGGGCCTTCACTGACCCTTTCATTTTTGCTGGGTAGCTGACATGTTCTGAATGACCTCCAGTGCAGGGAAAGATGGTCCGGTGGTTAGAGACCTGGGTGTGATGCCCTGCTCTGACACAGACTGCCTCCTGCACTGCGGCCAAGTCACTTAATCTCCTTTCACAATGACGCAACTAGAAATGCCCTCGGTCACAGGGACAGCGTGGAAATAAAGTCAAAGGCAGTCAGGGGACTAAAGAGCCAGGCAAGGACCTAGCAGAGAGAATAGGTTTCAGCCTCACCTCTGCTTTGCTGGAGTTTTAAAGCATGTTGGATAGCACGGTGTTTTAATGCGTGTTTTAAAGCACGGGTGTCAGCTCAGCTCCTTCCTGACCTGTACTCAGTGTGAGTTAAGTTGAGTGGTTTTACAAAGTGTGTGTGTGTGAGAGACAGAGAGGCTGTTGAACAGCCTGCCCAAGGTCAAAGCCCCATCACTTAGCACATTTAAAGCTCGACTGAACAACATACTAGTAAATATACATTAGGGAATAATCCTTCCATGGCTGCAGTCATGATCTAATAGGGCTTTTCTTCCATCTACCCTGGGGGGGAAATGTCCAGGTGTTCGATAACGGCTTCCAAAGAGTGTGTGTGTGTGTGTGTGTGTGTAAGAGAGAGAAAGAGAGAGAGGGATCTGGGAGAAGCATAAAGAGATCTGAATAAGAAATATGTGAAGGAAGAGATTTTTCTTTATTTTTTATAGTTTCACAGTTGGTTGCGGTCAGAAGGGCCCTGAGCAGATCATCGAGTCCGACCCCCTGCCATGGCAGGAAAGAGTACTGGGGTCAAACAACCCCAGCAAGATGTTCATCCAGCCTCCTCTTAAAGCCCCCCAGGGTAGGAGCCTGCACCACTTCTCTTGGAAGT
>NW_017728948.1:2225235-2244063 GCF_001723895.1 Crocodylus porosus | reverse complement strand
TGTGCCCACATCCCCCCACATCTTAGTGTCATCAGCACATTTGAACAGGTGGTTTTTACCCCCTCGTCCAAGTCGCTGATGAAGATGTTGAACAGTGTGGGCCCGAGGACCGAGCCCTGGGGGACCCCACTGCCCACGTCCCTCCGGGTCAAATGTGACCCGTCCACCACCGCCCTCTGGGTGCGGCCCTCCGGCCAGTTGGCGACACGTCTGTCTGTGTGGGTGTCGACACCACAGCCCCCAGTTTCTTAATGAGAACGGGGTGAGAGACCGTGTCGAAGGCCTTCTGAAAGTGCAGGAAGACGATGTCCACTCCTACCCTGTGTCTAAGGATGTGGTGACCTGGTCGCAGAAGGCCCCCAGGTTGGTCTGACAGGACCTGCCGCTCATGAACCCGTGTTGGTTGCCCCTAAGCATGACCTCCCCCCCAGACCCTCGTGGACATGTGCCAGGATAATGCTCTCAAAAAGCTTGCCCAGGATCGAGGTAAGACTAACTGGCCCATAGTTCCCAGGTCCTCCTTCCTCCCCTTTTTGAAGATGGGAACCACACTGGGCCTCTTCCAGTCCTCTGGCATATTCTTTTAAAAAGAATGCTTCAGTTTAACCTGAAAAGGGCCCAAACTAAATGCTGTCACCCCCGCTTCCTGCTTCTTCTCCCCCGCCACCCCTGCTTCAAAAACAAAATAAAGTTTGCCTTTGCTACAGAAAGTCAAATTTTTATTCTGCTAAAATAGGAACCTCTGTGCAAAAAGGCTCGCTTTAATGGAAAAGCCAGTCTTGGTGGGAAAGGAGCATCGATGACTAACGCAGCATCCTGCTGCTGCCCAGGCCCATCTGGGATCCCTGGCACAGATGTCTGCTTCTCTCCTTGTCCATCTCTCTCATCGTGAACTTCGCCCCCCCGGAAGTGTCTTCAGGGGACCTGACTTCTTGACCCGCATCTTGTGACAACGGACAAGGGATCTTTAGTGATGACTAGCACAGCCTTCGGTTTCCACTTGCTTCTAAAAATAGTCTTTATATCTTGATCTCCTTGAAAGTGCAGGGTGAAGCTGTGTGGGGTGGGGGGGGAAACCGGGCCCCGACTGAATGTATTTTAAAGCCTATGCAAAATCCATCTGCTTGACAATGCTTGCAAAGCTGAAATCAAGCCCAGGGCTTTCATGACGAGTGTGTGACATGGAGCATCTCTGCCTGTGAGTGCAGATAGATGGACAGACCGATGCTCTTACTGGGCTCTGACGCCTGGACTCGTTGGCTAATGGCAGAAATAATGAGCTAGGGCTAAAAGCTATTGATAAACCTTGCAACAAGCCAGCATGATTTGTTCCAAACAATGTCAGGCAGGGCATGGGTATGCTGTATGCTGGGATCGTGCCCGGCGGTGCTGTTGCAGCAGCATGCTGCGATGCCATATGGAGACCCAACAAGGGCTGTCGGCCCGGTCGAAGGCAGCCTGAGGCATGCTGAGGGAGAGGGCATGTGTGCAGGATCTCAGCTGCATTCCCCGACGCGTCCTCACACAACGCAGAAGACAGCAAACAAATCTGCAGTGATGCCCCTGCTGGGAGGAGGCTTGGCCCTGGTTTGACATGAGTCTAGGCAACAAGAGGCCAAGGTGCCTAGTTGGAAGCCATGTAGGTTTTGGACACTGTTCATGGCCTGTGTCTGGGCAGACGTACCTGTGGAGACCCAAGAGATTGCACTCGAAGCAGGAGGCAAGCAGAGGTCAAGGGAGATGCCCAAGGTCACCCAGGCGAGCGGTGTCAGAGCAGCACCTAGGTCTGTGCCTGAGCCACCAGCAGCCCTGGGGGGTCTCAGAAGTAGCTAGGCAAAGGCAGTAAAGGACATCCTTGAAGATAAAGGTTACAAGTATTCGTGTGGGTACAGCATTGGACTGGGATTGCAGCTCGGGCCATGGAGTCATAAAGCAGTCGGGCTGGAAGGGATTTCAGAAGATCTTCTAATCCAACCACCAGCCAGCCCTCTCCAAAGCATCCCAGACAAATCCTCATCTAACCTGCTCCTAAAACTACGCAGACAACCCTGCCAGACAACCAGGAGCCATATCACCTGCCGCTGGTCAAGCAGGGGGACAACAGTGCCCAATGTCCTGCTGCAAGGGTGGTTAAAATACTCTCCAGATATCCAAGGAAAAGGTCCACAACCCTTGCTATGGGGGAGGGCAAAACCCCCACCACCTGTATTCATCTGACCCAACAGGAAGGGGGAAAAATTTCTTCCTGACCCCACGCGGCAAACAGCAAAGCCCAGAAGCATGGGGAATACCCATAGTAGACCACAGGCACAACTACTCTTAGCAGTGACTTTGAACATATCACTCCCTGTCCTCTGAGACCTGCCCATGAATGATGCCATAGGAGAGATCTGTGCTAGCATTACAACGCCCCCATTTCACAGATGGGGAAACCGAGGCACTGAGTTATTAAATGGTCTACCCTAGGTCACGGGCAGAGATGTGAGTCCCTTCCATTATGCTAAGCCGCCGTGGACAAGGATGCTGTTCTTGTATGCTCTTGGCTTTGTGGCAGCACTGTAATGACTCCTGAGATGCAGACGTTGAAAAGCCATGGAGCTACCGGCTTCCAGTCCCCTGCACGTCGGCGTCGGCTCTCCGGCCTGTGCTCCTGCACACCTGGCTGGCAGGCCCAGGGCCGGGGGTGTTTCACCACAGCCCACAGCCCAGCTGGCGCAGGGACTGGAGGCAGCCCTGAGAGCTAATGCACACTTCTGTTGGGCAGATGTCAGACCTCTGGCGCGTCCCCATGCAGACTCTGTTCCCCTGCAGCATCTCCAAGCTGCCTATTTCAGCTCAGCCAGGTGGCTGCTTTCTCCCCTGGCTTCCCCTTGCAGCCAGCGCCAGATGTTGCCAATTTGAATAGCCCCTGCCTCCTATTGCAAATCAGTCATAGCAATTCCCCTGGGAAACAAGGGCATTGTGGTGGGGGGGATCTCTATGTTGTATAATTTATTCTCCTCCATTTATTTCCTCAACTGCAAGAGGGTGGGAGGAATGCCAGCCCCCTGCTTGCACTGCTACTCCGTCGCTGCTGTGATGCAGTATAACAAGGGATCGGCTAGGGCTGTGACTGCCATGTCTGCCTGGCACCTCTGGCGCCCTTTCGTGGGCTTGTCATGCAGCACATCTTCCATTGTCTGCCCAGTGCAGTATTTCCACCTGCTGTAAAGTCCTCATTGATCTCTGCTGGCCCCCCAGAGCCCCATCCATCCCCATTTAGAAGGACTTTGATTTGTCTTCAAGAGGAGGCTGGACAGATATTTGGCTGGGGTGATATGACCCCAGCACCCGTTACTGCCCGGGGAGGGGGATCGGACCTGATGATCTGTTTAGGTCCCTTCTGACCCTAAGCACGATGATACTATGACTTTACTTACGTTGTAAGTTTAGACTGGATTTCCCCCAAAAAAACAAAACTTCTTCACTCTTAAAGCATAGGATAGATGCCTAGGGAAGACATGGACTCTCCATCACTGGAGCTGTTCAAGAAGAGGTTGGACAGCCGCTGGCAGGGGATGACCTAGGCCTAGCAATGCCTATGCTCTTCGATGGGGAGTTCCCATTTTTGTGGGTTTTTCTGCTAGCCCCCTGCCTCCTTTTCTGTCCCATGTGTCAGGATGATTTTAAGCCTTCCTCAGAGTCATTGGGAGTTGGCTGGGGACTCTGGTCTGTGCCAAAGCTCCTGCTAGGACCAAAGTTGAAGGTTTCTGGCTAGAGGGTCTTGCCCCTCCACTCAGGGTCAAACTAATCCCTATATTTGGGGTCAGGAAGGAATTTTACCCCTGCATTTTACTCCAGGAAGGATTTTTACCCCTATATTGGGGTATGGGCTATGGGGAGGGGTTGCATTCCTCTGAAATGGGGGCTATGACTCTCTATCCAGGACCTCTTGAGCGGCCTCTTGAAGGCTCAGATCTAGCGAAAACATTTACTCTTCAATATATTCATTGATATAAAAGAAGGGCTGACGTGGTCCCCTTGCTTTACCCGTGGCAGGTTCAGGTGTTAGGTCTATGTTGTGTCAGGATTGACTGGATGCAAGCTGCTCCAATATTGCGCTGGGACACTGCTATTCCCAGAAGAAATGTGCAGATGAGTCCTTGGGAGCAGAGCACGGATATCCCCCACAAGCGTTGGGGATGTTTCTACCCAAGGGTTTGATTCAGGCCTGAACCTGCTTCCACGCCTGTGCTCCTCAGCTGACTTCTTGCACCAGTGCCACCATCTGCTGAGCGGCCATACGATTCTTCAAACTGGCTTGTCTTTGGAGGGGAAATCAGGGATGACAAGACAAAGCATAACGATATACAAGTGCCAGTCCTGGAACAGAGGTGGTCAAACAGCATTCAGGGCAGGGATCTCCACACAGCACCAATGCCCCCCGGAAGATGAAGCAACAAAGCTACCAGAGCCAATGGTGTCTGGCATGAGCAAGAAAGGAGGTCTGGGAGGGTTTGCAGTTAGTGGGGGAAGACTACAAGCCGTGCGCTAGCAATATTGAGCTTGAGGTCACTATTCACCTACAAGGAGATGTGAGAAAGAGTGATGATACAAGGGGCTGGGGTAGAGGGGTAGATGTGAGAGTCACCAGCATAGAGGTAACAGGTGGATTTGTGTCTGAGGAAGAGAAGGCTTAGGGATGGAGTGGGGGAAAGAGAAAGGAGACCAGTAAAGAGAAAGGAGACGAAGCCCAGACCGCTGTCAGGACCTACATGAAGCTGGATCTGGGATGGAGAGGGTCATCTCAATGCCATGTTATAGGAAGGGTTAAGGAGGCAAGAGGAAAGCAGGAGAGGATGATGCCCCAGAAGCCAATCTCAAGATGAAGAGCATGGGGAGAGGTGGAGGAGGTGCGGGAGAAGGAGGATGGGGTGCTGGATCTGGGCTTTGGCTGAGAAGAGGTCACAGATGCCTGGCGTCTTGGGCTCGGGATCCCAGCTCCTGAGTTTCTCCCGGGTGGAGAAACTCCCCCCACCCCGATCTTTCTAGCCTCTTCAGCCTGTATAGAAAGAAATGCTCTCCAAGTACTGCGGCTCCCAGCACCAGAAGGGTTAAGCTGATCTCTTTACAAACTCCTTCCAGCAGCTGCATTTATTGATGCTTGGATTAACTTAATGAAACCAATGGACTGGAACTGCAAAGGGGTGGGGGGAAATAATCAGGTTGATCGTCTGCCAGCGAAACACGCAGCCACTGAGCCTGACATTTCCCAGCCGAGACGGGGCAGCACGGGCACCGGAGGGCGCGGGAGCTCTTGGGGGTTCAAAGCTGAAATGCAAACACGCTGGCTGGGCGGTCCACCGTCGCCATCTCAGGCAGAGCCCACACGGCTGCTGTGAATATTTGCTGGGCACAGTAACGTTGCTGGTGATCGGGGGCTCTCTCCTGCACCACCTTGTCGCCAGCAGGATCAGTGCTGGCTTCTGGGCAGAGAACCGCCCTGCAGCGTCTGGGAAGGAGCTGCACAGGGCTGAGCCTGGGCTGGGGGGATGCTTGGAGGGGGAGAGGGGGATGGGGTTCATATGTGCAAAGGAGGGTGGGGAGGGAGAAAGAGAGAGTCGCCAACTCTACGGGATGCTTACTATATAAGAACTCTTTAGATATGGTGCCTATATCTATATTACTTTTACTGTGATCTGTCTAGTAAATAATATATACACACTACATATATAGTTATGTACTCTACGGGGTTCTTACGATAGATAGATAGCTAGATAGATAGATAGATAGTGCAGTATATATTATAGATATATACTGTATAGGTTTCTTTCACGGGTGTATATAAACACATACACACACACATACAGATATACCCATGTACATACTCTATACTATATTATGATTGGATCCATACTGTATGTGACTAACAACAATATATAAAGTATAAAAGGAGCCCCGGAGAGTATATATCTGTTATTATACCTTCTATACTACCGGTATTATACAAAGTATTATATATTACGGTGCTATAGTACCTAACTGTATGTATGCATATGTGTATGTATGCATATGTGTGTGCATGTGCATGCATGGGTGTGCGGTGCATGTGTGCATGAGAGAGAGAAAGTATTGAGGCAGTGTTGGGCAATACTGTACATTTACATGACACGAGTATCCTATATAAAAGGGCAGGCGAGGTTTTTTGCATAGATGTGATATCTTTTATTAGGCCAATTATACAGCAGGGTGCCTAAGTACCCTCTAACTGCAGTTTGCAAGCTGCAAGTGCCTCCCAAACGGTTCAGATGTGGCTTTTACAGGAAGTCATGTACTGACCAATGATTAGTTGAGCTGGGCGCAGGGCCCTGATCAGGCACCTGAGCGTCTCTGAAGCTGTGTCCCCCATGGCTCTTGCTCAGGTGAAGTTTGGCTTGTATCTAGAAGGTTTAGGAAGCCCAGGTCCCACTGCTATCGAGTGCACGGCACCATGCAGTGTCGAACGCCCTCTACAGCCAGAGGTCCAGTATAGGGTCTCTGTCGAAACCCTTCATGCAAGCAGAGCCTTCCTATTCCCGGTGACGGGATTTGGACCAGGCTCTTAGACGAGCAGTGGTTCTTATTTTATGCTCTGACCAGAGGTTGAAGTCCAGGGTTATCCAAAGGCCAGGCAGAGCACAGGCGCTGGCAATAGAAACCATCTCACTAGCCTTGCCTCTTGCAAGGTTAGCCGTGTTAATCTCAAGAGAGGCAGAAGGTAGAGCCGGTAGCACCTCGGATTAAATGCGCAGACTCTCATCCCGACTTTTCCATCCTTGGAAGTTTTTAAGAGCACGTTGGACAAACATTTGGCTGGGCTGGTTCAGAGAGCGATGAACCTGCCTTGAGCAAGGGGCTGGACTAGATGACCTCCCGAAGTCCCTTCCAGCCCAATTTTTTCTGTGATCCTCTGAGCTTTAAATATTTCTCCGCTGGATGCCCGAAGGGGCAAGGCTTCTCTATCCACCACAGTCGACAGGGCTGTTTGAACAGAACAAGCACACGGCGGGTCTCTGAACCCATCTCTCCAAAATGAGTTGAGTGCCTTAATATTCAGGGTTCGTTCCGAGCCAGGCTTCCACGCAAAGGAAACGCTGGGTCTTTTATGCATGATCCCAGCTAATAAAGTTATAAAAGCAGCAGGAGACGGTGGCGAGCTGCTCGCAATCAAAAAAACCCACAGAGGCTTTCTCTCTCGCTCGTTTTTTTTCCCCACTTTTTAATTATAATAATAAAGAAAACCATCAGTAAAATTCACCCCAAGTTTTACAGAGGCAATAAGCAGAAAGAAATTGGAAGGTCACAAAGAAACGGTCTTTCCGGATTACAGCCATGGCCCATATGGTACGCTATCCTGTCCCCAGCAGGGGTGAGGTTTGGAGGCTTTAGAGAGTGGAGGAATCATTGCTTTGTAGAGAGGGATGAAATAACCTGCCCTTGAAGAAGAAGAATGGGGGAATTCAATTAATAGTCATACCTTGCAACAAGAAGGCAAGCATCCAGCTGTCCTGAAGCAGGGGTGGATCTAGTGGGGATGCAATGGCACAGCTGCACCCCACTTTCAGACCACACAACAGGAACAGCAGCTGGGGACTTTTTTTTTTCTTTTTTGTAAATCCTAAAATCAGGTAAGAATCCCACCTCTCCTGGCACCTTGCACCTTCCCTTCCTCCCCCTCCACGCTCAGCAGTACATCCCCTTCCCTGCCACCCCCTGAAGCTGTCACCACCACTGCTGCTGTCCCCAGCTGAGCCCGGCTTTCTGAGCAGCCTGGCTGGAGGGCTCTGGAGCTCTCCTTGCCCACAGGGGCAGCCACAAGGTGGGCAGGGAGGAAGGGAAGGGATGGGAAGATGACGTGCTGCTGAGCCCAGAGAGGAGGGGAAGGGATGCCGAGAGCAGGAAGGAGCGGGGAGTATTTTTACCTGATTCAGGGACTTTAAAAAGTATCCCCATGATGCCATCTACCTGTCCCAAAGGGCGAGAAAAAGCCACGAGCAGTGTTGTAGCCATCCCTGCAGCACCAGGCACTGTTCCTTCACCCCCCAACCCTTTACAAAACCCTGGATCCCCCCCATGTCCTGAGCCCCACCGCACTGGATAACCATGCAGCCCTCTTTGTTCGCTCTCCAAACAGCAGGTCCAGCTGCAGGGGATCCATTCACGAATTAAATCCTTTTTGACAATGCTTAATGTCTCTGGCACAAAGGCGCCGAGGAAATGCATGTCACCTTGCTCAGGTTAACGCGTTCACACTCCATTTCCTGCTGCCTGCTTCCGCATCCCCTTCTCCCCCTAGCCACCGCAGCGAGGCCAGCAGCTGCACGGCACGATAAATGCAAGGGGGCACTTGCAGAGGGGGAGTCGCCGGTGGGGTTGCCGAGCTTAATGGAAAATGGCACCTGCAAAACACCATAGGAGCAGAGGAGTCTGATTCCTGTCAGAGCTGATGCAGGGAACAGCCCAGTTCCCACCGCCGGAGGCCCCAGGGCCACTTGGGTGAGGGACTAACAAGTTTAAGAGAGTTAGAGTGAGGGCTTTTGCCTCCCTCTGACCTTTAAAAGGCCACTTCTCTGAGCCATATTTTGCAGCCAAATCTTGGGAATAGGTTGTTAGTATATGTTGTTTCTCTAATTGCTAGCAAACCCTTGGGTTTCTATCCCCAGATTGACTCTTGGTAAGTGGAGATGTGGCTGGTAAGTAAGCATTCGGTTTTAGGCCACCCAGAGCTGTATAAAGTTTATACTGTATTGAGGAGCTCCTTCACAACCATATGGATATACTGTAAAAAGAGCAAGTCACAACTTCACAGGCCCTGCTAAGTTAAGGGGAGATGGACAGGGGAGCTGGGATCAGCTTCCTGGCTGGCCTGAGCATACCACATCTGTAGTGCCACAAAATCCCAGGACCGTCTGATCAAGCTCCCCCTGGCTCAGGACAAGCTCCCCATCTACCAGATGGGGAAGGAGAAGCTGGAAGGGGGGACCCCAGGCAAGCATGAGCCTGTCTTTCTTTCCCTTTTCGTTGCACATCTCCAAGAAGAGTTTCATTGCACTGCATCCAGGGGCTCTTTAAATGCCTTCAAGGGGCAGCGGGTGCCGGCTGCAGCTCTTTGCTCAGTGTCTCCCTTGGCACCCTGGTTATGAATCTGTAACCTTTGTCCCCATTCCTGTTTTGTCATTTGTTGTCCCAAGAAATGTGTTGTTACACACTTAGTGGCCTGTTACACACTCAGTGGCCCTGCCACTGAGGGGAAGTAGTAGTTTCTGGTGGACCTAGGACCAGCATCATGGTGCAACACATGGGCCTGACTGGTTTGATGCCTCCTGACACCTTGGTGTCATCTTGCCTCCTCACTGGCAGAGCTCAGCTCGTCTCCTGTGGGGCAGGAGGGTGGGTGATGTACCACCAGGGCTGGAGGGAGGAGATGCGGTTCTTCTTTCTTAAGCAACCCCTTGCAGTCGAGGACAATTGTCTTCCATCAATGTCTTACCTGTGGGTCTGAAGATGGCTGATGAGGCTGATCTGGGATTGGCCACCTCTGTTGCAGCTCGGGTACCTGTTTCCGTGCAAGGTGGGTGGATTCTTAATCCAGTCCACGACACACAGTTTCTGCTGCTCCCGCTTTTCTGTCTCCTGCTGTCATCATGAGGTTTCAAAGTAGTGAGATCCTTGCATCAGATTCTTTCTCCATTTGGGGAGGTGCCGGGCCATCGTCTCCCATGAGTTGATATCCATGTTGCATTTTTTTCATGTTGGCTTTAAGGACATCCTTGAAGCGCCTTCTCTGCCCTCCTCACGAGAATGCACCTCGACTGGGCTGGAAGAATAAACCTGCTTTAGGAGTCTGGAGTCGGACATCTGGATGACATGGCCAGCCCAACAAAGTTGACATTGGATGTTCGTTGCTTCAATGGTCATAGTGTTTGCTTGCAAGAGGACACTAACATTGATGCATCTGTCTTCCCACTGGATTCGAAGGATCTTCAGCAGGAAGTGTTGGTGGTACTTCTCCAGCAACTTGAGGTGTCTCCTGCACGATGTCCATGTCTCAGCTCCATACAGCAAGGTGGGGTATCGTGACTGGTTGATCAACCATGAGCTTGGTTTTGGATCTGGTGTCATGATCTTCAAACACCCATTTTCTGAGGCATCTGAAGGCTGCACTTGCACATTTGAGATGATGTTGGATTTTTTCATCGATGTTCGCCTTCTGCAAGAGATGGTTTCTGTGGCATGGGAAATACTCAACGCTCTCCAGAGTCAGTACCTAGTTTGCAGCACAAGAGGCCTAATTACAGCCTGGATCTAAGGCCAACAGCTTGGACTACATGCACCAACAGAGCCACCAGCACCCCAGCAAACACTGGGGTGGGTGGACACCAAGCAACACAGCGCAGCCTGGGACTTGCAGCCTCAATTGGCACCGCACAGGGCAGGGCCTGGACCAAAGAGGCTGGAACTAGGGGCAGCTTAGACTAAGTGGTTGTACAAGCTCCTCTCAGGTACATGGCTCAGGATTTGGCATCCACATGGTTCACCATCATCAGACACAATGGTTGGGAGTGACAGGCAGGGGCAGGGTGGAGTGAGATGTGGTTCCAGCCACGCACAGACAACCCTCTGGCCCCATGCAACAGAGTGGCCTACTTAAAAGACATCAAAGTCAAAGATTTATCCAAGCTCAACAACCCAACAGGCTGGGCTGCTTAAGGCCTGATAGCTTCTAAATGAAGGGTGCACAAGGCAGCGAAGTGGCATCGTGCCCCACAGCCTGACAGAGCAGAGTCCCCAACTCCTGCAAGCAGAGACTCATCAGCCCGAACCTCAAAACGTCATCAGCTATTGCTAGGGAAGCCTTCCAAAGTCATCAGTACTGTCCCTAGATGACTTACCAAGTGTAACACCTGGTAAATCAATACAGGATACTTAATGCAGCAGTTTGGTTGCTAGGAAACCCCCCCAAAAGCCCCGGAATGACAAAATCACAAGACCTGTTTATAGCTGGGTCACCAGAGACAGCCTATGGCACGTAGCTGGAGCAAAGTCTGAACTCCTGACCTTTGAGGCATAGAAAGACACCTTACCTGCTCTGCCCCAGGCCTTTAAAATAGCTATTTTTTATGAGAAAATAAGAATCACTATTTACTGGGTTAGCCCAGAGGTGCATCTTGCCCTGAAGAAGGCTCTAGCCAGGAGGATCCCCAAGGACTGCAGGGCCACTTTCCTGTCCCTCATCCACCCACATCTCTGAACAGAGCTTCACTGGGCCATGTCCACTGGCTCCTTGGACTCATTTGAGGACCAGTGGGCACTGTCGGGTGCGCTCATTTTGTCCCTGTTACGTTTTTCTTTGCCCCGGGGAATCAGTTGTTATGTCTTTCATGGCCTACCTCTTAGGGGTGGTTTATTATATTGAGTCTCTCCTCATATGAAAGGTCCTCCATGCCACTGTCATCCGTGTTGCCCATCTCCAGACCTTCACTAGTTCTTCTACAACCTTTTTGAAGTGCAGGTACCAGAACCAGATGCGGTATTCAAGATGTGGATACTTATAAAAGGGCATAATGATACCGTCTTATGTTTTTATGTTCTTATGACCCTGGCCTTTAAAAATGGCTGTTATTCATTAATATTGAGTCTGGTATAGAGTGAACCGGCAAAACCCTGCTCCCGCCCTAAGAAGGCAGCAGCCGAATGTTATAAGCTATGGTTTTAATATGGGGATATAGGAGAAGGGCAACAATTGCCACCATCAGGATTGTATATGGATGTGGCATAATGCCCTGCTCAGTGTGTTGCATTGTGTGTCTATCTCTGACCCGTGGTGCACGTGTCTGTTGTGGCAGCTCCAGATACTTGGCTTTAAAGCCATCTATAAACACCTGTGTTTTTAATTCTGGAGTATCCTACTTAATCTCCTGGTGCCAACTAAAATAGGAAGCCTCACTGTAACATGCAACCAAGAAGACTTTGTATAGTCCACAGCCAAATCCAGTACACCAGAAGTCAGGGGAGCACAAGGATGGACTAAGCAAGGGGCTCGTCCTCCTAACTGGTGGAAAATCAGCATGGATCCATTAACTTCAGCTGGAAATTTGGCCTTCAGGAATTTTAGTCAGGCAGCTCACCTGCAAAAGAGTTGTCAAGGTCAGGCCTTTTAACACTATTAATCCCTTTTGATCCAGCATTTCATATATTCTTTATCTGCAGCAAATTAAAACTTCCACAGGACGACAGCCAGGATGGTTTAAATGAAGCAATAGCCCATACCAAGGTGGAGCAGATTTAGTGACCGTCCCGTGTCTGACATCACAGGTGGCTTGGCTAAGATGTGGCTGCAGAAGAGAGGTGGTAACTTTGGTCTGCAATACATAGATCGTGGATGATGCGACCGGTTCTCTCTTTACTAATGGGGGTTAACTTTTTTTCAGATGACATTACTGTTTAATTGGTTCCTCTTGACAAAGAAAAGGAGTGGGGCAGTTCATTTAATAGGATGCCATTTAAAAAGTGCCCCAGACTATGCTAAATAATAAAGATCTGTTCCTGGGCTATCGTTTGCTGGAGCTGTGCTCTTGCTAATGAGGGAAGTCCTTTATAGATTGAAAGAGGAAGAGTGTCACCACTGAGTAAATTACCTTATCTTTCCCAGCCCTGATGCAGCGTGAAGAGAGGGCAGAGGAAAACAGGTGATCTGTAGAAAATCATACAAAAGCCGTATTGATTTTTCTTTTTTCACCTCCTGGCTGGTGTCAAACTGCAGATAAGAATCGCTGAAATTTCTGAGGGGGAGATGAATCATCTCATTTCAAGCCCTTTGCAAGTTAACTTAAAAAGCCGGTGAAAGATGAGCCGTGACAGGGCAACAACTGAGAGAATGAGACGTCTGCACGGAGATGAGGAGCCAGCTGATGAAGACAGAGATGGAAGAGGGACACGGTCCTATAGTGAGTGCTCTCTGTAGTGATTTGGGCTGTGGTGGTGGTGGAGGGAGGTGTCAAGGCTCATTTCTTGGCTCTGCTGAGACCCTGGGCAACTCAAGTCATTTCCCTGCACCTAGGTTTCCCTTTTGGGGAATGACACTAGCAGTATTACTGGGTACGTCTACACGCACAATCTATTTAAAGCAAAAAAAACTCCGGAGCAGTTTGAGCTGAAGTAAACTACTCCCTGGAACAGCATCTACATGTGCACCCAAGACAGCAGCAATTTAAGCCAGGTCAGAGCAGTTCATACCAGAACCGCTCAGTCCTGGGCTCCAGGTAGTGGCAGCGGGTGGCAGAGGGGCTGGCTGTGGTGCAAGGAGTACCCATACATGCACTGTAATTATAGCACATCAGAGCAGATTCAATTAAATGAGTCTGCTGGAGCGCAGTAATTAGCACATTCCAGTAGACTCCAGTATCTTATGTATCATTATCCCCCATCTAAAAAATGGTGGTGAGGGCACTTTAACTAAAGCTTGTTCAATGAGCTTTAGTTAAAGCACCCCGCCACCATTTTTCAGTACGAGGCACTGATACATGAGACACTCAAGCCACTTTAATTAGAGCTGCTCTTAGAGCCCCCTTCATTCCATAGCACGTGTATAAACGCCCAAGTGATTTCATAGATTTCATAGACATCAGGGCTGGAAGGGACCTCGGGAGATCATCGAGTCCAGCCCCCTGCCCAAAGGGCAGGAAGTCAGCTGGGGTCATAGGATCCCAGCAAGATAAGCATCCAATTTACTCTTGAAGGTGTTCAATGTAGGTGCTTGAACCACCTCCACTGGCAGACTGTTCCAGACCTTGGGGGCTCGGGCAGTAAAGAAATTCTTCCTTATGTCCAGCCTGAAACGGTCTTGCAGGAGTTTGTGACCGTTCGACCTCGTCATCCCTTGGGGCGCTCTGGTGAACAGACATTCTCCCAGATCCTGGTGGTCACCCCTGATAAACTTATAGGTGGCCATCAGATCACCCCTGAGCCTGCGCTTTTCCAAGCTAAAGAGTCCCATTAAGTGCATTAAGAGTGTGGAGCCATGTGGCTAGGCAGCAGGCAGGGGTCTGGCTCCCAGCTGGCTGGGCTGACCGGGAGCAATTTACACCCGCGATCAGCTTCTACATGTGTGTTTAACTGCAGTAAATTACCCTGGCATCATTCATAGATTTCATAGAGATTGGGGCTGGAAAGGACCTCGGGAGATCATCAAGTCCAGCCCCCTGCCCCAGGGGCAGGAAGTCAGCTGGTGTCAAAGGTAAACAACCAAATGTCTCTTAAAGGAGTCCAAAGTAAGAGCTTGCACCACCTCTGGCGGCAGTCTGTTCCAGGTCTTGGGGGCTTGGACAGTAAAGAAGTTCTTCCTTATGTCCATCCTGAAATAGTCTTGGAGGAGCTTGTGACCATTTGATCTTGTCATCCCATGGGGCGCTCTGGTGAACAGACGTTCCCCCAGATCCTGATGCATCCCCCTTCTATGTACTTATAAGCAGCCACCAGGTCCCCACTGAGCCTGCGCTTTTCCAGGCTGAAGAGCCCCATGGCTCTCAGCCTCTCATCATAAGGCCTATTCTCTTGCCCTCTGATCTTGTGTGTGGCTCTCCTCTGGACTCTCTCAAGCTTCTCCACATCCTTCCCGAACCGCAGAGCCCAAAACTGGACACAGTACTCCAGTTGCAGCCTCACCAAGGCCGAGTACAATGGGAGGACGACATCTTGGGTTTTGCTTGAGCAGCATCTATGGATGCAAGCCAGAGTTTTGTTTGCTTTACCAGCTGTGACATCACACTGGTGGCTCATATTCATTTTGTGGTCAATCATGACCCCCAACCCCTTTTGGCCATGGTGCTAGCAAGTGTAGCACTGCCCAGCCTATAAACATGCTGCGGGGGTTTTTTCCCCGAGGTGGAGTACCTTGCATTTTCTGGTGTTGAACACCATCAGGTTTTTATCTGCCCATTTTCTAAGCCTGTCAAGGTTGGCCTGGATCACCATCCTGTCCTCAGGTGTGGACGCTCTACCCCAAAGTTTGGTGTCATCAGTGAATTTGGCCAGTCCGCTTTTGATACTAATGGCGGCATCATTTATAAAGATGTTAAAGAGTATGGGCCCAAGGACAGAGCCTTGGGGGACCCCACTGGTCACGGCAATGATTTACTTCCATCACCTACCACCCTCTGGGTCCGACCTCAGAGCCAATTCCCCAGCCATCAGACTGTGATGTAGCCGAGGCCGCAGTTGGCCAATTTTCCCATGAGGAGATCGTGGGATACCAGATCAAAGGCTTTTTTAAAATCAAGATATATGACATCAATCTCTTCTCCCTTGTCCAAGTGATAGGTCACCTGGTCATAGAAGGAAATGAAATTGGTCAAGCAAGACCTACCTGCAACAAACCCGTGCTGGCTATCCCTTAGGGTGTTGCCATCAGCCAGTTTGTCAAGAGTGGTCTCTTTGATAATCTTTTCCAAGACCTTCCCCAGGATAGAGGTCAGGATGATGGGCCTGTAGTTCCCCGGATCTACTTTCCTCCCTTTCTTAAGGATAGGTATCACATTGGCCTTCTTCCAGTCTTTGGTCACTTTGCCTGAGCGCCACGAGTTCTCGAAGATCCGTGCCATGCCCATGCATGCACATGCACACACATATGCATACATACAATAAGGTACTATAGCACCATAATATATAGTTCTTTGTATAATACTGGTAGTATAGAAGGTATAATAACAGATATATACTCTACGGGGCTCCTTTTATACTTTATATATTGCTGTTAGTCACATACAGTATAGACCCAATCATAATATAGTATAGAGTATGTGCATGGGTATATCTGTATGCGTGTGTGTGTGTGTGTGTGTGTGCGTGTGTGTGTGTGTGTGTTTGTGTTTATATACACACATGAAAGAAACCTGTAGAGTATATATCTATAATATATACTGTACTCTATATCTATCTATTTATCTACTTATTAAATGAATGATAGATAGATAGATAGATAGATAGAGGGACATATCTAAGCTGCCTTCTGAAGCCTGCACATTCATTGACTATTTCAATACATCTGTGGGTAAAGAGAGGACAGCAGTCTCCAAATTAATCAATCAGGCACCTTTCATAAGCACTGAAGAATAATTTCCCACTGGGGAAGACCATTTGGACACCAGCAAACCCACCCACCCTTAGTGACACTGATGCAATCTCCCAGGACTTACATCTCCAGTAGAGAATTACACTTAACAGGATGTGCCTGGCCAGCGCCTTCCTATTGGTAGGTGTCTCCTCCAAGGCTCTTGAGTAATAAAGTCCTTCTTTAGGATATCCTTGGCACCTCTGAGCTTATTAGCTGTTGCAAACCAGCATAACTGGATTGAACTCAGAAGAGCTTCACCCGCGTAGACCAGCCACAAATCTAAGTGTGATTAAGAAGTGATTCTATACTCCATAAAGCCAGCATTCTCCCATGGTAACATTCAGAGATGTGGCTTCAATTGACTATGAAATGAAGTAAATTCCCATGTGGGAATGCAATCGACTAAGTACTTTTTGACTGATATCTGCTGTGGACATTGACTGCTTGGGGTGGATTTATATGAGCACACCTCAGTCAGCTTTTTTCGTGACATGAAGCAGTTCTGTTTTGATTTACTTTGCTGTTGCACCATCTGTAATAGCTTAACATTGACTTGAGTCTTTTTTCATGTCTTTTCCCCCAGTAAACACTATTAATGTATTTTAGGGCCAGAAGGGACACTGTGACTATCTAGTTTGAATTCCTAGATACCTCAGCTTAATGCTATCCAGGCATTTATTCCTACTCCAGGTCATAGGAGCATCAAACCCAAAGGGGTCTTTTGGGATATTGAGTCCTGTCCCCTGAATTTTTAAGATCATAGGGTCATAGGAAAGTAGAGCTGAAAGGGACCTCACCAGGTCACATCTAGTCCATCCCCCTGCTCATGAAAGCATCAGCCCTGACTAAACCATCACAGCTAAGTGTCTGTCCAACCTGCTCTTGAACATTTCCAGGGATGGAGATTGCACAGCTTCTCTAGGTGCCTGTTCCAATACTTGGCCACCCTCAGAGTCAGAAAGTCCCTCCTCATCCCCACCCTACTTTTCTCCTGCTGAGGCCTGAGGCCATTCCTCCTAGTCCTGTCCCTTATGGTCATGGAGACAATCCCATCTCTGTCCTCTCTGTAACTACCCTTCAGATATTTGAATATTTCTTATTAAATCCCACTTTGGTCTTCTCTTCTCCAGACTAAGCAACAATTTCCTCACACGTCTTGCTTCCCACACCTCTAATCATGTTTGTTGTTCTCTGGTGGACTCTTTCCAACCTGTCCATGTCATTCTTGAGGTGTGAAAATCAATGCTGGACACAACCATCCCAGTGAAGTCTCCCCCGAGTTGAATCGCATTCCCAGAAAAACCTTTGTACTAATGATTCCTATTCAGGTTCCTCTGGCACATCACATCTCTGAATCACCTTACACATAGACCCTACAGTCTAACACAGGCAAGAGGAAGGCTTATAAGGCACTAATGTTGTTTTGCCACTGCAAGGTTAATGTACTTCCCAAAATGTTCTCGCAGGCAAGCTAAGGAAGTATGGGCTGGATGAATGGACAGTAAGGTGAATAGAAAACACCCTGGAGTATTGGGCTCAAAGGGCAGTAATCAATGGTTTGCTGTCTAGTTGGCAGCTAGTATTAAATGGAGTTCCCCAAGGGTTGGTCCTAGGACCGGTTTTGTTCAATGTCTCCATCAACAACCTGGAAGATGGCACAGAGTGCACTCTCAGCAAGTCTGCAGATGACACCAAGCTGGGAGGAGAAGCAGTAGATATGCTGGAGGGTCGGGCTAAGATTCAGAGTGACC
Source organism: Crocodylus porosus (assembly GCF_001723895.1). Classification (NCBI taxonomy): domain Eukaryota; kingdom Metazoa; phylum Chordata; order Crocodylia; family Crocodylidae; genus Crocodylus; species Crocodylus porosus. The sequence goes on along the minus strand of NW_017728948.1, from coordinate 2,226,183 downwards.
AAGACAAATTGGAGGATTGGGCCAAAAGAAATCTCATGCAGTTCAACAAGGACAAGTGTAAAGTCCTGTACTTAGGAGGGAGCAATCCCATGCACCCGTGAAGGGGGGTGACTGGCTGGGCAGCAGCTCTGCAGAAAAGGACCTGGGGGTGACAGTGGACAATAAGGTGGTATGAGCCAGCAGTGTGCCCGTGTTGCCAAGAAGGCTAACGGCATCCTGGGCTGCATTGGCAGGTGTGTTGCTAAGAGGTCAAGGGAAATAGTTATTCCCCTCTATTCAGCACTGGTGAGGCCACATCTGAAGTAATATGACCAGGTGTGGGTCGCTCACTATAGAAAGGGTGTGGACAAATTGGAGAAAGTCCAGTGGAGAGCAATGAAAATGGTTTGGGAGCTGGGGGACATGACCAGTGAGGAGAGGCCGAGGGACATGGGATAATTTCATCTAGAGAAGAGAAGACTGAGATGGGATTTAATAGCATCCTTCAACTACTTGAAGGGTGGCTTGAAAGAGGATGGCGCTAGACTCTGGTGACAGATGACAGAACAAAAAGAAATGGGCTCAAGTTGCAGCAAAGGGAGTTGATATTAGATATGAGGAAGAATTTTCTTACTAGGAGGGCAGTAAAACACTGGAACAAGTTACCCAGAGAGGTGGTGGAGTCTCCATCCTTGCAGGTTTTGAAGACCCGGGTAGACATAGCCTTGGCTGGGATGACTGAGTTGGGGCTGGTCCTGCTTTGAGCAGGGGGTTGGACTAGATGTGACCCCCTGAGCTCCCTTCAACCCTTGTTTTCTGTGATTCTGTTCCATAGTTGGTCGGGTCAGAAGGGACCTGAGAAGATCATCTAGTCCAACCCCCTGCCATGGCAGGAAAGAGTACTTGGGTCAAATGACCCCAGCAAGGTGTTCATCTAGCCTCCTCTTAAAGCCCCCCAGGGTAGGGGCC
>NW_017728948.1:2203951-2224560 GCF_001723895.1 Crocodylus porosus | reverse complement strand
CTGATGAAGATGTTGAACAGTGCGGGCCCGAGGACCGAGCCCTGGGGGACCCCGCTGCCCACGTCCCTCCAGGTCGAATAGGACCCATCCACCACCGCTCTCTGGGTGCGGCCCTCCAGCCACTTTGTGACCCATCTGACTGTGTAGGTGTTGACACCACAATCTCCTAGTTTCTTAATGAGAACGGGGTGAGAGACAATGTCAAAGGCCTTCCTAAACTCCAGAAAGACTACGTCCACTCTGACACCTGCATCCAAGGATTTAGTGACCTGGTCGTAGAAGGCACCAGGTTGGTCTGACAGGACCTGCCTTGAATGAACCCGCGTTGGTTTCCCCTGAGCATAATCTCCCCCGCTGGCCCCTCGTGGACATGGGCCAGGATAACTCTCTCGAAAAGCTTCCCCAGGACCAAGGTAAGATGGACTGGCCTGCAGTTTTCTGGGTCATCCTTCCTCCCTTTTTTAAAGATGGGAACCACATTGGCCCTCTTCCAGTCCTCTGGCCCCACACCAGAGCACCACGAGCGCTCGTACAGCCGTGCCAGGGGTCCCGCAATGACCTCAGCCAATTCCCTCAGCACTCGGGGGTGGAGAGCATCCGGACCAGCTGATTTGAACATGTCCAGTCCTTCTGATTCTGTGCTCGAGAGGATCCTGTGCAAGGAGCTGTGCCTCATACAAGAGAAAGCAAGAAAACCCCAATGGCCATTGCCAGCCTGACAGCCGTGGCCGAACCAGAAAATATCCCTTAGAAATCAATCCTTGACTTAGAATCACAGACAAGTCAGGCTGGAAAGGCCCTCAGGAGCTCTTCCAGATCACCCTCTGCTCCAGACAGGACCATCTCCATCTAAATCATCCCAGTCAAGTGTCTTTGTCAGCGTGTCCATGCCGGATCAGGTATAATGCAGGTGCTTTTATGCAGCTCTTTTCTTTCTATTATTTATAGGAACCCCCTTTGGAGGAGGAAGCAGTCCAACAGGCCCATCTTGGGACCCCCTAGGCCTCCCTGTCCACTTACACAACAGGTAAGTACCACGCAGAGTCCCAGTAACTGTCACTAATTATCCCATCAGTGGCTTGTTAGCGGCGCCTTTAACATTTCTCTGCCGCGTCTTTCACTGGAGTGGGGCTCACCATGTGCTAGGGGTCTCTCGTCCCGACCCCCTTCTCTTCAGGGAAGGGGTGCCAGATCCCTGTCTCCTCCGGGCCGGGTCAGGCATTCCCCACTCCCCTTTTCTCCCAAGTACGTTCGCCCCGTCCTAGCCCAGAGCCGCGGCTTCTCCTGCGGTGCAGCTCCGCTTTTCTCCAATTCACCGTTGCCTGTGTGGACTCCAGGTATGCAGAGAGGAGGTAGCCAGTCCCAGTACCCCTTCGTCATCCTCGTAGGGACTCTCACATTTAGGATCCACCCTTGGGATCCTTCATAGCTGTGTCCTCCGTGGCATCTCCATAGATTGTAGTGCCCAAAGGCAATTTCTCCTCTGTCTTCTCTCCCCCTTATCCTTTGGATCCGGGCCTCATTGGTTCTCCATGAGCGGGGTCCCCCTTTTCCCCCAAGTTGTAATTGTCTTCAGCTGTCCACGTCTCTCTAGTAACAGGTTCTCAGTCGGGGCCTTGTTACACACCTCCCTCTCCAGGTACTTAGCCCTATCCCCCGTGGGGGGGGGGAAGAAAGCAAGAAAGAAGGGAAAAAAAAGGGAAGGGCCAGAATTTCTCCTTGACCATTCTTGCTCACATGAGGAGATCCTTAACTTTCTGGTGTATCCCTTTTTCTGGATATCGTGCCTTGGATGGGGATGTTTCCAGGCAGGGTAAGAAATCTACATTTCCACTTCTCCATCCCGCTCGATGTTCCACTGCAAAACAGAAAGGTTGTAACGCTAGGGACCATCTCATAAGCCTAGCATTATTGAATTTTGCTGTACTTAGCCACCGCAGGGGTGCATGGTCCGTGATAAGCAGGAACTTCCTGCCTAATAGGTAGTGTTGAAGGAGTTATACGCCCCACCGTATCACTAGACATTCTTTTCCTATGGTAGAGTAATGGGCCTTGGTGGGTTTAAGTTTTCTACTAGCGAACGCCACTGGTCTTTTGGCCCCCTGTTCCTTTTGAAATAATATGGCGCCTAGTGCAACTGCCGACACATTGGTTTGTAGGAAAAAGGGTTTCTGAAAGTCTGGCATATACAGGACTGGGTGTTGACATAATGCCTCCTTCAGCTGACCGAAGGCCTGTAGGGCTTCTGAGCTCCAGGAGACTGGGTTGCGGCGTCCCTTTGTCAATTCTGTCGGCGGGGCTGCCTTCTCTGAAAAGTTACAGATGAACCACCAATAATAATTGGCAAACCACAGAAATGATCGGAGTTGTTTCAAGGTTTTCGGTAGGGGATGTTGCCTTTTGCCGCACCTTATCCAATATGGGCTTGATGATCCCTTGCCCTACCACAAACCCTAACTATTGCATTTCCTTCTTCCCCAGGGCGCATTTTTTCGGGTTTGTTGTGAGCCCTGCTCGTCGGGGGCTCCCCAGTACCTGTTGTAGATGTTTGCAATGGGTATTTCAGCTGGGGGAAAAAATGATAATGTCATCTATATAAGCCTCCATGTAGTCTTGATGTGGGGCAAGTAGTTGTTCCATTAACCTCTGGAAGGAGGCCGCTGCCCCATGTAGCCCAAACGGCATTCTCTTGAACTGGAAAAGCCCCCATGGAGTCCCAAAAGCCATCTTTTCCTTGTCCTCTTTTACCATTGGGATTTGCCAGTACCCCTTTGTAAGGTCTAGCATAGATATAAATTAGGCCTGGCCTATCTTCTCCAGCATGTCATTGATCTGAGGCATCAGGAAAGCATCAAATCTAGCGATCTCATTGAGCTGCTGGTAATCGACACACAACCGGATAGATCCGTCCGGTTTCGGTACCACCACTATGGGCTCCTCCAGGGACTTCTGGACTCTTCAATAATTCTTCGCTTCTTTATCTAGTCGCTTTCTTGCTAGATGACTGGCCATAAATGTCATGGTGACCTCTTCCAGTGATCCCTAACCACTTGTCCAGGTGGAGTTACAATGTGATGGTAGACTCCCCTAGCTTCCCCCGGTATTTCTTTGAACACGTCTTGGAACTCGGCTATCAGGTTTTTATTTCAGCTTGCCGGCTAAGCTCTAATTGGCTGTCCACCCGGGGCACCTCTTGGGCTCTGGTTAAGTCTCACACCACCGTTTTGTTCCATTCTTCCATCTCGTCCTCCAGTTCTCCCAGCCACCCATCTCCCTGGTGCCATTTCCTCAGGAGGTTGATGTGATAAATTTGTCTTTGCGGCATCAGTGTTGTCCATAAGACTTCGTAATTCACTGGTCTTGTATGGCATGTCACACGAAAGGGCCCTTGCCACTGGGCCATCAGCTTGTGGGTATTATCTGGGAGTAACACCACCACCCAGTCCCCTACCTGCCGCTCTCTCTCGACAGCTCGAGAGTCATACTGTTGTCTCTGCCTCTCTTGGTTCTGGCTGAGGTGTCTCTGTGCTATCTCCTGAGCCTTCTGTAATCGTTCTTGAAATTCCCCCACAACTCGGGGCTTGCGTCCGATTCATCGCATATGAGGTCTAGCAACCCTTGTGGGCTATGACCATAAATTAATTCAAATGGGGCAAATCCCGTTGAGGCTTTTAGGGCTTCTCTTATAGCAAAGAGCAATGGGGCCAACAGGGCATCCCACTCCCAGGGATTGCCTTGTATACATGCCCTGAGCATCCCCTTAAGGGTACGGTTAAACCGCTCTACCAGCCCATCCGTCTGGGGATGATATACTGAGGTGCATAACTGCTTTATCTTCAGCACCTGCAAACTCCTTTTAGAATTTTGGACATAAAATTTTTTCCCTGATCGGTTAAAATCTCCCGGGGTATCCCTACCCAGGCAATCCATCGCAGTAATGCGGTAACTATCGCTGGGGCCATCACTGATCTCAATGGCACGGCCTCTGGGAACCGAGTGGCATAATCTATAATCACCAGGATAAATTGGTATCCTGCCCTGCTATGCGGGAAGGGCCCAGCTATGTCCAAGGCAATATGGTCAAACGGACGTTCGATCAGGGGCATGGGTATTAAAGGGACTCTCTCTGGTTTTACCCCCGCCCCCCGTCTTCTGGCATTCCAGACATTCTGCACAGAATTTTTCTGTCATTTTATATATGCCAGGCCAAAAGAGTTTGCGTTTGAGTCTGGCCTCCATCTTATCGCGCCCCAGGTGTCCTCCCATAGGCAGGGTATGGGCAACCCGTAACAAGCCCTCCCAGTATCTCCAGGGCACCAGGATCTGGGCTCTCTCTCCTCCCTCTTCCAGGTCTTCTACCCAGTGAAGTAGACCACTTCTTACCTTGTAACGCGTTCAAGGGGGTCTTGGAGCGGTCCCAAGTCTCTCCCTCCAGTTCTCCACGCTGGAATTTCCATAAGTTCTGGAACAAGGGCTCTTGTCATTGTTCTTGGTGAAAGCTTCCTTCTTCCATCATCCAAGCAATGTTCAAACTTTCTTCCACGTCCCCTAAGCAGAGGGTCTGGGGTCTCCCGTCACCCTCCCCAGGCACATCCGGCATCCGCTGGTGAACTACCTCCCCCAAGTGCAGCCAATCCAACCCCAGCAGCATTGGACAGGGCAAGGTTTTGGATATCCTGACCCAGATCTCTTCCATCCATCCTAGTACCGAGAGCTCCAGCCTTCTTCGCAGGTAGGTGTAAACCGTACCATGGAGACTGGGGTGCTGGGGCTTCCTAGATGTGGAGGCAACAAGTCACTGTGAACCATAGATTGGGAGCATCCTGTATCTACTACAGCCGGTATAATTGTGTTACCTACTCAGACCTCCACTACTGGCTTGCTCTTTGGATCAGGGCCTCGATGCTAGCCAAAACTGAAATCCATTTTCTTGTTGTGCCTTTCCATCCTGGGACTGAGATCACAGACTGCCCTAGGACAAAACCAGGAAATGTGGCCTTTCTCCCCACACTGGTAACATCTCACTTTGGGGTAGACCCCTGTGCGTCCCTCCTTTCATACGGCCTTTCCTCACCTAGGAGGGGCATTGGTGGTTCAGTGGTAGAATTCTTGCCTGCCACGCGGGAGGCCTGGGTTTGATTCCTGGCCAATACACCACTTCGTCAGCATGTCTGTGCTGTATTGGGTATAATGCAAGTGCTTTTATTCAGCTCTTTTCTTTCTATTATTTACAGGAACCCCCTTTGGAGGAGGAAGCAGTCTGACAGACCGATCTCCGGGACCCCTTAGGCCTCCTGGCCAATCCTTGTCCACTTATACAACAGGTAAGTACCACTCAGAGTCCCAGTAACTGTTGCTAATTATCCCATCAGCGGCTAATTACCCCATCAGCAGCTTGTTAGCAGCACCTTTAACATTCCTGTGCTGCATCTTTCTCTGGGGTGGGGTTCATCACGTGCTAGGGGTCTCTCATCCTGACCCTCTTCTCTTCAGGTAAGGGGTGCCAGATCCCTACCTCCTCAGGGCCAGTTCAGGCGTTCCCCACTCCCCTTTTCTCCCAAGTACTGTGCTCCGTCCTAGCCCAGAGCCGCGGCTTCTCCTGCGGTGCAGCTCCGCTTCTCTCCAACTCAACGTTGCCTGCATGGACTCCAGGTATGTAGAGTGGAGATAGCCGGTCCCAGTACCCCTTCGTCGTCCTCATAGGGACTCTCACATTTAGGATCCTCCCTCGGGATCCTTCATAGCTGCATCCTCCGTAGGGGTCTCCATAGATTGTAGTGCCCGAAGGCAATTTCCCCTTTGTCTTCTCTCCCTCTTATCCTTCGGGTCCGGGCCTCATTGGTTCTCCATGATCAGGGCCCCCCTTCTCCCCCGAGTTGTAATTGTCTTCAGCTGTCCACGTCTCTCTAGTAACAGGGTCTCAGTCAGGGCCCTGTTACAGTCTTCCTAATCATCTTTTAAAAATTTCAGAAGACTGAGTGTCCCAACTTCTCTTGGAAGCCTACTCCAATGCTGAACCACCCTCACAGTGAGAAACGTCTTCATAATCTCCAGCCTAAATTTGCTCTGCTTCAATTTAAGACCAATGCTCCTTGTCCTGTCCCTTCTAGCCACAGAAAATATCCCATCTTCATCCTTCATATCACCACCCTTCAGGGATGTGAAGACTCTTATAAATCCCCCCTCAGTCTTCTCTTCTCCAGACCAAGTAATCCCAAGTCTTTCAGCCTTTCTTAAAAATTGCTATTAGTGAAAAACCCACCACTGCCATTTGTAAGCTCTTCCAACGGCTAATCGCTTTGGATGTTAAAAAAAAAAGTGTTGTATTTCTCACCCGAATTTGTCTGGCTTCAACTTCCAGCCAGTGGATCTTGTTATACCTTTGTCTGCTGGACTGAAGAGACCTCTCTGATCCAATTTCCATTTCCCTTGTTGGCAGCCCTTAATCTTCCCTTTGATGAGCTAAATAGATTGAACTCCTGGAGTCTCTCATTATTGAGCAAGCTTTTCAGTCTTTTAATCCTTCTAAAGTCTCTTTTCTTAACACTATCGGATTTTCCAATATCCCTTTGAAGCTGGGGACAGCAGACCTGGACACAGCATTTCAGAGGTGGCTCCAGAGTGACATAATCTCCCGACTCCTACTCAAAATTCCCTGCTTGCATATCCAAGCACCTTTCCCCCTAGTATCACCTTGGAAACCCATGTTCAGTTGATTATCCATCTTCCCAGAATCTGTTGCATCATTGCTTGCCTGAATTTTCCCCACCCTACCCATCCTATAAGTATGACCCATATCCTTTGCTCCTAGCCGCATGACCTTGCATTTGGCTATATTGAAATACACTGAGAAAATTCCTATTAAACCTTGTGCAGCTAAATAACACTTTCCGTGCCACATAACCACCATTTTTTATGCTTAGCATAGATTGTGATCCTATGCCACACACGGTGTGGATGCCTGAGCATCCCTGTGGTTATTGAGTGTTCCCAGCAGGTTACATGCCAGCTAGGTCATTACACAACTCTGTACACATAACCTTTTAGTGGAGCAGAAACCCATGACTTTCCAAGGAGAAGTGGACCCCTCCCATAGCTTAGATCAATAGCCTAGTGATTAAAATCACTTCTACAGCTTCTTGGCCACCTCACCCAGAAAGGGCTTGAACTTGGGTCTTCCTGCCTACCTGGCACCATGTTGAAAACACTAATACACAGATAAGACATGACTTAGACATGTCTCCAGCCTTTCCCTTGATGCTGAGCCACTGTCCTTTGCACTTGATATTCATTCCATTGAAAACAGTGGGAAAATTTCTGCCCCATTGGGTCCAAAGCTAGGACCCAGGGCCTGCTCCCTTCCACAGCAGCTGATATCTCACTAAGCCACACACCTCCAGCTTGTGTTTTTCCTCCTGGCTCCACACATTTCCTTGTATTGGTTGCCCAAGGTGCCAGCTTTAACGGGAGGGATGGAAAAGCAAGCAATATTTCCAGAGCTGTAGCATGGTGGTTGGAGCAATATCAGGGAGATACGGCATCAAGCCCACTCTGGTGAGATGGGGCTAGATCTCCATCTTCTGCTTCCTGGACCCTAACTGTAGGCCTCACCAGAGGAATGAGTAATATAAGCACTAATCAATGCATAGACAACTAAAGCACCACTCCTTGTCATTGGCATAGGACAAGTCTCATTTCATACTAATGTCTGGGTAGTTCATGCTTAGCTCTTGAGTTGTCTTCCTGACTCTGCCTGATCTTCCCATGTCAGAGTAGAGCTTTAGGTACAATGAAAGCAATGAATGGATGAGGATTAGTTAGTCTTTTGAAGGTATTAGTTGCACACATTAACCCTTAGTTGCACACATTAACCCTAACATGGTAGAGTTTAGATTATGGTTTGTATGGGATGGTTTGGGTAGGGCTGATCCTGCCTCAGGCAGGGGATGGACCAGATAACCTCAGGAGGTTGCTTCCAGCTCCTACTTCTCAAGTGATTCTGTGAACTCGTATAAAGGCTTTGCTAAGAGGATGAATCAAAGCAGGTCTCACCAAAGGCTGACCTCACACCACTAAGGTGCCTATGGGAGTCAACTTGGCAGACAACAGTGTTGAAATTGCTTGTTAAGGTGACTTGTTTAGGCTGGTGCCAAGAACACACCTGCTGATAACAAAATGTTGGAGGATGAGCTAGAGGTGTTGCTGTTCGTCACGTAAGTGCCTGATAGAAACAGAAATGCTAGTTTCATGTCTAAGAGGGGGCCTGAAACCTTTGAAACTTCTATTAGGCCTAGGGGATATCAGCAATACTGAGTTGTGCCTATGCCTCACCACCCACATCCAAGGCTAGCATCTTGTAACCTTTTGGACAGGCATGTTAATGAGTTGATATGTGACAGGGTCATGGTCTTCCTCCAGCTTCTGACATCCACTAGTCATGGGTAGACTTTTATGACTGATATACACCCAACATACGTGTGTATGTAGCCATGTACCTGTCCAGCCAGCACTTAGCCTACATGCACTCAGTAGTCCAGCGGAGGTTTGCATGTCCATGTGGAAGAGGATTGCAAGTGTTACGTGCATGCACATAAATGTGGGTGTACTTATTGATTCCACTGAGAGGACTGGGCTTCAGCTTGTATCCTTTTCCCATGCTTTTTGTACTGTTTGGGCCTGGTTTTCAAAGGCATCTGAAGTCAATGGGAGCCTTCAATTGCTTGCACTGAGTCAGGCCTTTCTCCTATAAGGTCTTTGTAGATGTGGAGACTGGTTACAGCTGTGTAAGGTACCAAAATATACTTAATTGGTAATGAGTTAAAGCTCCTGTTGGAGGGACAGCATGCATTTTGGCCTGACCTATGTTATTACTGTAGAAGCAGCAGCCAGCTCTGAGTTAAGAGCTCATCACAGTTTCCAATCCAACCTCATCTTCCATTGCTCAAAATGCTCTGATGTTTTTTAAGCCTTTAGACTGAAGCTTTCCAGGCCTGCTCTCCATTTGAAGGTAGACTTTTTTCTCTCTCCCTTTTCTTTTGAAAGGCGAGATGGATCTTGCAATGTTTGAAAACAAAGGGCATGATCAAAAAATACACCTTCCCCATCATGAAAAATTCCTGTAGTGTAGTGTATCCAGCTAGCCTTCCCCCCTGCAGTGCATGGAAGAAGAGCATTAACAACCAACCTGGAAATAACTTTCAATCAAAAAAAAAAAATCTTGAAATGCTGTAATTAAAATCTGTTTAGGTTTGACCAAGTTCAGTCAAAACTGGGCGCTGCTTTATATCAGGGTAGGAGCCTGAACCAGCTTCCAAGAGAAGTGGTGCAGGCTCCTACCCTAGGGGTGTTTAAGAGGAGGTTAGATGAACATCTTGCTGGGGTCGTTTGACCCCAGTACTCTTTCTTGCCAGGGCAGGGGGTCGGACTAGATGATCTGCTCCGGTCCTTTCCGACCCTAGAAACTATGAAACTATATCCAGGCTCTATTTATAAATTGCTATGAAAACGTTTGATAGATGTTTTAGTACAGCTGTTATTTAAAGATCACAGAGTCTAAGGGGTCAGGGGTCGGCTTGTCAATTTGTACCCAAATCCAAATCATTCCATGCGGTCTACCCATTTCATCCAGTCCAAAATCCCACCGCTGGGCGCAGGAAGAAAGGCAAAATGCCAGAGCACAAAGCCGTCTAGAGCAGCAGCCCTCTTGCTGAGCCACAGAGGCAGACCCCCTCTGGCCCCACATATCCATCCAACTTGGACCTCACTTCAGCAGGAGAGATGGAGGGTACTCTGAGCAATGCCTAGCCCATGGGCTGATGGATGGAGCACTTGATTGGGAAGTGGGAGATCCAGATTTAACCCCGTTAGAGCCAGGGTCTCTCACCTTCTGCATGTGTCCTTCTCTCACTCTCTGAGCTGTGATGTTTCTCTAACTATGCCTCCAAGGATTCACACAGAGTTATGCTCCTTCACAGATGGGCTACAATCAAAACAGAGCATAAATAGTTGTAGCAGGCTGCTTATTCTGCCAGGCCAGGCCTCTCTTGGTCTGCTATCTGGTACCATGTAAACCAGTACAGTCTGGTCCGTGGTTGGGTTGTCAGCGACTAAACCGGTGCCCCCACCTGAGCTAGCCTGGGTGAGGAGGGTGTGTGGACACCCAGCAGGACTAAAAACAAGACCTGCCAAAGGGCGGATGAGCTCCCTGCGAGCCAACAGCCATCCATACCTGGAGAGGAGATGGGCACCACCAGGTCACTCTGCCCGAAGAACCAGCAATGATGCAAAAAAATCAACTAACCTCATACCGGATCGGTCAGGGTGGAGGAGAGTTGTTATAGCATCTAAGGCTCCCCAGCGGCCTCAGCACTGACTTGACTTGAGACTACTTATGGACATGCCCCGGACAAGTCAAGTTTTTTAGGGGACTAGCATCTACAGTAATTGGTCTATTATCCATGAGAGGGGAGGGGGTGGGGCAAATGTCTTTTGCACATCTAGACTTGGATGGGTAAGAAGCCCTCAGTCGCTTAAAGAGAGGTTGGATCTGGGTCATCACTTTTTATAGCGGTGCAAGAACCATCATGTTCAGTTACCCAACACTTCCCATTACAACCCCATCCTTTTGGCCACCTGTAACAAGACAGGTTGCACTTTTCCATGCGGGGTGCTTGTCTTAGGCTGACTCGATTCGGGACATTTCCGCAAGCATTGCTCAAAGGAGCTGGGAACAACACTGAGGGAATGTGCATCAGTCTACCAGCATTAACGAATGAGCTGTAAGATCCTTTTTGGAAGCTCTAGCACCTCCTCGCTTTGAAACAGCAGATAAATGGGAAAGAATAGCATGCAACCGTGCAATTGAAGACTATACATGTAATAGGGAGAATGTAGGTTATTTGAGCAACCTTTCACCTGGCATTTCTTAACTGCTGAGGGCTAGACTTTGTATAACCTTAACGCCCTTCTAATACAATTGGTTGGATGTATCCTGTCTCCTGGATATGCTTATCACCATTTGTCATAGCTCCACAGGCCATGCTGTGCCTCCAACCCTTATACAGTCCTTCTAATAATTTATCCCTTTCATGCTTGGCTTTAGGCCTCCATATATTGTGAAGGAGACCCCCACAGCCCTGCGACTGGGTCTCTGATGCCAGCACTTATGTGTCCTCCTCCAGCTGGGTTCAAAGAGTATGAACCCTGCTGGAGACCTTCCCCATCCTGAGAGCTGCACAGCCAGCAGATGTTTTTTCAGCAACACAAGACAGCCTTTTCAAGCCCAGCCAGCATGCATTATTCATCTGCAATACAGTATTTTAAGGTCCATAGGTGAGAACAGAAAAGCAAAGCTTCAGTGCAGATCGACATTGGCAGCACTGCTTACCTCCCTCTGCCCAGCAATGTCCAGGATTAAATCTCTCCCGCTCCAACGAGCAGCCAGGTCTTATCATCGTGTCCTGATGCCTTGTTCTTTGTTGGTTCCACATAGTCTGCTACCAAGGGCTGCCAGGGACATACCAGCATTGTGCATATTGAAAAGGGATTGGACACATCCCTGGAGGAAAGGGGCATCAGTAGCTACTGAACATGGGAGTTAGGGGCACAGTCTCTAGTCCGAACTTCCTAGACCTTAAACGCCGGAGGCTGCAAATGGGAGAGGAACAAGGGAAACACCCTGGTCGTGCCCTGTTCACTCTCCCTTTCTTCCATAGACTTCATAATTTCATAGATGTTAGGAGCTGGAAGGGACCTTGCAAGATCATCAGGGCCAGCCCCCCTGCACGTGGGCAGGAAAGACTTCTGGGGTCAGATGACCCCAGCAAGGTGGGACTGGACCTGATGATCTTGTACGGTTTCAGCATCCACTCTTATCATGATCTTGTTTCAGCATCTACTCTCTACCCATGCATGACGCAGGAGACTGAGCAAGCTGGATCTATGGTCCGTCCCCATAAATGGCCGGTGTTATATTGTTAAACTACATGGTGACCCCCTTCTCAGGCCTCAGTCCAGAGAAGAAATCAGCACCTTCCATCCAAACAGGCCAACATGTAACAGTGAATAGGTAAATTAAGTCACAAATATTTTTGTTGCTAAAAACAATGAAGAAATTTCCCTCGTTCTCTATATGTCTCCTTCCTTCAAGAGCAAATGGAGCTGAATGGCACTATCAGTGATCTAGGAAAGTTCAGCCATCTGCCTTCAGGCCGGTGCAACCAACCTTATGTTTCCCTTCCCCTTAACATGAATTGTTTCCATGTCAAAATCTCGGAGTTGTTTCTTGGCGTCCCTTCTCTTCCTTTGAGGCAGCCAAATTTTGATTGAGTGCTTAATAGATAATAGTAAATATCCTAAAAATGCAAATAGTTTCAGCTACTTAAGAGCCCTCACAATTGCAGGCTATGCTTGTTCAATAGTTGCACTGCTTTTTTTTTTTTTCCTGGCATGCAGAGTTGTTTTTTGCTCACCTGTGTCCTTGGCTGGCTATGTCCTTTGCCATCCATCTGCATCAGCCTTACATCTGAGGCATTTGTGAAGATCCCAAAAAACTTGGCAAAGTCTGGGTTGCATGGAGCAGGTTCTTTGCTTGGGGTTTCTCTAAGATGCCGTTCCACCCAGATGACTTTGTGTGGGTGCATGGGGTTTACCTGAATCTCACTTGTGTGGGAGGCTGGCAGCCCAGGGAGCCTGCTGACTTGGAAGTCTAGAAGCCCAGGGAGCATCCCTCACCCTGATACAGTCCACAGAGCAGGGCTGCTGGAGAGTTGCAGCACCTGGAAGTTGTCTCTGGCAACTCATATAGTGGGGCAGCTCTAGAGACAAGGCCTGTGGAAGCCCCGGGCAGTGGGGACCCTGGCTTGGGGGTAGTTCACTGCAAGAAAGTGCCTTGATGCCACACATCCTATAGGCCTATCCATGATTTTTAGTAGTACAGGTCTGTGTCAGGCTTGAATCAAGGGTCTCCCTTGATCAGGTTGGGCTCCCAGATGTGCTGTCAAGAAGTCTGGGAGTTGTGGAAGCCCCCAGACCTTCCAGGCTCTTGGCTCTGAGGTAGGCGTTGGCCATGGGACTACTACCACAGAAGTGCAGATGCTGGAGTTTCCCATGCAGCCAGCCAAGTGGGACCCCAGGCTGGGCTCCCATCAAGATTCACACCTTCGTTTTCCTCAAAACATTTGGGTTTGGAGGAACTGGCGCTTTCTGGAGAAGTCCCATTCCATCAGTAGATTCATGTTGTGTGGCTTGTGCTTTAATGACAGAAAAGCAGGGGATATGCACTGCAAGGTGGCTTCAGTTTCCAGTTGTTTCTTCATGCAGGTTGATATCAAAGGGCATTTAGCAGCGCAAAGAGTGCTCCAAACAATGTCTGTTCTGCATTGCATTGAATCATAGACAGTAAGGGTTGGAAGGGAGCTCAGGAGGTCACATCTAGTCCAACCCCCTGCTCCAAGCAGGACCAGCCCCAACCACATCATCCCAGCCAAGGCTTTGTCTAGCCAGGTCTACAAAACCGCCAAGGACGGAGACTTCACCACCTCTCTGGGTAAGCTCTCCCAGTGTTTTACTACCTTCCAAGTGAGAAAGTTTTTCCTAATCTCCAACCTCAACTTCCCTTGCTGCAACTCGAGCCCATTGCTCCTTGTCCTGCCATGTGCCCCCACTGAGACCAGTCCAGCTCCATCCTCTTGTAAACCCGCTTTAGGTAGTTGAAGGCTGCTATTCGATCCCTCTCAGTCTTCTCTCCTCCAGACTAAATAAGCTCAGTTCCTTCAGCTTCTTAAGTCATGTGCTCCAGCCCCTGAACCATTTTCATGGGCACCATAACATGCGGTTGGTTCCTCATCCTCCTTTCCACAAAGCTCACTCCTAAAGCCTCCTTCATCCCTTCCTAGTTGCAGCGTGTTGCCAAGATAAGATGGAGGAGAGATTTCAGCACAAATAAACACTGTCATCTACTTGCAGGAAGATTTCCAGTGCCATGCTGCTCGACAGCCCCATTTTCCCCTCTGGAGGTGGTATAACATTCGGTATTCACCATGATGGAAAAGAAAACATTCCCAGGTGGCCCCGTGCCAAAAACTCACAGCTGGAACCACGACAAAAACTGCTTCTGTCAGAAGCAATCTGTCTGCTGTTCCCAACAGCTTGGCCTGGTCGAAGGTCTCAGGAGCAGAGTGGGAGTCCAGCATGAGACCTCCTGGCCTGGACTTTCATAGATTCATAGCTTGTAAGGGGCTGGAAGAGACCTTGCGAGATCATCATGTCCAGCCCCGACTTGTTGACGATGCCTAAATTGCAATACACCCTCTGCAGTAACAGGCCTCCTGTCTTACTTCACCGTGCGAAGAGCTGCTAGCTGAACCGATACTGTGGCAGGAGGCTTGGTGCTATGTGGCAGGGCACCAGTGATGTCTCTGGCCACCTATATAAACAAGAGCAGTTTGCTGCTGGGAGGCAGGCAAGAAATATCACCTGGCTGAGCTGCTGCATGGGAGCATCTTGCAGGGAGGAGGAGGAGGCTCTGGTGCTAGGCGTGACCTAAAACTGCAGCCTGCTGGGAGTGGGTGGTCTGGTGGGGCTCCCAGTGGTGTGGGAACCCCAGGAAATGCTAGGCCACTTACCACCCCAGTGAAAGGTGGGTAGGGACACCTTTAAACCCCAGCCCTCACCTTTGGGTGGGTTATATGATCCATCTAATCCAGGGAAGGCCAGGTAAGCTTCTTGTAACGCCTGAGCCTGCTGGGGTGAGTGACCCCTCAGGGCCAGGCACGCTTTGTGAAGCACCTGAGCCGGGAATGGGGGACCCTGACCACTGAGTGCAGACAGACCTAACCTGAGAGACCCAAATGGACAATGCTGGGGCCAGGACCCAGATAGGAATCAAAAAGGCCAGGGGCCCACCACGAGGGATGTCCACATACAGCAGAGAAGCTCGGGGCACCGACTGGCCTCAGACAGGGCCAGGGCTTAGAATGAAGCAGAAGTTCCCAGGGAACGGGCCACAACTAACGGGAGACAGAGATGGTTGAGTTGACTGCCTGAGATACCACCTGTGAAGCTTGGGCCACAGTGTAGGGGTGGAACAGAGCTGTGGTTACCCCCCCCCCCAATATCGTGGTGTATAATGCAGCCTCCATCCTAATTATTAATCAATATTATTACATCAAGGCATGGCAGAAGAGTGAGGTGGGTGGCTGACCCGTAGGCAGGGGCAGGCCGGTGCTTGCACCAAGCATGAAGGCTTGCCCTTGTCATATGCTAGTGCTGGGGCAGCCCGCAAGTGTAGCCAGGGTTAGTGATGGAGTCAACTGACCCCAGAGGAAGGCTGGGCTTCAGTAGGATATAAACCTAGACCTGAGTTGAGCCAGAAGTAACATCTTGGAGCCTACTGAGAGAGCAGCACCTCAGCAGAGTGGCTGCAGCTCCAGAAGTTCAAGATGGAGCAGTCTGGAGACTTGGAGAGGAAGTAAGAGGAGGAGGAGCAGGAGGTTCCTAAGGATGCAGGAAAGGGTCTGGAGCCAGATGTCGCGGGCATCTCCCCAGATGAATGGCCAGGCCGCAGGGAAATGGCAGAATGCCAGGCCGTAATACGGGCCTCTGGACGGGTGACCCCTGTCACACTCACGAGGCAGGGAAGTCAACAGCATTGAACTGCCAACGAAGCAGGAAGGAAATTGCAACATAACTGGCTAAGCAGAAAGCAATGAGGGGACTGCGGTGAGGAAGGGGCTATTGATGAGTGAAAACAGAGTGCTGGCAGGAATGTAACACAATTGGCCAGTAAAGATAAGTAAAAAAGAGTGAGGGTATATAAACGGGTAGAGCCACGAGGCCCTGACGGGCGAAGTTCGAACCATAACTTCAAGCGTCAAAGGGCCTGTGGAATGATCACCTGCAGGGTCGCCCCCGCCCCGCACTACCTCGGGTCATTCCTGAGGCCTCTGCAAAGAGACTAACGTTCCCAGCCATGAAGCCGCTCCTTTTGTTTGCTGTAGTGGTAAGCGTGCATGTAAGACTGTACTCATTTATGTTTGTATTTGTCTGTCTTTCCTGTAAAAGCATGAGCCGTTGACCAAGTCTCGGTCTAGGGTCTTGGCTAGCCGCACCAAGGTCATCCACGATCTTAAAAGCAAGGGGCCTTGACCTGAACCCCGTGACTCAACAGACATAATTTTCCATTTAGCTGTTTGTAGTTATTTTGATTGATTATGTTTTGATAGTTAAATGACATTTTAAGAAATATGAACTGTTGACCAGGTCTGACACTAGGGCCCTGGCCAGCTGCGCCAAAACCACTCATGGTTTTGAAAGCAAGGGGCCTTGACCCAAACCTTGTGACTCAACGGACATTACTCCCCAGCTTTGATTGTTTGATTATTGTATGTTGTCATAGATTAGTATTATATAGGAAATCATTTTCTTGAGTTGTCAATATTTTATAGGTTAAAGCCAAATAAATATTGCATATTAATCATAAACTGCATCCTCATTGGTGTCCAGCCCACTGACCTAGCCACAACTGGGCATTTTCAAACTAGTGCGACACCAGAGAGGGTCCAGGAGCTTATTGAGAGGCCGAGAGTGTGGGGCCAGAGATGGTCCAGGAACCTCGGAGGAGGGGCTAAGTAGAAGAGAACATCAATGAGGATGCCATTTGTGAGGCATGGGACATGGTGTAGGGGAGGAAGGGAGCCATGCAATCAGTGCATAAGGCAGTGACCGTGTGCACCTGGTGATCATTTGAGAAAAGCAATTTGGGAAGCCCTGGGACAGCCTCTTTCATATAAAAAGCAAAAGCAATCAAGGCATGGTGGGCAACTGAAGAGGTGATTGCCCCAGAAAGTGAGGGCTGAAGGGACTTCAGGGGTTTCACAGCCACTCCTAAAGAGCTACTGTGTCACAAAAAACCACTTGGGATTGCCTAGTTCTCACACAGGCGTGGAGACTAGACAGGCACTGTGTGCATCGTTGGCCATGACAGCCCCACAGCAGAAGGGCTCTACTGCTCCAGAGTTTTGAGGGCTGTGTCGGCTAGAATTTCACCTCAGAAAACCTCGCCAGGCCTAGATTAATTCCCTCTTTAAAAACATTTTATTCATCAAAAAAGGCAGTTTTGGAGCCAGCTCAAACTATTAATGGATTCAAGTTGACATGGGTATAATAAGTTGTTTTTATTCCCAGGCTCTGGCGATCAGCTGGTGGCAGTAGCAATAGCAGCTGTAGACAGGCTAGTGGCAGCAGCAGTGGTTGCCAATCTTGTGTCCCACCTAAGTCAGCAGCTAGTGGTCATGCCCTGCTTCTCTCTTCCTCCACCCCTAGTTATGTCAAATTCAAGGAATTGTTTGGACCAAAAGGAAAATGAAGGGGCAAAAAAGCTTGAAAATGCCAACATATTTCCTTCAAGGGTATAAGTTGTAGCTGTGTTTGGTCTAAGGGCATAGGAAGACAAGGTTTTTGGGGGTAAATCTGATATCTTTTGTCATAGCAACTCAAATAGTTGGAAAAAGTCTTCTTTGAAAGCTTTTGGATACAAATAACCTTCGTTCAGCTGAGGAAGCAAAGTATTTCCTTGCAATATTTTTAAAATAACCTGATGCAAGGCATGGAGGGACCAGCCAGGAAAGGCTATGGAAGAACCAGTATCAGCCCAAATCCTGCTTTAGCTTCATCACAAAACTGGCTCAGGTGGCTGAGCTGCGTACCTCACCTCTGCTGTCACTTCCTCCTCCTATTCTAGTATCAATACCTACATGCAAGTGAGCTACTGCCTTGACCTGCCTGGCTCTGCTCCACCCAACCCAAAAGCAAGAGGAGAGAGGTGTTCAAGAAGAGGTTAGACCCCCATGGTCAGGGATGATCTAGGCATGGCTATGCCTATGCTCTATTGTGCACATTTCCCAGGCTTCTGGGCTTTGCTAGTTGCCACGTGGAGGCAGAAAGGATTTTTTTCCCATCCTGCTGCTACATGTGGAGGGGTTTTTCACCTTCTTTAGAGGTATTGGTTGTTGGCTGCAGCCAAGGCTGGGGACTTTGGCAGGGCTGTGCCAGTGCTCCTGCTAGGACCAAAGCTGGAGGTTCCTGGCTAGAGGGTCTTGTCCTGCTGCTCAGGGTCAGACTGATGCCATATTGGGGGTCAGGAAGGAATTTTACTTCCTGGTCAGATTGGTATGGGCTGTGGTGGGGGTTGCCTTGCTCCTTAGCAAGGGGCATAGCCCTCTTCTTTGCATGTCTCAAGCAGCAGGAGGTTGGCTGCCACAGTCCCCCTCCTTTACCTGTGGCATGCTTGGAAGTTGTCTTGAGTACTTTTGCTACAAGGTTAGATGATGGTTTTGTCTGGGATGGTTTGGATAAGGATGATTTGGCCTCAGGCATAGAGTTGGACTAGATGACCAACTCCCAGCCTGAGGCCTGACGGTCCCTTCCAGCCTGGTTTATCTATGATTCTGGGTCACAAGAGAATGGCACAAGTCATGAACTTATGAGGTTGAACCCTGTTCCCCATCCCCACTGATTCCACATTGCCTGTTTAAACCTTCCAGTCCTTGAAGCAAGAGCTGGGGCTGGTTGTCCCACACTTAGTGCACCATCGGCTTTGCAGAAACCATCCTCATTGCATGATGCAAACATCTCAGTGTTATCCCTCAGTGTGACCAGGCCAGGGATGCTCAGTGGATATTGAAGTTGGTGTCTCTGGGAGAAGGAGAGGGCTAGAAATAAATGGGATCTTGCAGTTGAGGACTGAGGGGCCTTGGAAGAACTGGGAATAAAGTGAGCGGTCAGGACTAGAGGAGCAGACGGGGACAAGCGGGTATTGTACCAGGACCAGGTCTCAGGGGTGGCTGTGATTCCCCTGATGGCTACGTGACTCCTGCCCCACTCCCTTTTTACCTCACCTGCCAGCCTTGATGGGGCTTTTATAGTGTTCAGGGGGCTGCCCCAGGGTCCCAGAGTGAGCCCCCAGTTCACTTCAGCTTCAGTCCTTGGGCACTAAATGGTGGCCCTCCTGGCTCTATTAGTGCCTCAACCTACCAGTTGCTTTATGGGCAGTTTTCATCCTCCCCTGCAGCCCTACCCATGCCTCACAGGTGTTATTCTTGATCCAGACACCACATTTTGACCCTCTTGACTTTGGCCCCTAGTTGCTCTAGCTGTGAACTCCTAAGCCCCCTTGCCGTGGCCTGACTTCTCAGTCCCAATGTCTTCTTAGTTGTACCTCTCTCTTTCTCAAGGTGCAGGCTCTGACCCCCTCGGCTCTCACCTGCCTCTATCTCTTGCTCTGGACCTGTCAGCCCTTAGCCTGCCCTGTCTTGTCCTTGGGGCACAGGCTGTGGCCCTCCTGGCTTCAACCTGCCCCTGTCTCACTGTCTCTGGGCTGAGAGCCTGAGTGCCTCCCAGGAACCCCTGTGTGGCCTCCAGTGCTCCCCTACACCCACAACCCATTCCTCCGATCAAGCTTAATCAGAACATATGAAGCTGCTGTGCAGGAGACCGCCATTAAGGAGCTCAGTAGATAGGCCTAGGATCCAATTCTGGGGTTGCGTTAGAAGGGGATGGTTAAGATCTATATAACTGCTGTGGAAGAAATCAAACTTCGCGTTGTGGTTGAATCAGACCTGACAGAGCCAGCTTGTCTTTATTTAGGGCTATACTGTGATCACAGGGAGAATGCCATACAGCAAGGGGAATCACCCACGTGTCTGTTTCAAAGGATTTCTCGAACTCTGTAAGTTTACAAACATATTTATACTTAAGACAGAGAAAGAGAGAAAAAAAAATACGACCTTGGAGAAACAAAACAGTAGTACATCACACACAGACGTACAGGCAGTTTACTTAAAGAAAACATCCGTGCACGGGGTAATGCATCAAGACAAAACAAGGCATGCAGGATTCCTCATCTCCGAACATGTAACTGAAATAAGCAGCATCAGCACTTCTGGTCTCTGTCTGTCCTCCTGGTCAAGCAGGCCAGAAGCCCGACCAGCTCCACTACCACACTGCATTGTGCTGGCCTGGCTCTAGGCAGGGCTACGAGGGGCGGATCACATCCCAGAGATGCCCCTTCATAGAGACCCACTGGCTTCAATTGCCCACTGCCCCTGCTTTTTCAGGACCACTAATTTCACCCATGCATCATTCATAGTTTCATAGTTTCTAGGGTCGGAAGGGCCCTGAGCAGATCATCGAGTCCGACCCCTGTCATGGCAGGAAAGAGTACTGGGGTCAAACGACCCTGGCAAGGTGTTCATCCAGCCTCCTCTTAAACACCCCCAGGGTAGGAGCCTACACCACTTCTCTTGGAAGTTGGTCCCAGACCCTAGCCACCTCGACGGTGAAGTCGCGCCTCCTGATGTCTAGTCTGAATCTCCCCTCCGCCAGCTTGTGACCGTTATTCCTGGTCACTCCTGGCCATGCTCGGGGGAACAGGGACTCCCCCAGTGCCTGCCGGTCCCCCCTGACTAGTTTGTAACAGGCCACAGGATCCCCCCATAGCCTTCTCTTGTGGAGGCTGGACAGGTTCAGGTCCCGTCGCCTCTCCTCGTAGGGCCTGCCCTGCTGCCCCTGACCATGCGAGCGGCCTCCTCTGGACCCTCTCCATGCTGTCC
>NW_017728948.1:2196626-2203682 GCF_001723895.1 Crocodylus porosus | reverse complement strand
TTCTTGTCCCCCCACCCCTGTAACCTGTCTAGGTCCGGTTGCAGCCTATTCCTCCCTTCTAGTGTGCCCTCATCCCCCCACATCTTAGTGTCATCAGCAAATTTGAACAGGAGTTTAAAGAAGGGAGCTGTTTGCATCACAGCCTGAGCCATCTGAACCTCCTTCCCTAGAGGCAAACCTACCAAAGACTGCAGCTGTGACCAAGGAAATAATGCTGGAATGGGGAACCAGACTAGATAATAGGCCCCATCTCCTATCACCAGTCTCCTGCTGCCAAGTGGTCGCAAAATCACAGGCAACGAGGGCTGGAAGGGACCTCATGAGGTCACATCTAGTCCAACCCCCTGCTCTAAAGCCTGCAGGCCAGCATCATTCAGACTGCCACACCCGGCGGGCCACAGAGCTCAGATCCTCTTGCTCCACAGGTACAGCTCCCCTACTCCCAACCACCGGATCAACTGGAGAATCTCCCTGAGCTGTCAGCAGTATACAGCCCCTGACACACAGTCCAAAATTTCTGATTCTCTCCAGAAGGCAGCAATATACATCCTATAATACACCTAATTTCCCCTTTCATTTACCCATGAAGCCTCTATGAAAAGAGAAAAGAATATATATATATGTGTGTGTGTGCGCACATGCACCTGTGTGTGTGTGTATAAACATCCCAAAGAGTATAAAATCTGCACAGTCCCTGTATGGCACGAATGACTTAAAGGTACAGACCAGACAGAGTAAGACAAGCGTGCAGGCCAGATCCCCGGCTGGCGTAAGCCGGAACAGCTCTGTCGCCGTCAGTGCCACTACACTGATTTGTGCCAGCTGGTGACCCAGCTCGACTGCCTTTACAACTCAGCGGAGAAGACCGTGTTGCTATTGATCGGAGAGTGGCTCTCACCAGGGCAGGGAGAGCAGCGTGGTGCTCCGGATGCGACAGAACAGCGCGGGGCCCCGCTGCGAGAAACGGCACTTGAATAAGGGCCGAAGCGGGCCGAGGGCTGGGAGGAAATACAGTAATTGTGCACACCGCAGAGAAGCGCGATATGATCCTAATGGGCAGCGAGACTCCTCTCTGCGAGAGCCGGATTAGCAGCCAGGAGCCTCGAGCCCCAGCGGCTTGGCTTCGGCCCTGGAGTCCGTACCTGCCATAAATACCTCTGCACTAGAGACGGAGTCACTTAGAATAACGTTAGGGCAGTGCTTTCCCTGATAAAGCCCTTATCTCAATCTTAATAAGAACTGACGGTGGTTGTCAGCATGAGTTAGCAGCTCTCTGAGAACTGGGCAAGGGCTGGAGCTGCAGCAGCTGGAGGATTGTTAATGCATGAGAACAGCGAGAGACGGAGAGACCGAGGGCCCGATTCACCCTTTGTCTTGTGCATTCATCCACCTCAGCTGTGTGTTGCAGATCTTTGCTCTGCTCCCCATAGGCTGCAACACCCTGTGGTCCCTTGCTCCTGGGTCAGACGATCCTGCCCGTAAGGGCCTTGATGCACATGCAAGTGATTTCTTGCCATGGTTCCTCGGGTCGTCCAAGTCGGTGGCTCGTTACAGTCCCTGCATGGCACGACAACAGCATTCGGCACTGGCGGGATCCGGCTTTCCCCTCCCCGTCTCTGCTCTGGGGAATGACTTGGATTGCAGAGCAACTGGTCGGACCGAAAGCAAGTGGTCGTCCTGTGTGATCTCCGAGATGCTCCTTGCCACCCAGGTTAAAGGAGGCCAACCTCTGCATGAAAGGCAGCATCCTGCACCTCTATGACCCAGGCTCCAGATACAAAAACATTAGCTACTAACCTGTCCTCCACACGTGCGTCTAGGATCCTCCGCACCACGGTTCCCATCCGGCACCACACAGCAAGGACCAGGATCAGTTATGCTGCTTTTGAGGCTGTTACTAAATAATCTACCCCTATCCAGACATGGATCTGGGGGGGGGGGGGGTGGCACTAGTGCAGTTGCACCCCCTCTTTGATTTCTGCTGCATCCAAAATTTAAAACCAACTACCTAGCCGTGGCAGCAGCATTTCCGTTCAAGTAGCAGTGAAAGCATCCATTCAATTCAGGGTTCATAAAAATCTACCTAAATCCTTCTAAACTCTTCATCACATGGGTGTTAATGACCCTCTCTCTGTTTTATAGGTCTGGATGCTCCTCTAATCAAGCTACCCTTTCATCTGCAGCTCTGCTGTCTGTTCACGGCTCCTGGTAGCTCTTGTTTCACAACCCTGCAAACTGATTTTAATTCCTTCCAATGAAGTACCATTTGTTTTTGCTTCAGTCGTAAACTAAATAATGGCCCCTAATGTATTAATAAAGCTTCTAGTTTCTTTTCCCCTGGAGAAAAAAATGTGCCGTGCTACAAGGGATGATGCATCTCACCACCTGCACCACTCTTTTCCAACTCCTAGATCTGCCCATACCCCTGCTCACCTGCTCTGCATGCTCCACACCCAGAAACATGGCTGTGGAGATGCCCCAGGGCATCCCCTCGCTGTTCTCAGGGTCTTGACAGCAGAGGTAGGAGGCTCCCCAGTTTTTTAGCAGCCGCCTCCAAAGCAGCGTAAAGCTGATGCGGACCGCCTCTGTGATCCATCCCACGTGGTTTGCCCCCATCCGCTTTGCAGGAAGAGGACTGCATGTGCATTTTGCATCAGTGGGGTTGGTTTTGCTTCAAAGCAGAGATGCTACCCCTTGCTCCTATCAGTGAGGACAAGCAGGAGACGTGGCCCCTTATAGTTTCATAGTTTCTAGAGTCGGAAGGGACGTGAGTAGATCATCAAGTCTGACCCCCTGCCGTGGCAGGAAAGAGTACTGGGGTCAAACGACTGGGACTGGAAGGTGGGCAGGGTGTAGATGGCCACTGCTTCACCAAGGAGTTTGTTTCCTGGTCCAGCCCCCCAAACAGGTGCTGCCTCCTGCACAGCCCCACTTCCCCCGCAGGATAGAGGACCCATTTGTGCCAAGGGAGAGATGTTTGTGACCTTTTTCTCCACCCCAGCAAAGATTTAGGCTCTTTTAGCTACTACAGGCTCAGATGTTGGAGCACCGCAAGGGTAAGGATCATGACCTCATACGCCAGTGGTTCCCTCTATCTGCACCCAGCCCCTGACACTAAGCTGAGAAGGCATACTGGGAACGAGGCTGGGTCAGATCTGGATGGGACCCAACACCCCACATAGAGCAGGGGGACATAAAAGACCTCACATGCCATCAGTATGTCCAACCCAGCCCATCGCCACCGGCGCTTCCCCCTCCTTTTCGCCTCAGTTTTGCTGGCTGTCAGCTGACTGGAAATGAGAGCTTTGTGTTTTCCCCTGCACTATTTTGTCTGGCACAGCAGGGCAGACAAAACAAGCCATCTGCATGAGCCTCGCCTGGCGTGATCAAAGCTAACACATGTTCCCCGACACCTCACTTAGACAGCGAGAGAATATAGTGTATGGAAAGCGAAGGCTGTACATAAGCACTGGCTCCAGACAGCGGGCAGGGAGATGTGCCGAGACCTTCTCACCCCATCTTATGGTGTGAAATTCATCTGCCGCTTTGGGCACACCAGACCTCGCTAGGGTCTCCCCGCATCTTGGCGACTGTACCGTCTGCTGGGTCCCACAGACCATTCAGACATGTGGGTGCAGGGAAGAGAAAGCTCTCCCATGCCCTAAGTGCAGGGGCATAGACCATGCCACTTAAACCGTCCAGGATGGTTGGTTGTTTTATCTGGGGCAATGCAGAACTGCAGGGCTATATTGGTTTGTCCTTAAGGCTCTGGTCCTCGACCTTAAGGTCCCCCGTGGAAAATGCCAGCTCTTTGCTTTTATTTTTTTTGACTATGGGAAAATATTACAGCAATGCTTCTGTTGCAAAGAACTCAGAAAGACCACGGTAGGTCACGATGCTTTGGATACTTTGGACCTCCATGTGAAATCTCCAGGTTTATCTGATGAATCATGAGTAGGTGTTTGCACACCTAACAGTATGCACCCTGAAAAGGACCTCATGGCATCCCAAAGTGCTGCAGCACCCTGGATGAGCATCGCGGCCCTAAGGACTTCTGTCCATGGGACTTCTGACTCTCAGCATGGGTTAGTCTCGGATCAGGGTCAGGCAGAGTCCAGCTCAGGGCCAGCCTTTGCAAACTGTGCAATCATACGGGTGCCTGAAACTCACCCACTGCCATTCATCTCCAGGCTCCATATTTTGCTCCCTGTAAATTAGCTGCACTTTAACCCAGTGGTCCTCAACCTTTTTAGACTTGATGCATGTCTTGGAAAATGCCAGCTCTTAGTTTGCACTACAGAAAAATCCTAGAGTGATTTTTCAGTTGCAAAGAACTCAGAAAGACCCCTTCAAAAAAGCATGTTTTTGATGCTACAGGCTCCTAATTGAAATATCAGGGTTTATCTTGTGCATGATACCTAGCAGTTTGAGAAAGGAGCTCAAGGCACCCCAGGGTGCCCCAGCACCCTGATTGAGAACCATTGCTTTAAATAAAGCACTTCTTAGCTTGGCCTTGCTGGCCCAGCAGACATTCAAGGCTCCTCCAGGGCAATGCCTGGCATGCTGTCTCTATTGGGGTAAGTAAATGACTATCTGGTTTCCAGGCCAGGGTTGCTGGGTAGTGTGTTGTATCAAAGATCCCTTTGCTTGTCCTCCTCCCATCGTACAGCTGGTGCTAACAGGCTGCCCATTGGGACTGACCAGACCAAGGCCAGAATGAGTCTCCATCATGATGCCAACAGCATGCCCAGCAATGGTTGGGCTGCTGCAGTGCTGAGATGACTGCCGGTCCTGTTAATCAGTCTCACCATCTCCTCACGCTCCCGTTGTGCTGTCCGTACCCATCTGCTCTCTCTCATCTCATCCTTATAGTGTAAATGCGCCGGGGCAACAACCGTCTCTCTGTTCCGGATTTGTGCAACAACCAGGACAAGAGGGCCCTGGGCCTCAAGACCCAACACCCTGACTTGTCACAGGTAAAGCAAAGAAGTGCCATGGCCAACGTCCTCTTGCTGCGAGGGTTTCATAGATTTCACAGACATCAGGGCTGGAAGGGACCTCGGAGGATCATCGAGTCCAGCCCCCGCCCAGAGGGCAGGAAGTCAGCTGGGGTCATGGGATCCCAGCAAGATAAGCATCCATTTTGCTCTTGAAGGTGTAATTTGTGTCTGAAGTTGGAATTTGCTCTTGAAGGTGTAAATATATGGGTTGTTAATGTATGCTGGAGATCCTGGGATGAGGGCTACACCGCCCACTACAGAGGAAGGCAACACGTCTCCCATGCTCCATATCAATGTGACCATGGGGTAAAATGCCTTCCTGACCCCAAATCTGGCATCAGTCTGACCCGGCACAGAGGGCCAAGACCCTGTAGCGAGGAACCGGCAGGTGTTAGCCCCAGCAGGAGCATTGGCACAGCCCAGTCCCCATCTGCAGCAGCCCATGCCTTGGAGGAAGGCAGAAATGGCACGGAGGAGGAGGGTGCTCCCCGACCCCCACAAGTCATTAATTAGGCATCAGTGGCACTTATTTTAATACAGCAATTAGAGGGGCATTGATTGGGGAGGGGGGTCATCTGGCTAAGGGCAGGTGGCTCAACAGCTATCCCGATAGCCTTCTTAGCACTGGCTCAAAGGCTTCGTCATTATTTTTCCCTTGCCTCTTTCAGGCCCGGAGCTGATTTCCTGTGACATTTTTAGGCATTTTCCTGCCGGCGGGAGCTGACAAAGGGCCAGTGCGGATTGAATGGTGTTGGTGGGGGGGGTGTTATATAAAAGGTTTAAGCAGCTTTCACACTGGGCCTCAAAAGGCTGCATTTGTGCCGGGGCCCCACCGGGCTTTGTGAAGAGCACTTAAGAGCTTAGCGCCTGCTCTTATTATCCTGTGGGGCGAGGGGGCATCTCTGGGCCTTGCAGCCACGCCACGTGCTGCAACTTTCTGATTTGTTCGGTTTGGAGTCTTTTCAAAACCACATCCCTTCTCCCGAGACGTAGTCCAGCTCGCGTGGTTTCAACCCGTCTGGTCACGTTGAGTGCAGGGATGGAGGCAGTGTGCTCTTCTCAACCGTGCACCGGGCTGGGATTCAGGGGACCAGTTCCCAGCTCTACTGCTGCTCTGCTACCTGACTGTGGGCAAATCCGTTTTTCCACCCAAAAGTGATAAAGAGGGCTCTCTAGTCAAGTATCTACCTAAGAAGATGCTGTTGGGTCTTAATTTACCCTGAGATGAGCTACACCTGCGCGCGCAGGAATAGCATGGCAAAGATACGCTCACGGAAATAAGCAATGCCAGGTCAATAGCTTCAGGCCAGCAGAACTGCATCCATGGTGGAGAAGTCAGGTCTTGCACTGCCTAAACTGCTGCCCCACTTGCCGTACATAAAGCAATGCAGAGACCTGTGTGGACCAACTCTAACGCAATATGCTCCAAGGCGTATCCTCCACTGGCACAGACATCATTGCCCATCCCCAACACAAATCAGGCCCCTAGCTGTACCTTTGGGATTGAGACACTTGCCAGGGCAGGATGGGATCTCGACAGAAGACAGATGCCTTTCTGGATCTCTCCTGAGTGTGCTTGAAGCCACGTCAGGCAGTTGGATGTTAATGGCTGTGGGGCGGGGGTTAGGAGGGCACTGTCTTGGCGTAGGTGCCCTTGAGGAGCCTGAGGGGCTGGCCACACTGGGAAATTCCCTGTGCCAGCTCTTCGGGGGTAAATGTCCCAAGAGAGCTCCCCAGGCTGGCACCAATACCAGCAACTCCTTTTGCAACCCCCGGGGGCCAATTGTATTCACACCCCTGTGCACACCCATGCACAAAGCTGGCAACGATGAGGTAGATCAGCAGAAGAGGCATCTTCCATTCTCATGGAAGAAGGAGAAGGAGAAGGAGGAAAGCAAAACCCAAGCAAGGTGGCTAAAAAGGAAAGCCTACAAAGGATGGAGGACGGGATTCACCTCCAAGGAGGATTACTCTGCGCTGGTCTGGTCCTGCAGGGAGCAAACCAGGAAAGCCAAGGCTGCAACTGAACTCCAACTAGCTTCAGGCATCAAGGACA
>NW_017728948.1:2176409-2196526 GCF_001723895.1 Crocodylus porosus | reverse complement strand
CATTGAACACCTTCAAGAGTAAATTGGATGCTTATCTTGCTGGGATCCTATGACCCCAGCTGACTTCCTGCCCTCTGGGCAGGGGGCTGGACTCGATGATCTCCCGAGGTCCCTTCCAGCCCTGATGTCTATGAAATCTATGAAAGGTGCACATAGCGCAACAAATGCTTTCAGCAAGTGCTGAGCAGCCCTGAGGCTGACCTGGGAGAAGGAGAGGAGAGGTGGGAAGAGGACAGGAACCCACCAACCATACCCTGTGCCGAAGGCAGGGTAGCAAAGGGGCTTGCCTCATCCCTTCCCTGCCACCGACCTCTCTTAATCGTGGGCTGGTTTGGACAAATTTTCAGGGTTATCCATTTCATGCCTGTCACTCTTGAGTCCTGCAATGGATTGCAGCACTATCATTGCTCATAACCGGCCCACTTGACTGATGGGAAGTGACTTTGACAGATGCCGGGAGGGAGGAGAGGGACGGAGGAACAATTTCAGGCTCCCCTAGAACCATTTCATCAGACACCGGTGACCACCAGCTCCTTTGCTGGTAGCAAGGTCTGTCCTTTGCCTCCCTTGAGTTTCCAGGTGTTGGTTTAATGCATATGATTTTTTTTTTCACCCCTCTGTGATGCCTGCTAACCTCTCTTCTCTCCTCTCAGGTGCTTTAGCTTTCTTGGTGTCATCTCCAACTCATGCTCGAGTATTTGTTCCTCCATGTGTGAAGCCCATGGGCATTTCCTGCTGAGGGGTGTTTTCCATAGGGAAGGCTTTGCTTGAGATAACGTCCTGGTTTTGGTAATTGCATGTGATAAAGAAACCAGGGAGGCCGTGCTGCATGATAGGCTCTGGGAATCCTTCAAGCGGGACGTTTGCAAGGGATATTTAAGCCAATTAAAACCACCTGGCTGAGATGCCTTCTTTTGGCAGCTGTTTGTGGATGTTATTCTGCTCTGTGTGTGTGTCGGACCCTGCGAGAAAGAACCAGGGCTGCAGATGTTAATGTTTGTTCTTGGATCATTATGGCCACTGCTAACTACCCATTCTGCACACAGTTAGTCTGCGCTAAAATTAATGCCAGGCAACAGGGCCTTACAGGAAATAGATCCTCAAATGAGGTGACCAAGCAGGTTGGTCAGGGCAGTGCTATTGATTCAATCCACTTCTGCAAGGCATTTAACTTGCTATCACACCACATTTTGACTAAGAAACTAGAATGATGTAAAATGACTGTAGCACAAATTAAATGCATGTGAGAAGGTGGCCGTTGGACGCGTCACTGAAGGGTTTTCCTTGGTGCTACAGAATCAAACGTCGTTTCCAACCATCTTTCCCTAGAGAACAGGTGGGACTGAACAACCCAAGTGGGCTGATATAGGCTCATGGGACATACATGGGTGATGTAGGGTCAGTTTGTCTGAGAAGCCCTTCGGTGGTGATCCTGTCCCCGTGGCACGATGAGTAGAGTGGTTGTGTCATTGGGTAATCTCTTTACCCAAGAATGAGCTCTACCACGGTCCCTTGATGAATCGTGATGTGATTTAAGAGCCCCGTCCATGAGCCGCAGATCCGCCCACAGAAGTTGCAGGTCTTTCTGCAGGGGAAAGTAGGCTGCGGGCTGGGATTCCTCTCCTTTTCCTCCCTCCACTCTCTCTTCTCTGCTTTGAATACAACGTGCTCGACCTCAAAACAGGCTGCCGCTTGGTTGAGATTGTAGCATCACTGGAGTCGGTCAGCAGCCAGCTCGTCCCAGCTCTTGATGTCGGCATCCATTTGCTTGAGGTAAGTGGTTGTTTAGTGTCAGGGAGCAAAGCCCAGTCCTCCCTTGGGGTATGTGCTTCCAGCAACCATCCAGCTGCAGCTGGTTGGTAGGCAGGGAAAGAATTGCATCCCTCAAACCATAGAGTCGATCCCCATGAATGACCTGTAGAAGTCCCAGGACTGGACTGCCCAGGGGCAAGACTATACTCAGCTTCCACTTTTTGGCCTCAAAATGGTGGGTGATCTGGATTCCCACAGGCAGCTCATGCTCACAAGCATCTCCAGGCAGAATTTGGCCTTTGGCCTGGTGGTGAAGATGTCTCAAGTGGCCTCACGGTTGACTCCCTCTCATGCAGTCACCTTTCTCATTGCAACCACAGCAAACAGGTCCCATTCATAGACCAGCAGCAGCATTGGGAGGACACAGAGAGGCCAGTCAAGTTTTGTTCACCAAAGCACTTGAAGGCATGGGCACAGGGACAAGACTTGTTTTGCAAAGGCAAGTCCCCTACAACCTCATCCTTCACTCTTCCATAAAACATGGTGGATATCACAGCAGATGTGATGAGGCGGGTCTTACCCAGAAGTCCCATGAAATGTTAAAAAACCCTCCCAAGGGATTGAGTGAGTGAAGAAGACCAAGATCTGCATTCCTCACCACCGGTCTGCTCAGAGCGGTTGCTCCAGAATCATAAAATCATAGCAAATGAGGGTTGGGAGGGAGCTCAGGAGGTCGCATCTAGTGCAACCCCCTGCTCCAAGCAGGACCAGCCCCAACTACATCATCCCAGCCAGGGCTTTGTCTAGCTGGGTCTTCAACACCTCCAAGGATGGAGACTGCACCACCTCTCTGGGGAGCCTGTCCCAGTGCTTCATCACCCTCATAGTGAAAAAGTTTTCCCTAATATCCAACCTCAACTTCCCTTGCTGCAGCTTGAGCCCATTGCTCCTTGTCCTGCCATCTGCCCCCACCAAGAACAGCCCAGCTTCACCCACTTTGCAGCCCCCCTGCAGGGAAGTGAAGGCTGCTATCAAATCCCCACTCAATTTTCTCTTCTGCAGGGACTGAAGAGGAGGGGAGGGAAAGGCAGGGATGCTCATCTGCTTTGGGGTCTTTAAAAAGTGCCCACAGGCTCCCAGAGCAGGGTCTGCCCACACCGCTGGATGGGGGCTAGGAGGCTGGGAGCAAGGGTGCAGCCACCCCTGCAGTGTGGGTGGCCGGTCCCACACCCCCTTTGCCCAAACCTGGCTCTACCCCTGTCCATGACATCCCCCTCCTCTCCTTGGCTGCCATGCTGAGATCTCCTTTTCCTCTTTTATGTCACTTGAAGCAGGATTCACAGGTTGGGGACCACTGGCCAAACCAAAATGGTTTTATCTGGCTTTAAGTAGATGGGCCTACTGGTGGTGCCCAGCTTGAGACACCAAAGGCCTCTTTTCAGAGCTAGCAACTGTCCCCCAGTGCCAACACCTGCAAGCAGCGTAGGCCACGTTGTCTCCACAAGGCAGCCAAAAACCAAGTCACTTCAGTAAGCCTCAGATATGCAATAATGGTCTGGTTCTGCAACACCGCTCCCCAATACAACCTGCTACGAGGTTCATTTCCAACCTCTGCCTTCACCCCCCAAGCACTCGGATTCAATCCCAGTGAATCCAAACAAGACAAGACAATTACGCCAGCATCACACAACAGACTTCATAGATCCTAGAGGAGTGGGGCTGGAAAGGACCTCCAGAGGTCACATCTAGTCCAAAACCTGCCTGAAGCAGGATCAGCCCTGTCCAAACCATCCCATACAATCCATCATCTAAACTCAACGTAAGAGACCATCAGCTCTGACACAACACAGACCTACCAGGTAAAGCAGGAAAACCACAGCAGCCAATGTCCTGTTTCGATGAACTGTGGTCAGTAGATGCTGGCAGAGGGCAGCACCTGCCAGTACGGAGGAAGGCAAAACCCATATCAGTCTGACCTTGGGGTAAACTTCCTTCCTGACCATAAATATAGTATCGGTCTGACCCTGAGCAGAGGCATCCATCCCACCCATCCTCATCTCCAAACTAAACCGACTTTGCTGCAAGTTCAAACCATGGGCCCGAGTCCTCCTCTCTACAGCAGGGGAGAGCAGGCACTTTCCATCTTCTCTACGGCAGCCAAGCATTTGAAGACCGCTGTCATGCCCCTTCTTAAGCACCTTTTTCCACAAGCTGAACATACTCCCAGTCCACGTCTTCCTTTCTTTCTCAGAGCTGTTTGCTCCCCAGATTTTAAGCCAGAGGTCTCAACTGGCCTTATCACTTGGGAGAAGGTGAAGCCATAGTGGTTTCTCAGAAATTATTTGCTCCACCGCTGTGCCATGATGATGCCTGCCCTTCTCTCTCCCCCCTGCTCCAAAACTGAGGACACGCATCCGCTTTAAGGTGTCCCCTCCTGTTTCCACCACTGCTCTCAGGTGCCTGGTTGCAGGCATGCTAATAGCCTGTGCTCAGCCCTGCGTCAAGGTGCCGGCATCGTCTTTCTCCTGGGATTTGACCTGGGCAGAGTAGGTACAAGGGGGCTGTCCCAGGCAGTGTCATAGAGGCAGCTGCTGCGAGGACAGGGTCGTAGGCTGTTTCGAGAAGCGCAGGCATGGACAAGCCCTTGAGCTGGAGGAGGATCCAGATCAGAGGCCAAGGTGGCTCGAGAGGGTCAGAACCAGAGTCCAAGTCCAAGATGTAGTCAGCGAGCAATATCCACGTCCATGGTCCGGGCTGTGCCCACAGTCCAGGGAATCCAGACTACAGAAAAGGGTCACCAGGAGCAGAGACGCAGGCAGCAGCCTGGCTGTGAGAGAACAGGTACAGCCGCTGCAAATGGCGCGGTGCTGAGCAGAAAGCCTGACATGTGAGCAACCCAAATGGAGGGCCTGGGCTTTCAAGCGAAGCCCAGCCTGCGTAAGGTGCAGAGCCACGCGGAGATTGCAACTCTCCCCTGGGATAATTTACAGGGCAGTTGCAAGCTCTGCCATGAGAGAAGCTTTCTTGGGACTGCGCCTCACTCTTCTACCTCTAGCGCTCAACCCCGGGAACGTCACCTGTCGTGGGACGCCTGCCATCGATCCAGCCGTCCCAATGTGGCAGTAACATGCCAGCGATGTGCCATGGAGCAGGGGAAGGGTGCTCCCATGGTGCCCTCTCTCGACTGATGGGTGGGAGGAGAAGCCAAAAGACTTCTCGGGGGTCTTCAAGTGAGCTGTGGGTCACTGCTAGCAAGGGCAGT
The DNA here is from genome assembly GCF_001723895.1 of Crocodylus porosus. Lineage (NCBI taxonomy): Eukaryota > Metazoa > Chordata > Crocodylia > Crocodylidae > Crocodylus > Crocodylus porosus. Next base: position 2,191,512 of record NW_017728948.1, on the reverse strand, counting down.
GCAAGCATACAGAGTAGGGGACACCAAGGAAGCAAGCCAGGAGGCACAGGCACACACTGAATAAGACCCAGCTGGTCTTTCATCAGCGGAGCATATTCTCCGGATGTTTATGGCAAGACAGGCCTATAACAATTGTGATGAAAATGTACAGTTAAAGGCAAGTGGGGGGGGAAAAAGAGAGGAAGAAAGTAATGCAGCCCCTAAAGCCAATGAGCCATTTAATAGGTGACAATCATCTCTGGAGAAGTTTAGGGTATTTAATTAGCCCAAACTGAAAAAGGAGAGAGAGGAATAAATAAAATAAAACATCCGTCTGGTCCCCAAGTCTCAGCAGAAGCTGCCTCTCCTCTCGCTGACTTCAGCGCTGCAAAGGCGCCTTTCCCCGAAGCAAAAGGGGGAGAAGTGGTTGAGAGAGAAAAACCATATCCTAGGATAAAATAGCATATGCATATATATATATAAAGCTTACACAAAGATTATGTGTGTGTGTGTGCATGTATACAACCATGTGCGTGAGTATGCATGTGTGTGTGTACATGTGTTTGTGTCTGTGTGCACCGGAGTCCAGGCCCCTGTCCCACTCCTGTGGCTGCTGCTCCAGCAAGGAAGTGTATTCCTATGGAAGAAGCAATCGAGACCTGTGGTAGAGGTGATATCTTTTATTAGACTAACTAGATTTTTGCAAAAAAAAATGTCTTTAATATGCAAAAATCTAGGTGGTCTACTAAAATATACCACCTCTGCCACGAGTCCTGATTGCTTTTGCCTCTAGACCAATATGGCTACAACCTGGATACCTTCCTATAGTAGAGGCAGCGTAGGCCTAATGCAAGTGGCTTATATAAGAACCTAACATAAGGTCCCAGGTTGTAGGATAGGCAGGGGGCATGAGCTGGCCAGGGGAGCACACTGCTAATGCTCTTTGTTACATCCAGTTTGCCCTGGCATCAAGCCTGCTTTGCCCTCCCTCACCTGGCTGGGTTGGCCATGCCAGGTCTCGCAGGGGGCTCAGCCCAGATCTCAATGGGTTAATCTGCTCTGAATAAGCTCTGCTTTCTGTGTGGGTCTATATAAAGAGATCCAGCCCCGTGCTGCAGCTGATGCCAGGCTGAGCACACACATGTTCAAGGGGGTCACAACTTTATCCTGGTACCAGGCAGGAGGACTGGACCAAGTACCTCCCCAACGGTGCGACGTGGGAGGGGGCTGCAGACCCATCACTAAGGCAAGCCCCTTCCTGGATGTGCCTAGACTGAAGGTCTCACCCACGTGAAGTCACCATCAGAGAGCAGTGACCCATCTATGGTGCAGAGAGATGAGCCTTCATTTCTAGGACTCTTTCTCCAAGCCCATTTGGGTCCTGGGCGCCGATTCAGAACCGCAGACAAGGAAGGGGATTGATGAGCATGCTGGACCCTGGGTCGCGGTCAGCAACCCACCCATTTGTGACAACCGCTTCACTCTGGCTACACCCAGACAGTCCGACTGACCGTCTCACCCACCAAGCAGTGACTTCAGGACAAGCAACACCTGCCTGGAGAGCTGGAGGTCCCCAGGATCCGTGCTCAGCTCCCAGCCGACCACCTCCTTCCTCTCCTGTCCTTAGAAATGGTTTCTTTTTCCTTTAAGAACATTTTTCAGACAAGCATAATTCTGAGCAGGGGGTGGGGGGGAGGCGGGGACAGGGGCCTAGTCTGAGCAGAAATCCCCCCCTGGCTCTGGCTGTTATGTTGTATGGGGCTGCATCTGTCACATCTGATTAGGTGGCATTGTCCTTTTTTATCTCCCCCCATCTCAGCTATGATTCTTCTGTTTTTATGTGACATTTCCTTGGCAATATAACTGCACAGATTATACATTCAGCCTGTTCCCCAAACCGTAAAGCAACCAGATTGCAAAGGGCAGTGGTTGGTACACACACATATATATATATTTTTTTTTATTTTATTTTTTTTAAATCCAGCACAGTTTTTTCCCCTGCTGCTGCCCTCGAAGAGATGCACTGTGGGTTTCATCTAAGTGGAAAAAAAAAATCCAGGGGTCAAACTGGTGTCAATTCCACACCAGAAAGAGGTATAAGGATCCCCGATCAGGGGGGTTCTGACTTCAGCTGAAGTAGTGTCAGTCCAGAGTGAATCCATTGAGTTCATTGAATCATACAAAATGAGGCTGGAAGGGCCCTCAAGAGGTCACATCTAGTCCAACCCCTGGCTCCAAGCAGGACCAGCCCCAGCTACATCATCCCAGCCAAGGCTTTGTCTACCCAGCTCTTCAAAACCTCCAAGGATGGAAACTTCACCACCTCTCTGGGTAACCTTTTCTAGTGCTTTGACCGAGTTATATTGGTCAATACCGGTGTGGACATACAGACAACCAGAGGGCAAAAGGCGGCAGGTTTTTATCCCACATCAGCCACTCCACAGTAATTGCCCATATGTATGCACTTACCCCAAAATGATAGCAGCTAAACCACGTTAGCTCATCCTTCTTTCGCTGAGAAGTAAGTTGCTTATGCCATGATAAGGGCGTGCACAAGGTGCAAGGTACACTTTTCCGAGAAGTCCCCAGCCCACAGAAGGACACTGGTGATGGGCAGTAGTCAAAATACTGAGGGTTACAACAGCTGAGACTCACTTACCTGAAAGCTCTGGATTTCACCTGGTTTGCATATTTTTGGATGTCCAGACCTATACTACAACGCTCCTTCAGGACAGAATCACATCATTTTGGCGTGTAGACTAACCCTCCTCTCGTTATGTCTCAGTTATGCAGTGTTATGTCTCTGTGAAGGGCCAGATAAGGATGGGCAATAAAAATAAATATGATGTTAACACTCATGTGCAAGACTCTGAGTCAGATCTTTGCTTTGCTCTCTAGGACTGGGGTCACGAGAGTGATGTGAATCACGGTGAAGCCATTGGCGTTATGGACTCTTAGCCAGAGTTAAGATAAAATTCCCCATGTTCATCCTCATGGAGAGGCCTCTTTCTTCCTCATTTGTCTTTTTCTAACCTCTTCCAGTTATTTGACATCTCCTCTACCACCAGAGCAGCACAGGAACTATTTTGGAAGCGTAACGTTGATTTGGGCAGTTTGGAAAACAGGTTTTCTTGCACTCCAACTCTATTCCAATCATAAAATAAAAGCTATTCTAGGGTTGGTCCAATAAAAAAAAAAATCATCCTAAGAAATCCTTGCCTCACGTAATTTTTAGATCATTATGACTACATCACTCTTACACTACCATTTTCTCACCATAAAAATATTGTCTTAATTTCCATTTTCTTTGGGCGTTTTTAGGGTTGAAAAATGTTTCTATTCCGAAGTTCTCTGTGTTTCGCTTGCAATCAGAAAAAATCATTAAAAATGCACCTGATGTATTGGAATTTCTGGTTTAGAGGGGGGAAAAAAAGGCATTTTCCTTCCTTGGAAAAGCATCCCTACCAGGTAATCATTGACTGCCTCTCTTGCTCATACCTATCCATACACATGAAACGGTGCTCGCACCTGCTGTCCGTTTGAACTTTTGAAACCGTGGCTGTCATTCCAGTTTGGTTTTCTTGCTCTTTCCTGTCTAGCGCGAGTCAATGTAGTTCAATTAACCTCGGGGGAACGACATGAAGTTACATCTGTTGAGAATCTGACTATTGGCTTCTCTCTTCGTTCCTGTTTGTTTCTCCAGCTCTGTCTTTGGATTCTTTTCTCTTGTTCAGACAGAGACACATGAAAATAATAAACCGCAGGAGACCAAATTTTTCCAGCATAGCAAACTCTCTCTGTAGGAACCTCTGCTAGAAGAATGTGCATTCAGGAGATCTTTGCCAGAAAACAAGGTCCCATGCTTTCATCATCCTCTTCTCTGGGTAACGGTCATCGAGGGAAGCACAAACAGACCTGGCCGGTATGTCACATGCATATTTATACCCCTCTCATCATTCAAAAGGTGCCCGAGGCAGTTTAAAGAAAGATGCACAGTGCTACCAGCCCCCTGCCATGCCGTATCGGCCAGGGAAATCCATCTTGCTGCTATTCTGATAATGCACAATGATGCTATGTAGCACAACAGCCTCTTAAAGGAAGAGAGGACGAACACATAACAGTACTCCAGGGGAAACAAAAATGAAAGACTGAGATCACACACATAAGATTTAGGCCACAACACAAGGCATGGTTTTTTTAAGATGGCCAACCACAGGCATGGTGAGCTGGGAATCTCATGGTCCAGAGGCAGGTAAGCCAAAACACAGAGACTCTAGCCATTGCACATATAGTTTTTTGTCAGCACAATAAGGTGCCTCAGCAGTTCCACCTGGTGCCTTGCTGTATTAAATGCATGCTCAGATGCAACAACACAATACCATTGTGAGAGATGAACTATACACCAATGCCCCTACCTTGAATCCTGCCGGGAATGTCAGACGTAAAAGCAGCAACCAATCCATTAAAGGTTATATATCATTCTTCTCCACCCGCCTGGCCAAGCTCACTACCCCAATCACATCTTTGTGGTGGGAACATCTGAGATAATCTTTCCTCTAAACTCGTTTCCATTTGTTATCAGCAGGGGCTGAAAGAGCCCTCTTGCTTGGATGTGCATGTGTGCTCGGAAGATAAATGTAATCACTGGGACTGATTCCCTACTAAACTCCTTTCCAGAATCTGCTGATTGTTCTTACAGAAGTCAAATGTGCTAATGAATTAGCAATGGATTATTAGAGTAGACCTCTGTTCTGTGTGCAGGGCTAATTTTCCTGCTGAGGGAAGATGGATTTACTAAGCCAGAAATTTGAGTGTCTTCTCTTTGCTTCCTGGTTTGCACAGAAACAACACAACAGGCCTCTATCAAGTAGTATTCAGGTGTGGGCCATGAGGATAAAGTCCATTAGTCCAACAGCCAGGACAGAGGGATGGGTTCAAACCCCACTGCTACAACAGTGCAATGATAGAAGGAGGAAAGAAATCATAGCATCTCTCAAACATGAGGTGTATAGTAAAGAAAAGCTTCCCCGATGCAATAAAAAATGCACAGCTTGAGTGCCAGTTTGGTCTCCTTTGTTAACCAAGACCTTATCTTGTCTCTCACGCTGTACAGCACCCAGGGATATCTAGTTATTGAACTATAAACTACAAGTAAAGCTATTAGTGCAGATTCTGACACCAGAGAAGGAAGGGAGATCACCATTGTCATCTACTAGTGAGCTAAAGCAAGGGCACCCAACCTTGTGGTCAGTGGTACAGGGTCAGTCCACTGGCTGGATCCCATACGGGATCCCATCATGCCAGTCCAACCCCACTTTCCCCAATCCAGCCGTACACCTTCAACATGTCAATCTAGTAGACAGAGCTATATTATCCAGCCCTCCATGCATGGGGCTCTCCATGCATGCAGAAATTACCACCACCACCAATTCCCGGGCTGGGTGACACGGACCCATGGCCTGGATTTGGTCTGTGGGCTGGGGGTTGAGCACCCCGGCACTAGAGGAAGAGACTGAATGAACTAGGTCCTATTTTTATGTAGGTCCCATACCATGCTAGTGTGAACAGGCTGGGTGAATGAAATAGCGTTACCCTTCCCGTAAGCCAAAAGGTTGACATCCCTATAGTTCATATGCCTGGAGTGAGTGGGTCAGGGTAACTGCCACCCATTTGTGCACCACTGGGCAGTAGAGCAAGGACACAACCTAGACAGAGGTGTTTAAAATATGTCCCAAGTGCCAGAGACTTTCCTCAAGGGCCCTCCATGTCATTGAGACTTAGAGAAAAGGTAGCTACAGCAGTGAGACCTTCTGATGCCGCAGAGGCTAGCGATAACCTCGGGCGTGCTCCAGGGTGGCTTCCCTTGCAACGACGTGGAAATGACCACAGTGTGCTGGCACGAGCAAATGCAGATGTTGTCATTGCCTCTTGTCCCAGTCACTCACAGCCCCAAAACTAGCAGTCCTCACAACCCCGCCAGATGCAGGAGTAGAAACAGGGAAGGACTCCCCAGTTGACTAGGGTGTAGACACCCCAAGCGAAGTGAAGGAGCCTTGAGGGCACAGCAGATCAGGGTACGTTATACAAGGAACAGCACTGGAAAAGGCCTGGGGCTGCTTTTCTTCGGGTGGGTGTCAATCCATTGAAGTCAATGGCATTATTCTGGATTCACACATACTGAATGACTAAACCGGAGACTGTAGTGGAAACCATTGAAGTTCAAAAGTGAAGTGAGTGGGGATTTTTCAGCAAAGCACTTGTCTCAAAATATACTGATGTCAAAGTGTTTCGTGGATACATGTCACATGAATGGATTTCCAGCAAAACGGAGTCTCTAGGTGCTTGCTTGGGACTCCCAAGGACTTCCAGGCTCCCAAATCTCCGAGGCTCTCAACTTGCAGGCCCAGAAGCCGCAGAAGCGCTGGTCGAGCAGGGAACCTTTGTGCGTGGGCTCCAAAGATCAATCCCATTTTGAAATATTTCAATGGTTTCCAAATGAATTTTTAGATTTTATTCCCCTCCCCACCGTGAGAAATGTCATCGTTTCTGCCTGTTATTCCAAATTTACTTCCTGGCATCTTGGACTTTTCCACAGCCCAGAGATGCCGGCCTCTTACCAGCTCTGGTGGATGGTGCTTAGGTTAAGAAGCCCAATGGATTACAGAGGAAAAGCCTCTGCTCAGACACAAACGTGCGCAGCAATTTGGTCAGAGCAAGTCCACGTAAAGTGCCGAGTGCAAGGGGGGGTCTGGAAACACCTTCGTCCAACACAATGCAGCCTTGTGTGCAGACCACGCCAAAGTGACAGCCCCTGCTATTGCAGACCTGATGATCCATCGATCTCTTAATCGCCCCTACTTCTTCCCCCTTTCTTCTTCATTTCCACCAGTGCGAGAGCTCATCCAGAACTCCCTACTTGCTTCAAGTTTCATAAAACGAGGCTGTATGCTGGACATCTAACAGGAGGTGGAGTGGGACCTCTGAGCAGCTATAAAAAGTGCTTCTTTTGCAACACCCACGTCTGCTTTGCTGGCCAGAATTGAGGAGCAGGCCATCATTTCCAGCATCATGCAGCTGTTTCTCTTTATACTGGGCCTGAGCTTGTATGGCAATGGCTGTGCTCTTCTGAAAACCACCCAATATGCACTGGGATATTTTGTCCCCAGTGGGACCCTCGTGGATGGCTTGACAATAAAGATGGCCATTGTTAACCATAACCAAAGTCATTAAATGCTTTTAAAAAAAGATTTAAATCCAACCAAAAGCCTTTTGAGCATGCTTGACACAACAGGAGATGTTGCACCAACAGGACTTCTATGTCCCTGCTTCCAGCTGGGATCAGCTTTTTGTATTTCATACCGATTCTTCATTTTTGGTCCTGTCCAGAGCCAAGGAAGGGAAGAGATGCATGTGAGAATAGAAGGAGTTAACCAGGTTTCCCCCCTCCACCTTTTAACCTCTGAAGAGGTTTCAGATTGAAGTCTGAATTGGGTTCAGGATGGAGATCCACACCAATGCTTGCATCCAGATATAGCACATGACTAAAGTGTGCTCTATGTTTCCCTCAACTGCCTGCTCCATAGCAAGGTAAAAATTCACTGCCCGGGCTGGGCGTTGTGTTCACAGTGCAGAGGTCAGGGGCACTGGATGCCTACTCTGCCGATGGTCCGTGGATGGAGATTGCTCCACTAGCCACAAGCAGCTTCTGCAGATCCAAGGTGTGGGTCACTGGGGATTTGGTGCAGATCTCATGGAATAAGACTTCAAAATCTTCTGTGCATTGTGCATGCCCTACATTTCACACAGAACAAATGAATCTGTGAAAGATCAGATCAGACAAAAAGTTGGCAAACATGAACCCTTACTCCAAATCGTAATGTAGCCCGGGTGTACTCGAGTGTGTACTCCCTTCTCCAATAGCAGCAAGGCACATGTGCTGGAAATGGAAACTGGTGACCTCTCGCAGGTTCAGCCACTGCTGAGGTGCTACCACAAGGAAGCAGGGCGCTCGCTTCCAGCAGCTCCAACAGGCTTCCCAGAAAGTGACATTGTCATCTACTGCAACAGGTTCAGCTCTTCTGGTCTGCAGCAATCAAACTGTATCAAACCCCCCAAAGAGGCTGAATTGCGTCCCTCCGTGGCAACCAAAAAGGCAAGCAACAAGCAACCGAGTAGGCTCCTGCAGCAATCGTCCTGACGCAAGCACAAAGCTCAGGGATGCTATTCGATGACAATCGGCTGCAGAATAAGGGACAGGTCTGAGTCCCCTCTGGGGCAGTCAGTGGCAGAGGGTCAGCAACACAGGCAGCTCCCAGGGGTCGTGGCTCTAAACCCCTGCTCCACCCTTGGGCTCGCTCAGAGTTCACTGGCCTGTTTCTAGCCCAGGGTAAGTCTGCGCACCAACGCTGCGATGCTCAGCGACAGGACCGTGGGGTGCAGCCACTCGCTGCTCCCATCCCGCAAGGAGGGTCTTTGGGCACTTCGGGGCAACAGCTCTTGCCAGGCCTTCCTTTACCCAGATCCTCTTCTGGTCCCCCGAGGCATCTGCTGCGTGCTGAGCACACTCTTCCTTTTATTCACTCCAGAGGCTCCACCCCCGGAGTGCTATTGGACCTGCAAAGTGCAGGCTACAACCAGGTCCGGGACTCCCTCCCACCCAGCAAGCCCCGCCCAGAAATGACCTGATTGGTGGATGCGCTCCACCAATTGCAGTGAGGGTCCTCCAAGCTCGGGTGTGCCGGGCTGTATGGGTAAGTCCGCCACAATAAGAAGGAAGAGTGGTTTGGGCACGTACCAAGAAGGCCCAGCACCCTTGCCAACACCGCTCTGCGGGGTGCTGTGGACGGACGAAGAAGAGGAGGAAGACCTAGGACAAGCTGGACCACCAACATCAAAGACTGGACAGGATTAAAACTGAGTGATTGGGCAAGGATTGCAAAAGACCGGAAAGAAAGGAGCAAAGTCATTGGTACGTGAAGGGTGCCCCAACAGCCAGGGCTGACTTTCCGACTTACAGATTTAAAGAAGATGGCTGCAAAGTTGCTCTATGGATCCTGTTTGACTGTAGATTTCCCTATCTGGGGGCTGGTTCTGGGGTCTAGACACTTCAGGCCCCACAGAAAAGAAATGAACTTCACTGCTTCATCTGCATCTTCCCAGCAGCTGCTCTCAGTCGCTTGCTTTTTTCAAAGGGCAGGTGTCCCCCCTTCTAATAAACCCCCCCCCGCATGCAGCAGCAGTCTCATCTGTTTGTTTACCAGGCTTGTTTTAGATCCGAGTATTAAGCCAATATTGCTCTCTTGGTAGGGATTTTTTTCCCCCTCAATGGCGAAATTGCATGTGAATCCTGAATTTTCCAGCTAATTGAACAAGCTTAAGCACCAGCCGTACGACAAGCCCCTGCAACATGCATATGCTTTATTCTGCCTTTCCTCAGGGGGCACGTAGTAAAATAGTCATCAGGAAGAAAAGGAAGAGACTGGGAGTAACTTCCTGCAGCGTCTCTTGGACTCAATCCTGTGCCTCTTCTGAAATCCTGTTTACCACCATCATCCTCTGCTAGTCTAGGTCTCAGGGGTTGCCCAGAAACCCGATGAAGGTGCCTTGCCTCCAAAGTCCCGGGGCTAAAGTGGAGAGTGGATGACTCGGCAGTCAAGGAGAAGCAGGAACATTGGGTCCACCTGAAATTTCAGACATTTCTTCAATGGGCTCATTCTGCAAAGGAACGGAAATTAAATCCCCAAATTTCCCAATGGCAAAATATTGTCTAGAAACAGAATTGAGAGCCCTGGAGGACAGCCTAGGACTGGAGGCTCCTAAGTCTGGTAGGAAGACCCTGAGTTTGGGAAGCTTTAAACCCTGGATAAGACCATCCCAAAGCTGAAAAGCCCAAAGACTGAGAAAGTCAATGTGATGGGCAGCCCTAAAGTGGCAACTTCTGGGAGCCTGGAGACCAGGGCAGTCCACATGGGGCATTAGCATGAAGCCGTGGACCCTAGAAGTCTTAGGAGGCTGCAGCCGTGTCCCTCGGAAACTTGGATGTCAGAGAAGCTGGAAACCTCTGAGCTTGGAAGACGCATCTCCTAGGGTTTCCAGGAGCTGGGGGGCTGGAAATCCTAAAGGTCAAGTTGCTGAGAGGCTGCGTGGGCCTCATGTACAGGCTGCTCCAAAATCATGCTCAGGAATCCCACAAGCAGATTGGGGATAGAGGCCTCCAGAGCCACTGCAGAGGGGTGGCGTGGGGCAAGCTTCCCACTGCATTTCTGAGTTTGGAGCCTGAGAATAGGAGTGGGGGGTGGATCCTGAGTGCCCCAGATCCCAAGTGGACCAGGGCAGTGCCCTTGCAATCTGTTGTATGATGGAAGAGGTGGGCTCTCCTATTGCCCTGCGTGGCCCATTAGCCATTTACACCCGTGCAAGCAGGGAAGGGAGAACAGGAGCAACCATTAGGCCCGTGCGAGTAGGCAGCTGTTCAATCCGGAGCTGTGGGTTGGTTTCCCGCTTCAATCCAGCCGAAACAGCTCTGAAGCTTCGGAGCCGCCTCGGAGATCCGGCCATTGGGTATAACGGGGAATCAATGAAATATCAATAACTTTGTTGTTTTTTGTCTGATTTGGATGAAACCTGCAGGGGTAGTAGCCCCTGCTGGGAGCATGAAGCCTGCAGGGGTTTGGAAGGGACTGCACCCCAACTTCTTGAAAACAAAACTCATGTCACATGTATGTGTTACACCACAGGGGGGTGAAAGCTGCAGGGATGGTGGCCCCTGCTGCGGTCACCGAGCCGCCAGCTGTCGAGGAGATCGGTGCAGGGCTTCTGGGGCCCTGCATCCCTACCAACTGACCGACACGACTCGTGAGGTGGGTGCTGGTGCAACTGTGTCAGTCTTGGGGTACAGCGGGAAGGGGCGACTGTTACCAGTTACTAATCAATCATGATTCACTCAGGGACCAGCTCAATACACAGTAGCTAGCTAGATAATTAGTTACTTATCAACGATTAACACCTACAAAACCACAGACTAAGGAGAGGAAATAATCAGTATAGGCAACCAACTGCCCCAAGACAGGCACAGTTGCTCAAGCACCCATGACACGAGTTTTGCCCGTCAGCAGCTAGGGGTGCAGGGCCCCAGTGCCCCCACACCGATCTCCTCGACAGCCGGCAGGCGTCGTGGCCTGAGCAGGGGCCACCACCCCTGCAGTTTTCAGCCTGCTGCGCCTTAACACACACAGGGTCATCTATGTCACGAGTTTTGCCTGTCCATGCAACATTGGCAGCTTTTGGCCCTGAACAAGGGGTAGGACAGTGATGGCACAAGGGGTAGGACAGTGGGGATTTCAGACCCAGTATGTGCTGGAGACCGAACTCAGCGCCACAGGGGGTCTCGGCTTGCACTGGGACCCAGCCACCACCACATAGACTTAGACTTAGGAAGCAACGTCTGTAAGCCCAAGGACACCTTCAGTTTGACAGCCAGGACCAGACCTCCACTCCCCAGTCCCGAACAGCAGCATCTCCCTCCACAAAGGGATTTCAGGGGAGATAACTGCAGTGTGGACGCAGGGGAACTGAAATCCAGGCTATCCCAAACAGGACTATCCCCTACCAGGATTCATGCAATCAACTGAGGAGTCTCCGTGCAACTTGGGAGAACAGTCCATGCCCCAAAACGTCCCCTTCTCTCCAACATTTCCTGAGGCTCAGTCTGTATTTTCCATTCCTGCATTTCACCCCTGCCTCCCCCTCAACCAGCTCATCTCATGGGCGTGTGTAGACCTTTCAGAGCCACGCAGCTAATAAGTTACTACCCTTGCCCTTTTCTAACTCAGCTCTGCATTCAGCCGCTCTTCCTTCTCCTTCCCTTCCTCAGCATCGCATCCAAAATCCCCTCCAACCTTTTCCTCCATGAAAGCATTAAAAAACAACCTATCCAACCTGCCCCAGCCACTCAGCTCGGTTCCCAAGACGCCGTTTCGAGCGGGGCCCACTGTCGCTGCCCTGTGGTTCCTGCCCAGGCAGCAGCTGATTCTGAGTCACAAAGCATTTCTGTTCCCTGCCAGGACTGTCACCAAGCGTTTCCTCCAGGACGGCAGGGGAACAGGAGTCCAGCCAGGAGGGTGAGCCGAGGTGGGCAAAGGCAGGCGGAACTCATTTATTGCCTTGCGCTGGGCTGTCATCGATTTATTAACACCGCGATGAGGCTGACACGGGCGTGACAGAATATAATTCCCTTCACCCAGCGCCTTAACAGTCCTTGACACAAAAAATTAAGCTAAATTACATTATTTTAAAGGAGCAGATGGGGAATGCTAAACATTTACCCAGGGAAACGGACCGCTTATATTGCCGCGGTCCATTACAGCTTGCGAGCGCTGTGAGGGTCCTAATGGCTTCCATTAAAGAGGACCGAGTGAAAGCCGCAGGTAACAGGATCGTGCCCGGGATGCTGAATGGGAAGCTTAACCCCTCGGTGAATGGAGCAGGCACAGGGTAGCGAGGGTCAATGGTTAGATAATAAAGGGCTAATAAATGGTCAACAGCTGTCATACACCCATCGCTGATACTACAATAATGCCTTGTGGTTAGCGATGGGCATTTCCACCGATAGGATCGTAGTCAGTTAGACGGTTCAGTCCCCCTAGGCTCTACAGCAATTGATTAATTGTGAATTAAAACCTCTATCAATTATTTATTAACTCTTTATCAGGGACTCTTCCATGGAGTTGGCATGTGAACACACCCAGACTGGTCTGAAAAGAGCAGCGCAACAGGAAGGCCAGTGGCTTCGGGCCTGGGTACAGAAAAGAGCCGTGGCCATAACGGTGGCATGGCTGGGTCAGTGGGAGCCCTTGAGTGGAGAGATGGCGATACGCCGCTGGCAGGAGGGTGCCGTCTTCCCCCGCTATGTTGGCTTCACTACACTGGCTCATAGTCCCCTTAACTGTTTCAGGGAAACCATACAGGGTACTCCAGACCCTAGTTTTATGCTGCTGTTAAAGCCCTGGGTTAATATTCAAGAGACTTAGGCTCTATACCGTCTTCTCCATTAGTCTCCTGTAGGATTTTGAGCTCCTCCGCCTGCCCATCTGTAAAGCAGGGAGAAGGAGGCTTTCTTTGTATGGCATTAAGGGAGATTCATATAGTACTTTTCATCTAGGGAAGAGTTAGGTAGGGAATGGTTGGGATGGCGGACTAGAGATCGGGACACCTGGGTTCACTTCCCAAACCCCGTCGCTTCATCGTAAACGTTGATGGGGGGTCAGAGCACCTACCTCCTCAGGGCGCAGTAAGGTTTGTACAGCACTTAGGAGATCCTCTGCCAAAAAGTGTTGAAGAAGCGACTGTCCACCGCCCACCAGAGGATAAGCAGCCTCACCATAACTACGAAACTATGAAACCAGCCCCCAGCTGCACGGCGTGCAAGGGGGGATCTAGTGTTCAGCCTGCTGGGCTGATTTCCCCATTTGCTGCCCAGCCCCCGGGACACCACAGCCAGTTTCCATGCGCCATGACGGGATGCAACTGCTGAACGAGCGGGACGCCGGGCTGGATGGCCCAGAAGGTCCTTTCCAGTCCTGTGTTCTGCTTCTCAGCTGCCGGGCACTTGGCACGCTCCCTCAGAGAAAGCAGAGGCCCCTCCTGGCCTCTCCCTTTGGCTACCCATTAGATCTTCCCCACAACACATTCACAGGCTAAAAAGGATCCACAGGGAGGTAACAAAGATAGCTTGATTTGCATAAATGCAAATGGGGAGCAAGGGTCTGGGTTATTCGTCACATATTAGGGCTTTACTTGTCTATGATTCTAGAAATCCTTGTAACTCCTTCAGCACAGTATACCTATTTCCACGCCGGTCTTATGATCCTTTACCTCCTTCTGCCTTTCCCAGACTCTCACTCACAGGCATACCATGCACGTCTCCTCCTAATATTTCATCCCTGGGCTCCGACTTCTTGTTAGATAAAAATCTCCGTTGCTGCCTCCCATCCGCTGTAATTAAAGACGTATGATGCGCCCTTCAGCATTGCCTATGATGAATGGTGCATGTCTGTAAGCAACTGGTAGCCAATTCATTGTGGAGCAGAGAGCTCGACAGGGCCCGTCCTGGCACGAGCGCGGTACAGCTGCCAAACGCCCTCGGAGCAGCAGGACACATTTTCCCTGATCGACCTGAATCAGGACCGGCAAGCTCGTTCCACCAGGAGCAGACCTTGATCCGGGGGCCAATGCCACATTCGTACGAAGGGCACGGGGTTTAAGCAGCAATCGTGCAACAAGGCAAGTGCCTTTGCTTCTGATTTCAAGCCTCTTTCAGCCAGCGCTCAGCTCCAAAAGCACTCCCAATCCTTCTCAGGTTTGCCATGTCCTGAGCTGTCTCCTCCTCCTGTTTCTAGGGAACTTCCCCTGACCCACACATGGACCCACCACTTCTCCGGACCCCTGCCCCGCCAGGGGCTGATCAGATCACACAGAAACCCTCCCACCTCCTGCAGCAAGGCCAAGCCCTCCAGGCTGGGGTCTCCCCGGGTTTGGGTGAAGGCTGCAGTTGTTTCAGGTCTCGGTGCCCTAAAGGAGCTCATCTACTTTGGGTACCTGTCCTGAATGAAAGGCAGGTGTGGATCTGCTAGCTCCATGCAGCTTTACCCCAGCTGATCACCAGGGATCCTGGTTTTCCCTGATTAACAAAAAAAATCCAAAATTTCCCCACCATGACGCAAGACGGACTCGAGGGGAACGCCTCCAGACCTCAGGTTGGGGAGGACCAGGTCAGAGAGCTTCTGGAGGGGCTGGACGTGCTCAGATCAGCAGCTCCAGATGCTCTCCACCCCAGGGTGTTGAGGGAGCTAGCTGGGGTTATTGCAGGGCCCTTGGCACGGCTTTATGAGTACTCGTGGTGCTCGGGCCAGGTGCCGGATGACTGGAAGGTAGCCAGCGTGGTCCCCATCTTTAAAAAAGGGAGGAGGGAGGATTCGGGCAACTATAGGCCCGTCAGTCTTACCTCAATCCTAGGGAAACTCTTTGAGAAGATCATCATGAAGCACATCTGCGATGAGCCGGCCTCAGGGATGATGCTCAAGGGCAACCAGCACAGTTTCATTAGGGGCAGGTCATGTCAGACCAA
>NW_017728948.1:2142620-2175422 GCF_001723895.1 Crocodylus porosus | reverse complement strand
GGTGCTGGCTCCTACCCTGGGGGGCTTTAAGAGGAGGCTTGATGCCTACCTGGCTGGAGTTATCTGAGCCCAGTTTTTCTCCTGCGCCAGTGCTTCACCGCCCTCCTCAGGAGAATGTTTTCCCTAGTATCAAACCTCAACTTTCCTTGCTGCAGCCTGAGCCCATTGCTCCTTGTCCTGTCACCTGTGCCCACTGAGACCAGTCCAGCTCCACCCTCTTTGCAGCCCCCGGCAGGGAGGTGACGGCTGCTGTTCAGTCCCCCTCGGTCTTCTCTTCTGCAGACTCGATCAGCCCAGCTCCCTCAGCCTCTCCTCACCAGTCCTCTCCCCCAGCCCCACAGCCATTTTCATTCCCCTCCACAGCACTCTCGCCAATGTGTCCACATCCTTTCTGCAGTGGGGGCCCACAGCTGGACACAGGACTCCAGATGTGGCCTCCCCGGTGCTAAACAGAGGGGAAGAGTCACTGCCCTCGACCTGCTGGCAGCGCTCCTACCCATGCAGCCCAGGATGCCGGCAGCACACTGGTGGCTCATCTTCATCTTATTGTCTGCTGTCACCCCCGGGTCCTGTTCTGCACAGCTGCTCCCCAGCCCGTCAGCCCCGGCGGTGAAGCGCTGGACCAGGCTCCCCAGAGAGGCGGTGCAGTCTCCGTCCTCGGAGGTGTTGAAGACCCGGGCAGACAAAGCCTTGGCTGGGACGATGGAGTTGGGGCTGGTCCTGCTTGGAGCAGGGGGTTGGACTAGATGTGACCTCCTGAGGTCTCTTCCAGCCCTCCTTGTCTGTGTTTCTGTGATCCTGGTCCGGACAGAGGGGGTGGCTATCCCCCCGTGCGTGGTGTGGAGCCTGGTCTGAAACCCACGCACCAGACCGAGCCCTTCTGCAGGGAGAGCACCAAAGACCTGGTATCTGGCTTCTCCTTGGACTCAGATGCTAAACTGCTCCGCCCTGCCATCTTTAGCCATTCAGGTGACTTCAAGCTGAAAAACCATCATGCCCATGGAGTCGAAATGCCTCCAGAGTGAAGCAGCCCCTGGCCAGAGAAGTTCACAACTGCAATTTAGGATTCAGGCACCATGTCCCACTATTGGAAGCTAAGTCCTTTTATTTGGGGCGAGGGTCTGACCTTCCCTCTCTCTGTGCCTGCCCTTAGTGCAGGACTTTGCGCTTGTCCTTGTTGGGGATGTGGGTAGCGATGCCTAGTGTGTAGGTCCGGGATCCAGCACCGGCATCGAGAGCCTGGAGGCAGGGCTGGGTCCTAGCCTGAGTGCCGATGTTGAAGATGTGGTGAGGAGCAAGCCAGAAAGTCAAGAAGACAGAAGGAAACCATGAGTTGGGGCAGGGGCAGGAGCCGCAGATCAGACCCGGGTGAGGAGCAGAGGGACAGGGCTCAGAAATGGTCCGGGAGGGTCAGAAGCAAAAGTGAGAACATGGTTCCCGGGGACAAAAGTCACAGGCAGGTTGGCATCAGCATCTTCTTTTCAGGGATGGGGAAACTGAGGCACAGGGAGGGGAAGTGATTTGCCCATGGTCGCCCAGCCGGCCAGTGGCGCGCCAAAGCCGGATTACAAGGATACTTCGAGGCACCCTTAGCAAAACCGGCCCAGCAGTGGCGGATAATAAGGAATCAGGAGCAGGAAGGCAAGAGGCAGGGACGACAGCTACGATTTTCGATCCAGTTTCGCCCACCCCCTCCGAGAAGCAGAGCCGCGGACGGCTGCCGATAGCAGACTCCGTGCGAAGCAATCAACACGCAATAATATTCTCCCCGGTAACCGGCCTTGCGAAGCCAGTGCAACATCGACATTATTTGCATCTTTATTGTTCCTGAGCAGTAGAGCAATGATGATGCTGTGTTCAGCCTAAACAGAGGGAGAGACACGGCGTGTTGTTTCCTTGAGGACGGGGGTGGGAGAGATTACGTCCAATTACACGTCCAACGCTTCCCCCCCATTTATGCAGGAATGTAGAAACGAGGGAGCCGCCCCGTCAGGGACTGAAGACCGATATTAAATGCAAATGAATATCATTCACTTGCGGAGAGGGAGGAAAAAGCTGCGAGTCGACCTGGATGATGATGTTTTCTTCTGGACAGGGAACGTGCCACATCCCAATCTGCGCCTGCTCAGCACGGCCCGGCTTGCGCTGCTCAAGACCCCATTGCTAACGACTGGCCGAGGGCTGCGAGGCCATGCAGGTCCCCAGCTGCTGTCTTGGGGACTGGCGCAAGTAGAGCCACCTCCGAGCCGCTTGGGGCAGCAGGCGAGCGGGGAGCTGCTGGGGCCGTGTCCAGCACCAAACCAGTCCCGTTTCTCAAGAGGAGCAGTCCCACCCACGCAGCATTGGCCAAAGCAGGCTTAAGCAGCAAGCCAAACTAGTGCATAAACTTTTTGCTTGGCACGAGGCCCCAAAGTGCATTTTCACCAGAAGGCAGGAGCGGGAGAAGGCAATTCAAGTTTCAGTACCAAAACAATAAGGCTGAAATGGAAACGCCCGGGTTAAAATAAAACAAGCCCCTGGTACAGAACAGTTTAAAATATTTCAGATACAGCTAACACACAGAACATCGCTGGTTTTGCTTTTTGTATACAAGACCACTTAAACAGCCACAAAACTTTGTCATGGGCTGGGATTGTGCTGACTACTTGCTTGCAGGTACACCTGCCTTCGCTTCTGGTTAGGCCAAGACGTGTTAGGGCTGGGCTTGTAGACAATAAACCGAGCTATATTTTTGCCAGCGAAATAAGCCTGCGGTTGTTTTTTTTAAAACAAAATTGCTCAAATTTCCTGGCTGCAACTTATTTAATGCTGCAGTTCTTCACACTTCAGCACTAGGAACGGCCAAGAAAGCCAACAGCAACAAAACCACCCAACAGCTCCCCACGCCGCAGATGCTGGATCCTGAGAGCCGTCCTGAGCGCATGTTGCACGCTGCCCAGCACGGAGGTGGTTTTGG
Organism: Crocodylus porosus; assembly: GCF_001723895.1. Taxonomy (NCBI): domain Eukaryota; kingdom Metazoa; phylum Chordata; order Crocodylia; family Crocodylidae; genus Crocodylus; species Crocodylus porosus. The sequence goes on along the minus strand of NW_017728948.1, from coordinate 2,172,466 downwards.
TAGACAGGCCTGAGCCCAAAGCAAAGGGGTCCCCAAACCCAGGGAGGGATACCAAGGTGGGCACATCCCGGCTGCCCCTGGACAGGGCGTTAGTACAACCACACTCGAGGCAAGTGCTTCTGGCTCAGGAACAGCCGAGGAGCAGGGAGAGGGCCCTGGAAAGCGAGCGGAGGTTTCTGCAGGGAGCCAGGGAGGAAGATGGATGGGGCTCTCGGCCCTCCCCACCTGCAGCCGGGAAACAGGAGTGGGGCTGAGTGTCGCCCCCGGGAGCGGGGGTCCAGCAGGCACTTGGAGCTACCGGTAGCCACCGTCCCCAAGGCAAAGGGAGTGGGTGAGAGATTCCTCCCCTTGCATCCTTTTGCCACCCCCGGCCCCCTTTGCACAGCTGGGACCCACTCGCTCGGGACGGGTCTCAGCGCCATGCCCGCAGCCGGCCCCGTGCGAACAACGGGCCGAGCAGGAGTCTGGACCCGATGCACGGCCCGGCCCGGGGGTGATAACAGAGCCACGAATGGGCGGCTGCAGGGCCGGGAAAGCAGCCTGCCATCTCGAGGCAGCAGAGGAAGAGACAAATAGCCCGGTGCCACTCTGCTCGTTTGCACAGAGGCCCCGGCCTGCCCGCGGGGAGATCGATGCCTCCAAAAGGGACGTCTCCAGCACTCCTGGCCAGCTGGCAGGTAGCAGCTCTCGGCCCCGTTTGGCTCGAGAGCCACTTGAGCCGACCGCGCAAACAGCGCTCGCCCGCCAGCCGGGTGCACTTCGCAGGTCATGAATCTCTTGGGGGAAGGCGAGGCTCTTTCCCACCTGTTTCCTGCCGGCCGACAGGCTTACGTGAGCTCTCCTCCCTCTGCTAGGGAAGGGGGCTGCGTGCTTGGCCTCATCTTCCCCTGCCCCCGGGGTCCAGCTCAGAAAAAGCTCTCCCTGCTTGTAAGACATGTGAATTTTTGGAAGGTCAATACTTTACTGCTCTCTCTAAACTCTCCCGGCACGCTCCTCGGTCGTCTTTTTCTACCCGAGCTCGTTCCCAGCCCTTAAAAAGGCCTGGACTCTCCTGGGAGATCATACAACCCGCTATCCATCTCATTTAATCTCTCAGTACCTGCAGGCTCTTCTCTCTACCATACTCCAGCACTTCAGAGACAGACCGTCCTTCCAGCCAAAGCAAGACCATCCCCTGCGACACCTTCTCCGGGGTTTTGCCCATTACCATCATACGCTGCAAACAAGAGGGCATCTGGCCCTGCCTGCCGGGATGATTATTCTTCAGCCTGCTCCTTTTCCCCGCTTGTCGTGGACCTGTAGCTTCCTACAGCTACAAGGACTGGAAGGGGACATACGAGAGCCTTCCTTGCCTGCAGACTCCCGATGATCATATCCCTTTCTGACAACTAACAACTGACTCTTCAGTCCAAACCAGCTGCTTCTTTTCATCCTATTCTCCCCGTTGACCCAGCTAATCAGTTCCTCTCCTTGGCATGCACACTTTTTGAGCATACATAGGCAATAGCACCTCTCCTCCTGCAGTCCCTTTAAGCAAGAGCTACATACTTGTCCTTCAGCAAATCTTAGCCCTTAGCTTGGCTGATGGCAGAGAAAGCTGCTTAGCCGTATTAGTCTGAAGTCAGGCAGAAGGACAGGGTTGCGTTGCACTTTAGAGACCAACTAAATCAGAGACGCATACACTTTCATAAGCAAGCTGTCGACTGGCTGGGCAGCAGTGCTGCAGGGAAGGGCCTGGGGGTGAGAGTGGGCAATAAGCTGGATATGAGCCAGCAGTGGGCCCTTGATACCAGAAAGATTAATCACATCCTGGGCTGCATTGCTAGGAGCAGATCGAAGGCAGTGAGTCATCCCCTCTGTTCGGCACAGGTGAGGCCACATCTGGAGCCCCGTGTCCAGTTGTGGGCCCCCCGCTACAGAAAGGATGTGGACACATTGGAGAGAGCCCAGCGGAGGGCACTGAAAATGGTTGGGGGCTGGGGGACAGGACTGGTGAGGAGAGGCTGAGGGAAATGGGCTGATTGAGTCTGCAGAAGAGAAAACCGAGGGGGATTGAATAGCAGCCTTCACCCCCCTGCAGGGGGGCTGCAAAGAGGATGGAGCTGGGCTGTTCTCAGTGGGGGCAGATGGCAGGACAAGGAGCAATGGGCTCAGGCTGCAGCAAGGGAAGTTGAGGTTAGGAAAAAGTCTCACTGGGAAGGTAGTAAAACACTGGACCAGGCTCCCCAGGGAGGTGGTGGCATCTCCATCCTTGGAGGTGTTCAAGACAAAGCCGTGGCTGGGATGATGGAGTTGGGGCTGGTCCTGCTTGGAGCAGGGGATGGACTAGATGTGACCTCCTGAGGTCCCTCCCAACACTCATTTTCTATGATTTATGAAAGCTTATGCATCTCTGATTTAATTAGTTTTGCTATTAATTAGTATTGGCCATTTTCAAGGGGTCTAGACTAAGCTGCAGAAATGTGGCTAAGCAGAAGTCCCCAAAGGCTGTTTCTGAGTGACCGTAGCATGAACCTTTGCAGAAGTGACAACTAGCTTGGTCAGCAAAGTAAAAGGAGTCATCAACACGCTTAACTAAACTAGTAATGAGATACAAGATACAATTAAACAAAGCACAAGCCTTGAAAGGAGACATTATAAGGGAAGACCATACACTACACAATCCAAATAGACTATATCACAGCTTAACCTTAAAGTACTGATGTAACCAAATGCACTGCATGTTATTTTGCTATAATAGGGGCACGTCTACACGTTGCCCTATGGCAACCTTGTTCCTGCACCATGCTTTAGTATTTCCAAAAGTACTAAAGCCTGGTGCATTAACTCCCATACTGCACTGAACTTGCGGCACACAGTTATTTTTAGCAGCTACTTTGCCTTAGCGGTGCGCTATAACAGGGGAGCGTGCTACTACGGTGAAGCAGCTGTTGGTCACATATGGACACCCATGGACACGACATCACCGCAGTGCGTTGCTACGGCAATGTAGCATCACGTGTAGATGCACCCTAGCTATATTCTTAAGATGCTTATATAAGTTGTAAAAACAAAACAGCCTCATCAGAGAAGACCATACACCGAAACATAAAAAAAGAAACAGGCTGGCGTTGAACAGCATCCCACAATGAGAAAGGAAAAGAGATAAGAAACCTTCCATTTTACTGTCTTCAGGGTATCCATCCGGTTGACGCCTGCCAAGTCCACAAGAGACCCGGTTCAGTTCAGTTCCAGTGAAACAAAGACAGGTAAATAAAACCAATCAGAGGTCATTCATTAGGGTATTAGCACCGGCTGTCTGTAAATATAGGGTATAGGCTGGAGGGAGGTTTGGAGAACTCGGCAAATTCAAGAAGATCTGCTGCCAATCTGTTTGCCACCCTCCTCCCATCCCTTGAGTCTCCCGAGCTGCTTTAGGTGAAAATTTATGTCTATAAAAAGGTGCAACTCTACCCTGACGACCCTGGACCCATTTCCAACCAACCCTTTCAAGGCACAGAAACCTTTCTTTCTGCAGGGATGGAGGTTGTGGGCTCAGGCTGTGGGTAGAGCTGCGTCTCCATGAGCAAGATCACATCTGTACGGCAGGAGCAGATGCCTTCCGGCTCATACGCCCCTTGCGCCGCTTTTCTTTCTCTCAGAAACCCTCTGAATTGCAGCCGTCTGCAGCGCTCCACCAAGTTACGCGCTATCTGATTTGCTAGGGACTCAATAAAAAGATTGTCAAAGCAAACCCGAAAGGCAGTCCATCACTCAGCAGTAAGGTGCGGCAGCTTGAAGCGGCTTCCGCATCAGCTCGTTCCTCTTCCTGTACCTGCCTCCAACTAATAAATAATAATAATAATAGGTCATTATGTATGGGGTGCCGTGGGCCTAGCGGCCTCCGTGGAACCTAACAAACTATCAGTAAATCAAAGCAATTTTTTTGAAAGGCAGCAGCATGGTCCCTCGTTGGGGAAGGGAAACCGATGCAGAAAGAAAAGTCTTCCGGAGAGACTGCACATTGAGTGTTCATCATTTATACAGAGCAAACAGCTTCCGTTCAACCACAGCTGAAACCACCATGGAGCATTACAGCGCACAGGTATTGACCCACACTGCATCATAAAAACCCAGTCCACGGGTGGCTGACCGACAGCATGCATGCAAAAGATGCATGGGAAGCCCCTGTGCGAGTCATCTGGCTGATCGGGACAGAGAGGACAGCAGATAAGGCAGGGTGTAGAAAGCAGAGCAATAGATCAGGCAGGGAGAACAGGGCCTGGAGCAGAAAGCAGAGCAACCGATTGGGCAGAGGACAGTGACACTCGGGAAGGGTGCGGGCCTCCCCTTGTGGCACACCTGGCTGAAAGGTTGGTCCCCAGTGCATTCGCTGGTCCGCGTGAAAGGCCACCAGACCTTTGCACTCCCCTGAGTAGATATCTCATTGCAGCCATACAAGTCTGCCTGAAGGCAGAGCACAGTGCTGCCAACGCTTGCAATGTCTGAAGGCTTTCCTTAAAGCTCCAGCTCCCAGAGACATGTGACAGCATGAGTTTAGCTGCTAGTCTGAACTAAAACCCAATGCTGAAAAGGGGCTACGCGTGGTTAAAAAAAAATTTTCCCCTTTTTATTTCCTTTATGATGGAGGCTTCTTCCAAAGCTGCTAAGAAATGAGATCCACAGAGGTTTTGTTCTCCAAAATCCACAAATTGTGAATTTGCACACTTTGCACACCCTTCCTCTAATTGCTCTTAGGTGGGGACTGTCACTGACTGCATGCATATGTAGCATGAGACCGCAGGAAGGTCTGACCTTATTCTCTCTGGAAACTACCCCAATAGAGATGGTAAATAATAGCAGCTTCCTGTCATACGGAGCAGCTAGTGCTGGGTCGAGCTGGGTGAATAACCGACTCGCAGAACTGTAGATTCATAGGACTGAAAGGGATCCTGAAGAATCATCTGGACCAAGCCTCTGCAAAAATGCAGGACTGCTACTCCTCACCTGCAGAAGTTTCTCCATTTGTTGGCTCAACCCATTGCAAAAATCATCATTTCTTTTGCATTGGCCCCAAATGAACATTTTTTTTCCCCAGTGAATCATCCAGTGAAATAAAACGGTCCCTTTTTGTTGCATTTCTGAGCTTTTCTGACTTTAAAAAGAAATGCTTTGAATAAAAGTTCATTAAAATTCAGAATGGAAGGAACTGGTTTTGAATTTTTTTTTTAAAAAAAATCAAAATGTTCGTGTTTGGAAACGGTTAAAATAAACCATTTCAGAAACTCCCCCCCCCCAACCAAAATAATCTGCCTATTAATTCCCAAGTTGTTCATCTCAGGGTCGCCAATCACAAGTGGCAACCTGTGTGTGTGGGTATGCAGTGGATCAGGGCAGCAGCACAGGGCACAAAAGCGGAGCAGCAAATCGGGCAAGAAAATGGGATCAGGGTGGCACTCGGGGAGGGTGTGAGGCTAATTTGTGGCACGCTTGCCAAAAAGACTGGCCCCCCACTGTTTTTGTGCAAAGCTGCATTTTTCAGGGAGAAACATTTGAACTGTAAAAGCTCAGCCAGCTCTCACCAGGATCAGGAGTGGAGAGTCATCCATCCCCAGGCCAAGGAAAATCATCCTGGGCAAGACTACGTAGGATCCTTCATTCAAAGAAATCTGCAGCAAAAGACAAATGCAGCTGTAGAAGACTATGCTCCTCACTTAAAAATGTAAGAAGAAAGAAACACAAGAGTGGGCCCATTAGATACTAAGCAACACAGACCTTTACAAAAGAAAAGGCAGCAGTGGGAATTAATAAGCAGAGACGCAATCCAGTAATTAATTGATAAATGGCATTAGAGAGCTTTCTAAAGAGGAAGAACCCAGCGTGACTTATCTTCTGAAAGACAGAAAAGAATTTCTCTCTCCTTTCACCTTGTAGATAAGGACACAGAAACGGGATCTTTCGGCTTGAAAGCTTAAGTGGAATCTGCAAGTTGAAGACAAAAGAAGCGGGGGGAGAAAAAGCAAAGCCCGGCTCACCTGTTGCGCCCACAGACGGTTTAACAGTAAAGCTGCTGCTATTGTTTGAATTGCAGGAGTCTGGGAAGCATTCTGCAGAATTACAAATGATATCCAGGTGTAGCAGGTTTGGGGTTATTGCAGCTCACAGTCTCTAAATACGGTATCGTCTTTTGCTCTCGCAGCACACCTGTCGGACAGGCGTCCTCCCACATTGGTCAATCCTCCAACACCAACATAACAACAGTCCCTAAAAGGTTAACTTACAGGTCTGAGTCCTCTTCAGCCCCTGGGAAGGTGCTTTCAGCTCAGCTCCCTGCCATGCTGCTGCTTTTTCCAGTTTCACAGCACCTGGGGTTATTTGACCCCCCGCAGTCTTTCCTGCCCAGAGTGCGGGGGCTGGACCCGAAGATCTCACGAGGTCTCTTCCAGCCCTAAACTTCTGTGAATCTGTAAACTTCTGCGAAACTTGGGTTTCTTTCCAGATGCAGAGTCTCTGGTCTGGTATTGCAGCCTCCAGTCTGGCTATGGCTATGGCTATGGCTGTGGCCATGGCTACTCCCACTCCCACTCCCACTCCCCAGCTGTGAGTGGCAATGCCAAGTGCAGGCTGCTCAGGAGGACTGGGCCAGCTGAGAGAGATAATTAACAGTCACAGGAAGTTAAAAGGCTCCCAGGGTTGGGAAGACGAGTGAACAGAAAGGGAGTGGGAGTGGGAGTGGGAGTGGGAGTGAGCCTCTGGCTCCAGCAGCCTGCTACACTAGGACAGAAGAGCATTTTTCAGGAGATGAAGCAATGAGGGGACACTCCAGCCATTCACTGGAGAAAACCAGCTATAAAATCATTAGGTTTCCACTACAAGGTGGCTTGTGTATAACCAGTGTACAACCAGGATGTGAGAATCATAGTAAGGGATCCTGGTCAAATCCATCTCTCTACATAGACTTCCTAATCTTTCTTTTTTGTAGCTGAAAAGTGATCTACAAGGCATGGACCGGCGCAGTCTGAAACACTGCTACCCATTATCACAACTAACCTGTGCTTGTCAAAACAAATGAGCAGAGTTCAATACGGCAGTGCCGAAATTTCAGGAAGATCCCACTGCTCTCTTTAAGCTCCATCCAGATTCTTGCAAACTCGAGACCTGTCTTGGTAGGTTCAAGGTGCCTCCTAGAAAATGCCAGCTCTTTGCTTTCACTCATCCGGTCGCTACAAAAAAATAATAGAGCAATTCTTCTGTTGCAAAGAGCTTGGAAACATTACAAGAGTGGAGGACATTTTTAACACTATGGCTTCCTATTTGAAATACCTGGGTTTAGCCTGTGAATCATCATGTTTGCACACCTAACAGTCCTAAATACACCTAACAGTCCTAATATTACATGGCACTCTAAAACAGATCTAATGGCACCCCAGGGTGCTGCATCCCTCAGTTGAGAATCGCTGCTCCGGTGACTCTCAGTTATTGCTTTCAAGGCAATATAGTCCAAGACGAGAGATTTGGGTGAAATGAGGATTTTCACCCTAGTCACATCTAGATGAGGCTCAGATAGTAACATCCTAGAGGAAAACTTTATTGTCGGTGATGCTACAGCCTGGAGTTTCTCTCTGACCTGCTTCAAAAAGCCCAGTACACATATTTGCTAGGGGGTGGGGAGCAGAAAGGAAGCTGACACAGAGACAGTGTGCCCATCACTGCCATATAAAATAACAACATGGCATTGCCAACAAACTGGGATTTTTCTTACCATGGTTATCAGGCACTTTGCTTTCCTATGAGTGCATAAGATATGTTAGCAAACAAAGCAGCAACACTAAACTGCTGCAAATCCTCCTCCAAAACACATTCAACGCCACCTTCAGGCCACCCAGGACAGAGCTGCTAACCTCATCTTCCTCATCAGTCCATCTCCTCACGTTGCTCCTTGGCTACATCTTCATCCCCTTCCGTATTAATACATCTATTAATATTTCTAGCTTCCACCTCCATAGTTCTCTAAATGCTGCCCAACTGGTCTCTATCTTTGCAACACCCACCCTTTCCCTGCCAATAGTGAAAATAGGTACCGCGTTGTAACAGAGATGAGAAATATTCATTGTAAAACTTGTAAAAAATGTGACATTTTTGTTGAAGTTTTTCACAGCGGAAAATTATATGTATATTGTTTCCCTGCTAAACCAAAGCTGGAGACCCTGAGATAAAAAAAAAAAAAATCTTACCTCTTAAGACTTCATGCAGCTGCAGTGATTTGCACCGGCTGGGGATGTGACCCTCAACAGCCGCTTTGGAGAACCACCCTCCCAGTTACCAGCCAAAGGGTGCATCAGAGCTCAGCTCAGCTGAGTGACCAAGGCTTTGAATAGGCCACAGGCAATGACCCAACCCCTGTCTCACATCTAGAGGGTTTCTTCAGGTCTGGGCAGAGGACTGAGGGCAGCAAGCAGGGGAGGAAATGTTATCTTGCCTTACTGCTCATCGGGTCATCGATAAATGCAAATGTCACCAGCCCTCAATTTAGCGAAGCACTTAGGACAAGATCCAGAGAGATGCTTTAGTCTTGGACTTGGGTGGACCTTAGGTGCTGAAGGTCAAATAAGCAACCAAGCTGCAAAACTTATAAGCTACGTTTTGTTCCTGAAAGTTTCCTAAAGGCCTAAACTTAGGCTGCTTCCTGCCCAATTCGGTCACCCAGGCCCAGTGCCTGCCTCGGCTCTGTTGTGATTCAAAAGCAAAGCGAGGTGGCATTCAAGTCCCCTCGGGAGCTTAATCCAACAGGCAAAGGTACCATGGAGTTGAACACAAGCATGGTCCTCAGGGCCACTTTTACGTGACAGTGGCTTGGACGGGCCAGTGTTATATCCATCTCCAGGCAAAAAGCAGTCCATGCACTGGGGAATCCAGCAAGTGTGGGATTTGCTTCAAGAAACTTTTATTCTCTGTCCTCCATCACCACAGCATCTCAATAAGTCTTTAACAGATATAACACCTCAGACCGGGGGTAGATAGCCCAGAGAAGCAGTTTCTATTTGAAAAGTAGAAGATAGGGACAGAAGAAGCCAATATCCTTGCTGAAAAGTTGTGGAAACATATTGCCGTGCAAAGTTTTGAGGTGGTTAAACTGAGATCCTTATCAGCTCCTTCACTATTCAACATCTACATTCACAGGATCATAGGAAAGTTGGGCAGGAAGGGACCTCCTGAGGTCATCTAGTCCAGACTCCTGCCCAGTCAGGATCGTCCTTGACTAAAACCATCCCAACCAACTGTTTGGCCAACCGGCTCTTGAAAATTTCCAAAGATGGAGGCTCCACAACTTCTCTAGATGGCCTGCTCCAATGCTTGACCGCCCTGATAGTCAGAAAGGTCCCCCTAATATCCAACCTAAATGTCCTATGCTGCAGCTGGAGGCCTATCCCCTGTGGTCATGGAAAAAAGGCCATCACCATCCTCTCAATAAGCACCCTTCAGGTATTTGAGAGACACCATGATGGCTTTCCATACACAATTTCCTGCCACATCATGTCTTCTGATGGCATCTTTTGGCTGCACAAGGCAAGGACCTCACCATCATTGCCAGTATCCTCTCCACCCACATGAAAATTAGGGTAGCATGCTGTCCATGCTGAGGGCTTCACCCTCCAAAATCCAGAGAACAAAAATGCCAAATCTGTAAGCAGCAGACCTGCCATCAGGTCTATAAGAAGCCCAAGAACTATGCAAGGCCACCAGGTAGCATAGTAAATGGACATAAGTCAACAACGTGGGACTTGGTTTGAACTTGTCCACAAAAGCATTTGTTGTCATTGCAAAGACCCCATTGGTATAGATTTGAGGCACAGTGACCCTGTCCAGTTTGAAAGCAGTTGAGAAGTGCCCAGTAATGGTATGGCCAGTTAAACCCTGGTTGATGGCAGGGTCAGAGATGATGTGGAGATTGACTGGTGCTTGTGCTGACCATCCTGTGTGCCATTGAGGAAGTAAGGAAAAGGCAAAGGGTTTTGAAAGGGTGGACCATGTTGGATGTCTTGGTGGGTGGAATACGTCCCAATGAGCGAGCAGTGCAGGATTATCACGGAGTAAGTTAACTGCAGCATTTGCGCAGCAGAAATTAAGGGGAGCAATGTTATTGAGGAGACAGCTGTGTTAATGTAGTATTGAATTTTAAATATGTAGGGCCAATCTATTATTTAACCTGACTTACAAATATATTCCTCACGGGTGTCCTGTGATCCTTCCTGTCCTTGCCGGTGTCTACACCTAGGCCTCAATGCTACTGTTTCCAGGCAGTGGTCAGCCAATTAATTCATACCCTGCAGCTCAGCGATCTCCACCTGTTGTGATCGTTAGTTGTTTGAGATCATCACAGGCAAAATGCCGGGCTTCTCCCAGTCTTGCTCCTCCAGTGTGTTTAGTAGGCACCGAAGCCCTGCATGGCGCAGCGTGGAAGGGCTATCGCTTACCCTTTGTACGCCACTGTGGCGGGTGCAGAGATTCCACCTCAGTAAAACAGCCAGGTATTCGTATCCTACCGCTGTTTCCACCATGTAAGGCGGGCCAGTAGGGGGCGCTCCTGCGTTGAGCCGCCCACCTCCCTGCGCCCGCCCACCTTCCAGGCTCCGAATGCCTCCCTAGGGGTGCCTTATGTTCGGCCGACCCCTCTCCCGGAGCACACTCACTAGTCTGGAGGTAATGTGCTGCCACCACCCTGATACGGGACTGTCTCGGCCCTGTGTCCTCAGGGGAAACACAGGCCTAAGAGTCCTACGGGTACTTGACCCAGTACAGGCACTTGGGGCACTTCCCCAAGTCGGGGGCAAAAAGTAAAGTCTCCCTTAGTCCGCAGACCTAAGGGGTCTCTTAGGCATAATTTAGACCCAGCCCTCAATAAGTCTCCCACACCAGTCAAAAAAGGAGAACTTTATTGATTACAAGGGGTAGGGTAAACTAGGGCACGGGATTGAGCAATATCTTAGAAATCCTAAAGAGCAAACAGTGTGGCTGAGGTAGCCTTTTGATCACGCATCTGTGTTACTGCCAGCTAGATATCTAATCCGATTGAGTAGCTTCCTCACGAGCATCTTCCGAGGGCTGGTGCAATTCCCCTCTGGAGGCAGGCGGTTTCTAGCTCGTGAGTTTGGGGGAGAGAGCCAATTTTAGATGGTCATGCTCCTCTGTGTCCCCCGCATGGCTGCTGCTTCACCTCATGGCCGAAGAGAGAGCCTCCTAGCCCATCCTAACTTATATAGCCCCCGTGACCTCATTCACCTGGTCCAGTGGAGGTCAGCCCCAGTTGGCTGTCAGTCAACCAATTTGAAATACATCACCTGTTACCGGGCAGATTCCAGCTCACCAGGTAGAAACCCCCCACCCAGGTAATTGATGCAAGTCATGTAGGCAGAGGGAGCAGGTCTCCCCCCTCCCTCAGGACTGCAGCCAGCTCAAGTTACCTAAATAGACAGGCCGAGGGTGCGGTCCCCTGTGTGCAGGCCCCCCCCCAATCAAATGGTTGCAGCTCAGAGATTTTAGTCACAGCGTCACAGGGCAGAGATTTGGGGGAGAAACCAAGGTGGCTTTCTGCCACACCACCTCCCATCTCTATCACCTGTCCTTAGACTGAAGCACAAAAGGAGAAGCAAGTGGTGGACGCGATGCCCAGAAGGGTTGTGTGCGTGTGTATGTGTCCTGTTCTTTTAGGAATTGGTCCACCCACTTCTTTTTCCTTCTGGGCCTCATACTTGCTACCCCAGCAAGTAGGTGAGCAAAGATGGCTCACATGGCTGGGCATAGTTGAGGGCAACTTATACGATGAAGATCCTCAATTCCATGGTCTTTACATGGATAAAAAAGAATGAAACTCGATTGGGATACAAACCTGAAAGAGTAGGCATGAAGAAGTTCAGAAGACTTTAGGCTCTTTCTTCTCCCTGATCTGAGAAGGTCGGTCTCACAAATGGGGACCCGATGCAGTAACACCACGCCGCTCAGCAAGCCGGGACCCATCCATTCTTGTCATGAAAATGCCTATAATTTCTGGCCGATGCACAGAACCATTTCAGCTAACGTGCAGCAATCTCCACTGTCTGGCTGCCTTCGAATCAATAACCCCCAAAGTCCCGGCTTCATTTCTGGAGGCATCGCTCTAATAGCAGCTCAGGCGCCAAGGCAGCACCACTCCACCCGGGAACAGGTCACCCTCCTATCTAGGGAGTGATGAAAATATTTCTCAGGCATACACAACTTCTCTCCCCTCATATCTGCTTTTCTGAACTCTGGCCGAACCAGAGAGGTGTCATTTCGATTCTATTAAAACAAAGCCTTCCATTAAAGGCAAAAAAATGTGAAGCGTGGTGTCCTTGAGGTCATGCAATCTAGCCAATCGCAAAGAAGCCATTAACACCAGGGAATGACAGGAGAGAAATAAGACAGCATGTTAAGTGCCAAGTGATACCAAACCCATCAGCTGCCCCCCATTATTCTGATGTCATGTCGGCACAGCGTATAATCATCGAAACTGGTATTCTGCTGAAAATCGCGGCTCTCTTGTTTTTGCTCCTGACGGCGTTTTGCTGGACGTCAAGGAGAGAGGGTGGAATCAGCCAGGCATTGGCTTAGGAGCTTGTGCATGGGAGAGCTGGCCTCTGGGAGGGGATGTCCAGAGGAAGAACAAGCAAACGCGCTCTACTGTTGCTAGGAAATAATTCCTCCTGGCTAGCATCAGGCAGGTAATGGTCACCCCAGGAAGATGGTCAGGACTGGAATGAGTTGGAGCTAGACGTCAAGTCCATCGGGCTTTTGGAGCCTTGCAGGGAGATGATGATCTTGTGCTGGGACGGTGACAGATCTCGAAGCTAAGTGGCATCAGAGCAGGTGAGTGCTTGCTTGATGATGGCCCCAGGTGTGTTGGCTGCGAAGCTGATGCCTGGGGTCTGTGAGTCTAAAAGCACCAGCCACAAGATCAGTGGGATGTGGAACCGGTAGATGTTAGGAGATGTAATGCTTAGAAAGGGATTGTGAAAGATCTCCTGATGTCAGGACCGGTCACAGGAGCCCATCAAGGTTGATTGGCCACTACCCAGTGCTCACATGCCCGTGTCCCTCCTGTTTGGCTGGAAGGGGCAGCCAGGCCCCTCCCAAAACCTCCTTGGGACAATGCTGGGTAGCCTGTTCAGTAGACTTCCTGGCTCCCAGCTTCTCCTGTGACTATGTGCCTAGCTCCACACCTTGGCTCTTACCATTGGGTCTGACCACTCACATCCTGGTAGCACACTACCTCGGGAGTAGCACTTAGGCTCTGCCCTCTGAGTAAGTGTTAAACCAATGCCCCAGTCTTGACTGTGCATGGATAGGACCAGCCCAGCCAAACACCCATTGGTATCTCAGTCATCCGGGCATTAGATCCATTCACCATCGAGTGGAACAAAGAGAAGCTTTACTCAGCTGCATGCTACAGCTTTGCAAACTGAGGTGCTGACATCTTGGGGAATCCACTTTGGGAAGTAGCACTTTCCTTTTCCTCCATCCCCAGCAACCTGAGTGACCCACTGGGTGCATCTACACGTGCATTTAAGCACAATTAAGTTTGATGTGCAGTAAGCTAATGCGCATTAAGCTATTTTTGGCAGTGTCCACAGGTGCAGAGACTTGGCACTAAAGTTAGTGAACTTGGCATTTGGTTAGTGCACTTGGCTAGTGCACTAAAGTTAGTGCCCAGTCCCTGCAGTCCTGCCATGTGCCCCTAGTGGACGGGCAGACCTGGCACTAAAGTTAGTGCTGGGTCATGTTTACACGAGCATTAATATAATTTAATTAATTGCACCTAAATTTGAAACCTGCGTTTGCAGGTTTCAAATTTAGGCACAATTAACTAAATTTTGCAGTTTTAATGTGCATCAAGGGCATGCACATGTAGATGCGTGCCCATAATGTGCATTAAATTAGGGTAATGCACATTAACGCGTCCTGTGTAGATGTTCCCATTGGGTAGCTAGGGATGGAGCTCAGGGTGGGTCAGACGGACCTGTAGGCTCTACCCAGCTGGACCACAAGGAGCCCTGCCCTCTGCAGAGTCCAACCAGCTGCGATGCCGCGGAGACTTGGTCACTCAGACCCACACACCCTGAGCCTGAGCGGTCTCTGACCACAAGACTGTCACCTGCTTTGAGCTTCTTCGTGAGCACCCACCAGCATCTCAAACCCCTCACTCCACTGACTCTCCGCCCCTGTTTGCGTGCCTGCAGACCCGTCGGGTGCTAGGCACAGATTTGCACTTCAGGCCCTGGAGTGGTTCAGGGACCCCGATCCACCCCTGCTGGCCCTCAAATCAGAAGCCAACTCCAGAAAAGACCATGACTCCATTGTTGGTGGCACTCCGGGGACACTTCTCCAATAAAGAACAGACAAGCAAGCAAGAAGAGGTTGTAGAAGGATGTCGGCTAGAAAAGAAAGACCAAGGAAGCTGTAGGTTCAGGGCAAACTCTTAGCAGAAGATACAAAGAAAGAGGAGCTACTAAACACCTGCTTTGCCTCAGTCTTCCCCCCCAGATTAATCTGCGACCAGACACCTGATAAAGACTATTTGGGAAAGTAAAGGTCAGATGGTCAGGCTGGGATCACGGTGGCTTGTTCCTCTACGGTGGGCCTCTTCCTGGGATTTCTTCAGTGCATATTAACAAACTTTGCAGCAGCGGGATGTTGGCTGCTGTGGACTCCCTGCTTTACCTGTGGCAGATTTGTGTGTTGTCTTGTGTTGTGTCAGAGTCGACGGCGCAGTTTTGCTGAGCGGTTAGGCAATGGCTTTGTAGAGGATGGTTTGGATGGGGCTGGTCCTGCTTTAAGAGGGGTTTGGACTCGATGCGACCTCTGGAAGTCCCCTCCAGCCTGACTGCTCTGTGGTTCTTAGCAAGGGACAGAGCAGCCATTTCCAGCTGCGGAGAACACCACACCTGGAGACAAACTTCCCTGCCTGATTGTTCGGTGGGGCTTTTTTTTTAAGTGACCATGCTAGCTGCTCCATGCCAGGACCTGACTGAGCAGCTTTGCTCATTCTCTGTCATTACTGTCCAGAGCGGCATCAAATGAAGCACCCTGGCAAACCTCCATTGATTAAGATGTTGGTTTGAAACCTTTCTGTGTCTTGTTTCAGTCGATTTTCTTCTGCTTTGCTCTAAAAGCTGAGGACCCCCCCTCCCAAAGATCCCTACAAGTGAACAACACAGGGAATCGTGCTCCATGCTGAAAAACTAGGTGCAAACCAAATGAGAAGGCCAGCTCTAATCAATGTTTCAGGAGCTGGGGGACTTGACTGGTGAGGAGATGCTGGGGGAAATGGACTGACTGAGTCTGCAGAAGAGAAGACCGAGGGGGATTGAATAGCAGCCTTCATCTCCCTGCAGGGGGGCTGCAAAGAGGATGGGGCTGGACTGGTCTCAGTGGGGGCAGATGGCAGGACAAGGAGCAATGGGCTCATGCTGCAGCAAAGTAAGCTGAGGTTGGATATTAGGGAAAACATTTCCACTAGGAGGGTGGTGAAGCACTGGGACACATTACTTAGAGCAGTTGTGGACTCTCCCTCCTTGGAGCTGCTTAAGACCAAGCCTTGGCTGGGATGATGTAGCTGGGGCCGGTCCTGCTGTGAGCAGGGGGTTGGACTAGATGTGACCTCCTGAGGGCCCTTCCACCCTTGTTTTCTATGAGTCTACATGTCCAGCTCTGCGCCACCACAGAGAGAGGTAGACAAGCGTACCTGTAGGATGACAGTAGTTCATGCCAAGGATGGTGGAGATAGAAAGGCCAAATGCATGCAAGCTCTTGTGCACCTCAGCTCAGGGAACATAAGAGCCAGGATGCATGAAGCTCGCCTAGCGGCTGGGCTTTCATCTTGCAATGCCGGCTTGTTTCTGGGGTGAGGCCGGGGAGAAGAAAAAAAAAAAAAAGCAAGCTGTTTGTGCAACACTTGCAGCCAGCAGAAAGTTCATTTGCCCAAATTATAGCTCATTTTGTATCCATTAAGCAAAGCCAGGAGCAGAATGGCACCGCGGGTTGGGTTCTTATCCTGGAGAGATGCCTGCGCCTTGGAGATTAGCAAGACTTTGTCGGCTTTAAGCAGCGGCTGCTTATTGCAAAGGCGGGCGAGGTGCACGTTCGCTGCGTGGGCTGCAGAGCTGCTAGGGCTTAGCGTGGTGCAAGCTCGTTGCTTGGTCCTTCTTTACCGCCAACTTCTTCCGCTCCTCGTGGAAACAGGGCTTTCAATGCCTTAGTCTCTGGCTTGGGGCTCCACCCTGCTCCTCTGCTACCACCCAGCTGCTGACAGCGAGGCACGGACAGGCCGAGCCATCAGATGGTCAGATTGCTCGGACCCTTGCCTCCCCTCTGGCTTCATACACTGCCCAGATACGGACCCCAGGAGTGCAACCGGCTCCCCCACATAGACACCGAGGCCCCGGCTACACATTACAGACATCATGCAATTAACTGGTTTATCGTGCAATATATTTAGACCAGGTAATTATCACAAAATTAACTGGTGAGCCACACAAAGTAATTGTAAAGTGATAAAAATTATAAATTGATAAAAATGACTCTTCAGCTCTAAAATGGAGCCCGCTAGCTATCCAGTTAGTGCTTGAAAATGTGTAACAAGTCTAGAGTTGGTTTCTCTCCAGCTTTCATTTGAATGTGTCGCAGGGCCACCAGGCCTGTGGAGCACCCGTATTGGGGTGGTAGGCTATGAACTAGATCAAGGGTGCTCAACCACCAGGCCATGGCACCATGCCACCTGGCCTGCAGGGCTCCCCACAGGTCCGGAAATTTTGGTGGTGCAAGAGCAGTGCCACCACTCATCGACTGCCAGATCTCCAGACCCATAGGGAACTCCAGACCCTGCACGCTGGATCCAGCACCTGATCCCAGCACACAAGGCTGGGCAGAGCTGATGCTAGGTGCACAGGACCTACAAGGATGGGGTGGAGAGAAGGGTCCCCAAGCCCCGATCCAGGCTGGAGGGGCGGTGCTGGGCCCCAGAAACCCAATCCCAGTGCATGGGAGGCAGGCAGGGGCGATGTTGTGGACCTCAGCGCCCGATCCCAGTAAATGAAGGGTGGGAGAGGGTGGTACCAGGCCCAATCCAGCCTGCAGACTGGCCCTGCACCACTCGTCTGGCCTGCAGGGCCAAAAGGCTGAGCACCGCTGATCTAGATGACTTGGGATCTTGTGGCTCAGGAAACTGGCTCTCTGCTCATAAGGCGCTGCAGCGGTGATCCACAGAGGTGTTCAAGCTGGGTCCTGCTCGATTTCTAGAAACAGAGGAGGGGGCTGGCGGCGCGGCAGTCCCCACCCGGGATCGAGGTCTGAAATAGCTTTGCATCTCCTCTTCTCCAAAACCGCCCTCGCCCTGCAGACCTTGGCTTGCCGGAGCTATCGAGACAGGTGGCATTGGGAGAGACTTCTCCCCCCATCGCCATGCAAAGCCTTTTCAGGACTTTGGTTATTGGCTTGCGTCTTTCCAGAGCCTACGGGTGTTGAAGGGATAATGCTGCTGGTGAAGCCAAAGCATATCAGGATTTGACAGCTGCCAGGGACAGGCCAAGCCACACAAGTGACCGGGCACGGCTGTAGACAAGAAGGCCAGGATGGCACGGCTCAGCTCAACGAAGCCAAGGCAGTGCGCTCGGAGCCAACGTGCAGCACACCCCTGGAGAGCAAGAGAGTTGCATATACCGTGAACTTGTTGCAACACCATTGGCCACGTTTGTTCAATTCCCACTTTCCAAGTACTATTTCACTCCAAATAGACCTCCCAGGGACATGCTGAGACCCCGAGGATGGATAATCCTGCGCAGCCTCACAGCCAGAGTTTGGAGGGGGGAGCATCCAGAAAGCTTGCATCTTCAAACAGAGAAAGCGTGAGAGCAAAGGAGCTCCCTGAATAGAGAGCTGGCCTGGGACGGAGCCAGGACTGAGACTCAAGGGACCAGCAGCGAGATGTTGTCTTTTCTCTACCTGGTCAAAGAATAACTGAGCCCTATACTCTTCACTAACCCAGCTCCTTGTACCAGCAATGTTCACTGAATATACAGAGTAGCAAGGAGACCCAGCTCTTCATTTGGGAGGATGGAGAGGGACTTTTAATGGTGCTTGGGCCATGAGGGACCGCAAGACAATGATGTGTTTTTGCTTTTTATGCAACATGCAAGAGTACGAAGGAACCACGGGGTCACGGTGGGGCCCTGCCAGCCTTGCTTGCCTACTTGGACCTCATGCTGGGCACAAGGCCTGGCTACCCACACCCGCTGCGGCTTTGGTGGCTATTGAAGCATGCAAGGCAGCGAGCACCAGGAGCGGGTTCCCAAACTGTTTAAAAGCATACCACCCAATTCCTACGCACTAGGAGTTGACACCGTAGCGCGAGCTTTGAGGACTTTGCCTTCTGTTTTGTCCTGCCCACTGCTGAGCACATTTCCAGCTAGCAAATAAATGAACAGAATAGCCCCAGAAGAGCAAAGCTCTTACTGGAACCACGTGCTGCTCTGCACCATCTCCCCGGGTCTGTCTCACGGGGGACAATCCTGGGCCTGCCCTGCCCCTCCTGCGACTCCCGGATGCGGGGCGCGGACCCCACACGCAGCCCACCCTGCGAGCAGCCGCCTTCCCCGTCGAACCAGCAGCTTCCTGGACAGCGAGGTCCCCTTGGAACTGGACCCAGGGGCTCTCAAGGACTGCAAAAATAAATGCAATTTAGTGGCAGCAGAC
This sequence comes from Crocodylus porosus, assembly GCF_001723895.1. NCBI lineage: Eukaryota > Metazoa > Chordata > Crocodylia > Crocodylidae > Crocodylus > Crocodylus porosus. The sequence goes on along the minus strand of NW_017728948.1, from coordinate 2,153,725 downwards.
CTTTCTTTTTCCTTTTGCTGATGCGACTTGCCTTCCTTTCCAAGGCCGCTGTTCAGAGGCTTCTCACAGACATCGTGCATCTAGTCGGACGGCGGGCTGGAGACAGGATCGTGTCCGTGGACTTACCTCCCTAACTGGATCGTGGCTGTCAGTGCAGGGACTTTCACCCTTTCTGACCCTTCTCCTGTTGAATGGGTCTTCTCCAGCGACCTGGTTCTTCTGGTCCCTCTTTCTTTTTTGCTCCTTGTGTTTTGTCCGTGGACTTCACAGGATCAGAAATATGCATCTCTCTTTCAATCTCCCAGCAAGCCGCTTCTTTTCTTCTGCTAATTGCTTGTCTGCTACCCTTGGGAACTGCTTTCCCTTCTCCTCCAACTGGTTTTAAACTATCGCTGGGGTGGCTTGAGGAAGAAGCCCTTGCATTCAAAAGCCTGTCTGAACTGTCCCGATGATGTAGTTGTCTCCATAAGAGAGATCGCCCAAGGACATCCTTGCCTTTTGCATAGCTCCTCACACACACACACACACACACACACACACACACACACACTCCTTCATGTGCACGTACCAACACCCACTGATGAAATCCAGGCGCCTGGGCTGCAGGACATAGCTGCCACTTAAGAAGCATATTGCAATATCGTACAATATTATAGATAGGAAATGAGCGCCCACCTGCAAGAAATCACGAGTGGGAATTTAGGAGGGAAGAATATGATGGCTCGGATGCCGAGGGACCTGTTAACTACCACATTTACCATTTGCAAAATGTGCCCGGGATCTATAAGGAGCTAAAATGGAACATCTCACTGTGGCTTTTACAACTGAAGCAGCAAAAATCATCACCACCTTTGCGGCACTTTGATTTTGCTGCTTCTCAAGGTCACTAATACTTCACCATTTACCTTCAGCCAGTTTGACGCGACTGTTCCCACCTTCGCCCAGATGTAGGCCCGTCCCGTAATTGAGTTGTGGCCGCGGCAATGCGGCTCTCGTTGACACACCACTGTCACGTTGGAGGATCCCTATGAACTCCGTGCTCCTTGTGAAGTCAAGGTTGTCTTTAGGAAGCATTGACCCACCCATTCCCATACAGCCATATGCTGGCGGCGGGGGCTCGTTGCATCTCGTTCTCATGCAGTCATGATATTGGGGCCAAGCCTATGGGCATTATTGCTATGGAAAGAGGGGAGAGTGAGACTCACCCACACTTTGCCCTGCAGTAATAGCGCCCATTAGCCAGCCCTTTAATACACGGTATTAACCCAGAAGAGAGAGAAGCGTCTACCGTCTCACCTGCCCTGCCCTATTCACTGCTACGACCTTGGACTGGTTACTGAAATCAGCACTGACAGCACGTGAGACCAAGCTGCCCACCCTGTCCACTCTTCATCTGTGTCACCCTGGGGAGCAATCAGATCAGATGCAAAGGGGACCAATGCCACCCTCAGCGCCTCCTCTCCGCCTATGGACCTGACTCCGCATTGCTCAGTTGGGTGAGATAGCCTGAAACATGAGCCTGCCATATTGCATCAGGTAGCCAAGGGCATCAATGCCAAGTATTGGGGGCCCTTCAAGATATTGTCTGTGATACATTTAAGGTGCTCCCCTGCCTCTGCCTTCGACACCAATAGCACCACGCTCTCCACTCCCGGGCTCACTTTGTATTTCCTAGCACCGGGACTTGAAAGACACTTCTTGCCGCTGAAAGATTTTGGAAATTAGCAAGATAAAGAGTCGAGCTCGAGGCGACACGCCAGCAACAGCACTCGTCAGGGTTCCCCACGCTGCATTCGTGAAGGGCCGGCGCCCTGCATAGCGCATTATAAATGGAGAGAGGTGTCAAAACGCCTATGGAGTGAATTAAAATCAAGCTGTGCTCTAGACTTTCATTTATGCTGGGACCACCGTTGGCACGTCGCTGGGAGCAATCAAGCCCTGCAACGTTTGAGAATAGGCGGAAGACAAAGACAAAAGGGAAGAAAAGAAGCAAAGAGAGGATGCATGTGCCGATGGGCCTAAAGGCAGAGTCCTGGCTGTTAACTACTTCACTGCAGCTTGGCTCGGCGTGGTGCGCCGGCTCTGGTTTCCTTCCAGGCCTGGAGCACCGGGTGGGTATGTGCATGGAGGGTACGAAGGGGAACGGTACGTGATTTTAAGAGATCTGCCTATGGTTGCTCCCCATACACCATGCAAGGTTTGTCCAGGACTGCTGGACATTTGGGTGCCATTTTTTCCACCTCCCCTTCCATTTCCAGGGCTTGGTATTATACAGACTCAGGGTGGGCACATCTACACATGCACTTTAATGCGCATTAGCCTACTTTAATGTGCATTAAAGCATCACTAAAAAAAAGTACTGTTTGGTTAAAGCCCATTCAGTCAAGCTAGTGTGCATTTTCTCAGTACCTCACAACTGAGGTACTAGCTTTAATGCGCATCAACTACAGCACGTTCATGCACATGTAGATGCACCCAGTGAGTGGCCCAGATCTAGAAAGTAGCTTGTGCCACTGTTTCTGAGAGGGCTAGGAGCTCACATCCCTCACACTCTCAATAGACAAGACGGGCCAAGCGTGGAGGCACCAACCCCTCGCCATCACTGGCAGGGGACGGAGTCACGGGGAGTTGAAGGGACTTCTCCCAGGTCCCGTGGGGAGCTGGTGGTCGAATCCAGATCTCCGGAGTCTCAGGCTAGTGCAAGGAGCAATGGTCTCATGTTGCGGCAAGGGACGTGTAGGTTAGATACGAGGAAAATGTTTCTCAAGAGGAGAACAGTAAAACACTGGAACAGGTTACCCAGGGTGGTTGTGCAGTCTCCAAACTTGGAGGTTTTGAAGACCCGGGTAGACAAAGCCTTGGCTGGGATGATGTAGTTGGGGCTGGTCCTGCTCGGAACAGGGGGGTGGACTAGATGTGACCTCCTGAGGTCCCTGCCAACCCTCATTTGCTATGATTCCTCCCCAAAATGCAACCAGCTCCTTCTACCTCCCCCTTCCTCCCTGTCTGACTGCACACACACCTCCTGAGCCGTCCTGCTGAGCACAACCAATATCGCTCTCAGCCCAGAAGGGCCTCAGTCCTCACACCCTGGTTTCCGTATGTCAGTGCTAGGGCACTCCGCTGGTCGGCGTACCGCAGCCTTCACACTGGGCCCTGCTGTTCAGCTGAGAGTGAAGGGAATCTTGTTTCTGGCTTGGGGGCTCCCGCAGCTGATGGCTAAGATAGCTGCCATCACATCAACTGAGGCACGTAGACGATTCAAACTCCTGCAGGTCCAGGATGTCCGGAGGAAGGCTGAGATGCCCTGGGAAGCACATAGCATGGCCTTGTCTATAGTTCACACCCACGTGCACACACAAAGGCCCTCTGAAGTAACAAAGCTCTCCTTGCACACCTCTTCTGCGTGGTCAAGCATCTACTATTAGGTAGGAGCTGATGTGTGTACACAGCCCTACAGCTTCCCTGGCTGCTGAGGTCCAGTTGGACTTCATTTCCTGGAGTGGAAAGCTTGCAATTACAGATTTTTTTTCCAGAAATCTTGGCGGTCTAATAAAAGCTATCATCTCTACTACGAGTCCTGATTGCCTTTTCCCCTAAACCAATACAGCTACAACCTGGATACCTGACACATGGAAGATATCGAATTTTAGGCATTTTTAAAAAAAATGAAATCTTCATATTTTCCCCAGCAGAAAGCAACTGTCACCACCCGAAACCTGAGATCCTGCCCCTGCCTTTGTTTCAAGGTAATTAGCGGCATCACAGATCCTCACTGAAGGTGAGAGGCTTCATAAACTGCCTGCCCAGAGGAGTTTTCCATCTATTGACTCCTCTGTGAAACCTTATGAAATATGACCTTTCATTTCTATCCAGGAGAACTTCTAAAATCCTTTCTCCAATGCCTGATGAAGGGTGTTTGTGCCCAAAAGCTGGCAATTACAAGATTATTTTTTTTTGCAAAAATCTTGGTCTAATGAAAGATATCATCTCTACTACGAGTCCTGATTGCCTTCATTCCCTGGGGCACCAGGCATGCTTTTGATGGTGGACAGGTCTGAATGTCTGCCGGGATCGGACATTGGTGTAGTCAAGGCCTGTGTGTTGCATCGTTTATCTGGGTTTGGCCCAGGGAGGTTCGTGGGCTCTCACCTAGAGATTCAGTGGAGCCCACAGGCTTTAAGATGCACCATGTGTGTTGGAAACATGCACATCCACACGCTCCAGTCCCTGCAAGAGCTGAGATTATTCTGAGTGACACAGCCCAGAAACCCAGCAGGACCTGAGCTGATGACATGGTAGGCCGGACTGGGAGCTCTCCGGAGCGCGTGCTATCTGTCGTGTTGTTTGTAAAGTACACGATGCAACGGGACCTGCGCAAAGTCCCAGGAAAAGATCATCAGGAAGATAAGGTACAAGAGACAGACTGGAGGAAGGAGCAGAAGTACATCCCCGGGCACAACCACCGCTGCGTATCACACCTCCTCTTCCTGCGTGGTCAGCCTACAACCTTGACCCCAGCTCGAGCTTCACGGCACAGGGCAAGAGAGCAGCTTAATTTGTAGCTAAGATGATTCAGGTTGGAAATCCAGGAAATGTTTTAGTTGCTGGGACAGACTCCATATGGGGACTCTGACTTCTCCGTCGTCGGAGGGTTTGGAGACCAGGTTAGAGAAATGCCTGGCGGGAAGGACTTGGAGACTTTGTCCTGCTTTGGTGCAAGGGAACATCTCTTCTGTAACTCTACGAGTCTCCAGTACAGGCCATTATACATTTGGAAGGCTGCTTGCACCCCGCACGCGGCAGTAGTGACCAGTGTCCTGGTTTGCTTTTGCAAGGAGGCAAACATCTCCATCGCCGCTCTCGGGAAGTTTGGATCACAGCACATGCTAATTATATCAGCACCAATTTCCACTCCAAATTCACATCCCCAGCAATGTAATGAATTGGCTCTTAATGATAATACCAAGGCAGCTCGGCTAAACCTGCCCTTTTTTAAAAAAGCACCCTTTTTACACGCATCCCAAACCAAGGCAGGTCTCTGCAAGGAGGAAAGGAGATAGGAAGAAAGCATGGAAAGCAGATCCCTTTCCCTATGGGTGGAGATGGGCATCCTTTTTGCCACCATAAAAATGCTTAAGGAGGCACAAAAGCCAAGCCAATAGATGCCCGTACCCCTTGCTGAATTTGAACACAGCATTGCAAAAAAAAAAAAAAAAAAGGAAAAAAAAGTCATTTTTCCCCATTTCACTCATATTGTGGCCTTTTGTTTCCTAACATCTCCAACCGTTAAAAAAAAAGCTTTTATTGTCCTGTTTTTATTTTATCTTTCTGCAAGCATAATTTCCAGCTCCTTTTCCTCAGCATAACCCCATTTAAAAATTGGAAAAAATTTTGCAACCCCAAAATGAAGCATACAAGACCAACTCTCTTTCCCCCCACCCAACGGGTGACACAGCTGGAGTGGAGCCCATGGTGGGGAGGATGTGGGCTCAGGGCTCCACAGCCCAGCAAGCAGGAGGGCAGCAGGGCAGGAAACCCTGAGCCTGCGGTGGGCAGCCCGCACCTGCCCCCACCCTGTGCACAAATATGGGGGGCACATGCCCCCCCATACCTCCCTCTCCAGGAGTGCGCACAGGGCCAGGGGGTTGTTCCCTTCACTGCCCCCAGGTGAGCCACCCATGGCTCCATCCTGCTTCCCCACCCAGGCCCCATATTCCCACCCCAGCCCCGGACCCCATGCACTGGCCCAGCTGGGCAGCATCCCAGCCCTGCCCCACTCCCTCCCTCACCATGGGGGCCTCAATTTGCTCTCCCCCCATAGACTTACCTGGAGGGATCTGCGAGAGCTGCTTTCCACGCTACCTGGCTGTCACATGCATGTGTGCACACACAGCTGTCTGCTTGATCGCACTCCCCCCAGCCCCAAGCAGCCCCTCGCAGGCTGGAGCTCTGCCAGTCTGCAAGGGGAACCCGCCATTTCCTGTTTTTTTCCGGATTTTCATCATAATTGGTCGACACTGTCTTCGTGACCCCATTTTTTAATCATGTTTTCCAAAAGAAAACAAGGACACCGGCCACTCCTGCTGTGTGCTGGGTGCAAACAGCCTTCCGGATGTATAATGGTCACTTGGGGTTGCAATCCCAAGGCTGAGAATCGCTGGTCTAGGAACAGGAAAGCCAAGCCAGCAAAGGGTCAGGGGACCTCAAATATGTTTGTTTTTTTGTTAAACCCCAAACTGACAATTCCAGCCCAAACTGACCTTTTCCCATGAAAATTGTAATGTTACAGCCCCACTGCAGATTTGTGGCTGGCTCCATGCTCTAAATCTGCTCAGCCCTACGTGGCTATCTCCGAACCAGCCCGTTCTTGGCATCTGTTATCTTCACCACCTCAGTCCTCCTAGGCCTCTTGCATCTTTTGCCCAGGGTCCCTAGCCATCCTCCTATATTCCCAATTGGCTCCAATGCCTCAGTGGCTACTTTATTTGCATGTCCTATCCGTCAACAGGCAACACAACACAGCAAGACAAAGCAGATGCAAGCTGGAGATAAAAAATCCTTGGTTAAGGGGAGACAGCTCTGGAGCAGCATCACAAGGACATGGCACGAATCCAGAGCCTGGCCATCTTCAGCGCACACGTAGTACCAGACTAGGTTGGACCAGTGGTCCACCCAGCCCTGTATCTTGTTTCCATCATCAGCATCAAAACTAAGTGATGGGGTGGGGAACCAGATGACCCTTTGGAGCACTGCTGGCTCATTGGGGAAGGGAGACAGGTTATGTGGGTGGCTCGGGGTTGCATCAGTGAGTTAGGAGCAGAGCTGGAAGAGACCCCAACACCCCTGGGAAACTGGAGCGGGTTCAGATGGTGAGAATTGATGTCGACCTCTATCCAGAGGTCAAACCTCAAGTCCTTTGGGTAATTCAGAAAGGCTGGCGGTGCAGAACCGATCGCGTTGCACAGTCCAGGGCAAGTCTGTGGATGCTCAGTGACTACACCTTGCATGTCAGCATGGGACCTTCCCTCCAGCCCATAGCTCCTTCAGCCTCGCAACCTCGTCACAGATGATCTGAGGGCTTCATGCCCAGCTAACACGTATGGTGGCATTAGAGATGAGAGCAGGGGAAGCTGCACGCAGGCCCGTGGTCTCTGCAGAAATTCGGGAAACCCGCTGCAACCCACGCATGGGCTTTCACAGTCACCTGCTGCCACCTCGTGGCTTGCATTAAATAAAGCATTTCAGTGACTGGGATTGTAAACATGTGTGTAAGTAGTGTCCAGCACACGTGTAAGTACTGGCCTGCACGCTGGTTTTAGGGCACTTCTATCCCCGAGATGCTCCACTGCAGACGCATCTGAAGTTCCTCTGCCCCATCTGTATGGCATAAAGTGGCTTCCCCATTGAGTTACACCCACACGATGGAAAAGAGAGGTCCAGCATCAGCAAGAAAAGCAGAGCTCACCCAGGCGCGCCACCCATCAGCTGAGGAAGAGGCTTTTTGAGTGTTTTAGGGGGTGCTAATAATAACACTGCGTTATTAGGCCACTGCACAGTTAGTGTCTCATGTAGATGTGCCTAGGTCGTCCCTAAGGCACCATCCTTTTATGTGAGGGACAGAAATCTCACAGTGGAGGGCTCCTGAATTAGGCAGGCACACCTACAGCGAGGTCCACAGGTTGGAAGATGAAGCAAAACAAATTCAGCCTTACCAATACCAAGCAGGGGTTGTTTTAGCAGCTAGCGGCATTAACCACTGAAACAACCGACCGAGGTCTGGAGCAGGTTCTCTATCGTGCCCTACGTTTGAAGCCAAACCGGACATCTTTGTAGAGGGCCTGCACTACTGCAAGCAGGACTTCCCACCAGGGCAGCCTCCAGGCTCAGGATGAGCTGGGAGGTCAGACAAGAGAAGCTCAATCTGTATAAGTAGTCTGAAAGCCAAGAGCCGTGACACCTGCTCCTTGCGACCCCCCCATTGAAGCCACAGCAACCAGCAGACAGTAAAAAGCCTTTGTTTTCATTTGAGACACTGACCGTGTCGCGTGTCGTGTCGTAGCAAAGTGACTCGAACGTTACAGATGCTCCGGCACGTCACAGGTCAGCAGCACCTTCCATATGGAGATCTCACAAGCCCTTTAGAGACGCCAGGTTGTCGAACCTCACAACACCCCTGTGAGGTAGGTATTATTACCCCCATTTTACAGATGAGGAAACTGAGGCACAGAGAGGGGTACAGTAACTTGGCCAAGGCCATGCAACAAGCCAGTGGCAGAGCCAGAAAATGGTCTCCTCTCTGCTCTTACCACTGGGCTTCTGCCCCAGTACAATAACAGGATTAGCAGCAGACAGACACCCCCATGGCTCACATCACGTGACAGGCGTGAGCCAGAACGTGGAATTGCCCCAAATGCCCCGTCGCCGCCAGCGCCACACGAATGAAATGCCAATCTGGTGCCAATTATTCTGCCAGGACCCGTGCCCAGGAGGATCTGAGCTGCCCAAGCGGGGGGCGTGCGATCAGGGATTTTCCGGGGATATCCTGCTGCTAGATGGCACAGCTTGGCCTGGAAATCGCTCTGTCCGCACGACGCGCTAGCACCGATTGCAACACCCAGCATCGAGCTCTCCTGGCACTGGAGGCACATCTGGATGGGGTCGTGGAGGAGGAGGTAGCTACCGCTGCAGCCAGCACTGACGCTGCCTCTTGGTGCTGGAGGCTTGCGAGACCCAAACGCTGCCCCATCCCAGCTTGGGTGCTGAGACAGAAAGACGCCGAGTCTAGACGATCTCACCGGCAGGGAGCCGATTCCAGAAGAGGGAGGCAACCCACCAGCTTCCCACCCCACCACCCTTATGAAACCCAGTACCAAAAATCCCCCTCCCCGTTGTGCAGAAAGCCCTTCCTGTATTATAAAAATAGTCCTCTAGCATCCCAAGGACGCAGGCTGCCGGCAGTAGTGCAAATCAGGAGAACCAGTCCGAGGGTGAGTGCACTGGGATTTCTTTCTTCCCCCGCACATCTGCATCATTTCTTAAAGGGGAAAGCAGTGGTTCGGACTCTGCACCCCAGGACTGGTCTAAGGGAGGAGGAAAACACGGGATTAGAGAGAGCAGAAACCCACCAGCCGCTCTAGGTCTCTGTGTGTTAAGGTGTTTTGCAAACATGCTGCTCAAGATCCCCATTGAAATAGTCTGGCCTGAAGCTATTAAGCTCTTCCTAAAACCTGATGGCTAGGCTTTTCCGTCTGGGGTAATGTAGGACTAGGATTACTATGCGTCGTATCTTCTTGCATGCCACGCACCCCCAAATAAGACACACACATTGTTCTGTGGAAGGCAGAACGATAAAACAAACAAAAAAAGAGATGTTTTCCAGAGTTACGGACTCATAGAAAATCAGGGCTGGAAGGGAGCTCAGGAGGTCACATCTAGTCCAACCCCTGCTCCAAGCAGGACCAGCCACAGCTCCATCACCCCAGCCAAGGCTTGGTCTAGCTGGGTCTTCAACACCTCCGAGGATGGAGAGTCCACCATCTCTCTAGGTGCTTTACTACCCTCCATATGAGAGTTTTTCCTAATATCCAACCTCAACTTCCCTTGCTGCAACGTGAGCCCATTGCTCCTTGTCCTGCCATCTGCCCCCACTGAGAAGGGCCCAGCTCCACCCTCACCCTGCAACCCTGTCCCGTCCCAGTGTTTACGACCATCGTTCCTAGAAGCATGCACTTCCCTACTGGGATGAAACATCAACAGGCTGGTGTGGGACAGGAGGGGGGGTTTCCTTCTGAGAGGTGGGCAAAAGCCTGGACTTACCTTTGAGGAGGCACCGACCTGTAGGAGGAAAAGACAAGACAGATCAGTCGCCTGCGGCAGCCCAGACTCCCCCCAGAATAAAACGGTGAGAGTTTGCCAGCCCAAGACATGTTGCCCTCTGCCACTAGATGAAGCTGGGGACCTCTGGTCCAAGCTTTAGTGCCCCCAGCATCCTGGGTGGGAGCTGGCCATGCAATCGGTGTCTCTCATGACTTACCTGAGTGGTTTCGTGACACGGCTCGTGCCACTGGTGCCTGTCGCCTTGAAGTTGGTTGGAGGGACCATGACCAGCAAGGTCTGTGAGGAGGGAGGCTCTTTGGCCTGAAGTGGGCTCCCGGGCAGGGGTCGGCGTGGGGGCTGGTTCTTTGGGACGACCTAGATGAGGACACAGTACAAGGAGGTGTCAATTGTGGCTGGGTCTTGGGTACATGCCTGAGGGTATAAATCTAGGCAGTGCCTGTGCCCTTCGAGCTCAGCGGATCAAAAGGATGGAGCCCAGACCCAGAGAGCCAGGAGGACTCACCACGGGGGTCTTCACGGGGCTGCTGGGAAGAGGCTTCTTTGGAGGCAGCAGCTTGGGCTGGGTGCTGGCAGCTTTGGCAGGAACGAGGGGGGATTTGCTGATGGGTAGCGGTGGCCGGGAAGGCTTGAGGTCTTTGCGGGGCTGCGTGAGCGGGCTGGGAGCCGGGCGAAGGGGGCGGACGACGTTGACAGGCTGGGAGCCATTCTGCAGAGCGCTGGTTTTCTGGGGGAAGGCGACTCGGGATGTCTGCAAGGAAGGCAGAACAAGCACAGGCAGTAAAATACTAGGCACGGCTCTAAGGCCTGTGGTAGTAATATAGGAACAGCACCGCAGCCCCTGCATACCAGTCTAAGTCCCCGGAAATGGAGTGCCATAATCCTCCTACATCCCCTAAACTAAGGCTGAATATGATTTTGTGAGCAAACATCACAGAACATAAGGCCCAGGAGATATTGCAAATGGGGTAACGTAGGACTGTGATTGCATCTGAGATACGGCATCTGGGTTAACGTAGGACTATGACTGCATTTGAAATATTGCATCTGGGGTAACGTAGAACTATGACTGCATTTGAGATATTGCATCTGGGGTAACATAGGAGTATGACTGCATCTGGGAGACTGCATCTGGGGTAATCTACATTACCCCAGATTTAATCTATGATTGCATCTGGGGTAACGTAAGGGTAAGATTGTATCTGGAAGATTGCATCTGGGGTAACGTAGGAGTATGACTGCATCTGGGAGATTGCATCTGGGGTAAC
>NW_017728948.1:2139987-2142339 GCF_001723895.1 Crocodylus porosus | reverse complement strand
TAGGACTATGACTGCATCTGGGAGATTGCATCTGTGGGAGATTGCATCTGGGGTAACACAGGGGTATGACTGCATCTGGGAGATTGCATCTGGGGGTGACCAGCCAAGAATTCTGCTGATCTGGAGCAGCGACCACCTCTGAAGAAGCCACCCCAGCTTTTCCACCAGACCCCATGGATTCAGGGGTGGGACAGGAGAGCTCTCTCCTCCATGCCAGCCAGGCCATGCTCAGTAAAGCCCTTAATTCTTTCCATCAATACTGGGACTTAGTGTAATGACTCCAGAGTCCCAACGGCTAGACAGGAACAATAAGCAGCCAAGACGTCTGCTTTCATGGAGACAGCAGTGAAAACCCCTGGGGATGAGCCATTAACAGAGCATCACTCAAAACTCAGATAAGCTTCCCCAACATCACGTCGCATTTGCCTTCAGGTTAGACCTCTGGTCATGGCTGGAATAGCCCCCTGCTCTTGCCGTGTGCCACAGGCGTGTCAAACATACAGCCCACAGGCTGGATCCAGCTTGCAGACATGCTCCATCGAGCCCGCCAGGCATGGCTAGCAGTGGGCATGCGTTGAGTTTGACATCCTTGGTATAGACATATCCCCCTTGTGCTTGCTCCCTGGACTGGCCATTAGTGTGACACAGCTCCCTTACTACAGCCTAAATCTGGAGTCACTTTGCATTTGTCTACACAAGGAAGCTAGCGCATCATAACTATGGGTGTGACTTCCCAAAGCGACAGCTATCCCTCCCGAGGACGCTTCTAGTGCACATCTAGTGCAAATGAACGCACATTCGGTTCAAAAGGGAGCGAGCGCTCTCCACAAAGGAGCGCTGAGCACACCCAAGTGTGTCTACACGCAGGGCCAGTGCAGGGTAACTCAGGCGCTGTCCGTTCACACGCCAGCTCACTGCAGTTTCTCCCCACGTAGACAAGCCTCCCGGCTTGCACGGAGTGACTCTGGATTGAGGGCTGGGTAACGAACGGTAGGCGCCAGTCTTTCGGCCACAGCTCGATAAGCCAGTATCACCCTCATCAGACTAACGGGAGCAACGCAGACCTCAGAAGGTGTTTTCGCCTCTGCTTACCTTGTTAGAGCTGCTCGAGGAGTAGATATTGTGCAAGGTGAAGGCTGAGTTGGAGTGGCCCCTGCTTGTCTTCTGACTCGTGGTTTTGTTCCTGGCAGGAAACATAAGCAGGAGACATGGCCTGGAAAGATAGCCACATACTTTGCAAGAACTGCCTTCACAACCACTAGCAGGTGGAGGCATCACCCCCCTGGACGGTGCAGGCAGCACAGAGAGCCCAGTGGTGTCTCGCATTGAAGTCACGAAAGGCAGCACTTTTGCTGATGCACCTATTGACCAGCTGCTGGAGCTGGCTTCCAGCTACCCTTGCCAAGGCTGCATTGGGAGGGCCTCAGGGATGTAAATGGGGGGCAGCTGGAGGGCCTTCAGGCACAATAAAATACAGGAAAGGCTTTCACGGATGCTTAGGCATGAAAAGTGGTTTCAGGGCTGTGGAGGAGCAGGGCAAGGCAGCAGTCCTGTAGCACAGACCCGAGATGAACAGGCCTTGCCGGCTCAGGAAAATGCTAACTCCAAGACAGCTGCAGGAAGCTCCCTTCCCACCCCTGCCTCGGGCCATCACTCAGTGCCAGGCAGTCTTCATCTGGCTTCCCGTGTACCTACAGGGCTGTATATGGTGCGACTTTTTCACACAGCGTGCAATTGGTGCGGGACTCGTTGCCACCATATGTGGAGGAAGCTGAGCGTTTAGCCAGATTCAAAAAGGGATCGGACACATTCTTGGATGAAAGGGGCATCGGTAGCTATCGAGCACGGGGGCGAGGGGCACGGCCTCCGAGTTAAAACTTCCTAAACCCTGCATGCCAGAAGCTAGATCCTGTTTGCTCTTCCTTTCAGCATCCATCTCTGCCTCTGTGTGATGCAGGAGACTGGACACGGTGGAGCTAGGGTCTGAGCCGGTACCTGGCAAATCTCGTGTCCGCTGCACAATGCTGCTACAGTCACAATGGCGTGAAGCAGAGAGGAGGGAGTCCGGATGGGGCTCCCACCAAGCCCTGCTCCCCGTGGCCCACGTAACCTGTCGATTTTACATCCTATGCCCCCCTTAAGGAACATCCCCCCACACCCTGCCCTGCTGCACCTGGGATTAGCGGGGACCTTCCCACTCTGCTGGGACCCTAGAAGTGAACCGTGCATGTCCCAGCAAAGTCAACCACAGATGAACCCTGGCTATCAGCTGCTGTGAGAGGAGGACAGCTGCCCAGCTCCTAGCTGTCACCAGCCCTGACATAGTAGGGATCACAGAAACGTGGTGGGACT
>NW_017728948.1:2104778-2139976 GCF_001723895.1 Crocodylus porosus | reverse complement strand
ACCCCGGTGCTCTTTCCTGCCAAGGCAGGGGGTCGGACTAGATGATCTACCTAGGTCCCTTCCGACTCTAGCTACTATGAAACTATGAAACTATCCAGGGCATGGGGGATGCCAGGTCATGGAGATGGCGGCTGAGCCCATGACCCCAAGGGTCATCCAGCCTCTGGCATTAACAGTCACTGGATACACCAAACAGGGAGCAGTGGGGTGCTGGGGGCAGGACTCAGACCCAAGGGTCCCCCTCCTTGCAGGGCAGTGCCCGTCTTGCCCTCTGAGCTCACATCTGGTCCCATCTTGCCCGTCTCCTAGGAGCAGGTGAAGGAGTGGGATTTGGGCAGTGCTCCCTGCTGGTTAGGGCACTTTGCTAAGAAATAGGTTCGGACCCCCGTGCGGCCGCGGGGGGCCTCGACCCCGGGTCTCCCGCTTCCTGGAGCAATCGCCGTCCTCCAAGCCATTAGGTTGGTGGGACATGGTGGGGATGCTACCACTGCTCTCTCCTGCTTTCACAGCATTACGAGTCTTCCCAAGAGCAGCAGGATCTAAAACCCATATTGAAGGGGCCTGACTTAGGGCACCCTTAGTGAAGTTAGCTGCACGGGTGCTGCTTGCCCCTGGGGAGGTGGTGTGGGGTTTGGGCCCATGCGTCTTGCCACGCCTGCCTCCTCTAGTGAACCGACCCCAACTCGTCGCGCTGGGTGGCCAGCGCCGGCGGCACTCACCTGCAGGTCTCCAGGCACTTCATCTCCTTCCACCACTTGCTGAGGAGCGAGTGCTCCCGGCGGTAGTAAAATTCAAGTCCGAGTACCAGAGCAAAGATGAGGGGGAACAGCAGGAAGACCAGCAGGACAATTATGATGGTCTCGTGGTCTGCGGGAGAGGCAGAAGAAAGGTCAAAGGGCTGCACTGCCCTCTCCCTCGGCTCCCGTCTTCCAGGCAGCGTCTGCGGGAACGTGGGAGCTGCATCCACGCTCTCCTACAAACCAGCAGAGATGGCTTCCCTTTCACTGCTCACCCTGCGGGCTCAGACAGCCGATACGAGGGCAAGTCCCAGCCACACGCAGGTCTCCCTGGCATCGGCCAGGCCTTTGGGTACCCCGGAGGCGCTAAGAGCTGGCAAAAGCTCCCCATCCACCTCGGGGGTTCAGAGGGAGATCGAGGTGGAGACAGTCTGTTTGCAGACTGCCCATCACTACTTTCTCCCAACTTCGCCACTCCTGTGTCCCCATCCCCGTACCAAGGAGGGGACTCTGTCCCACCCCTGACCCACCAGCCTGGACTCACTGTCATACTGCACTGGGCCGCTGTCCACGCTGCCCCCCAAGCCTGGCTTCTCGCAGAACGGGGGAGCCCAGCCCGCATTGCAATGGCAGTTCTTGTTGCTGTTGCAGACCTGGGGAGGAAGGGAGAGGAGGAGCGTCAGGCGCCGCGCAGGCGAGGGGAGGCAGAGCCCGCCGGCGACGCACCGGGGGGTCCTCGCGGGGAACACGGGCATTGCCAGGGTTCGGCTCAGCCCTTTTGCATCCGCCCCCTGCACTGCTGCTTCGGCGCTGGAAGAGCTCAAAGCCGCCCATTCCTGCGTGCTGGTCAGGCCTGCTGCAACCGCGCCCAGAAACCCACTCCCACGCTAGGTCACTCTCCTCCTCCCGGCCGGATGACCAGCTCGGGCCGCTATTCCAGCTCCAACACCGGCCAGCTCACTCCAGTAGAAGTGACCCTATCTCCGTCGTGCCCGGTCTCCTGCGTCACACAGAGGCAGAGATGGATGCTGTGCAAGGACGCAACAGCGCCGAGCCCACGCCCCATGACAGCAGCCTTCCAATACCTGAAGGGCTGCCATAAAGAAGGAGGAAAACACCTTTCTCTCTTGCTGCAGAGAGCAGGATGCAGACCAGTGGCTTGAAATTGTAGCAAAGCAACCTGAGGTTGGACATCTGGAAAACCGTCTTCATCATTCGAGCAGGGAGGCGGTGGAATCGATGCCCGGGGAAGGTGCGAACTCTCCATCGCTGGACATGTTCAAGAAGAGGATGGACAAACAGGGGATGATCTAGGTACAGCAATGCCTGGGCTTTATGATAGGTATTTCCCGGAGTTATGGGCTTTGCTGGTTGTCCCGTGCCCCTTTCTGCTACGTGTGTCTGGGTGTTTTTAAACCTCTCATCTCAGGGTGCTGGCTGCAGACAAGGCTGGGACTGAGCCAATGCTCCTGCTGGGATTTAAACACAGAGGTTCCTGGCTAGAGGGTCCTGCTGCTCAGGGTCAGACCGATCGCCGGATTTGGGGGCAGGAGCTTTACCCCAGGGTCGACTGGTGAGGACTGTGGGGGCTTTTGCTTCCTCTGTCGTGAGTGTAAGGATCTCTTCAGCATATATTAACAGCCTTTACAGCAGAAGGATGCTGGCTGCTGCTTCGTCGGCCGCAGGTCTTCTGTTCTGCCTTGTGTTGTGCCAGGGCGCAGGTTTGCTAGGAGGTTAGAAAACCGGTTTGTAGGGGATGGTTTGGATAGGGCCGATGCTGCTCCAGGCAGAGGGTGGACTAGATGCGACCTCTGGAAAGCTCTTCGCCCCTGTGGTTCAAGGATTTTGAGAATAGGGTGGACGGACCCGGGCGTGCACAACGCCGCCCCCAACCCCAGGTCCTAACTCATGGGCGAGCTCTTGTTGGCCGACTGGTAAGATGTTGCCATACACACTGGGGTCAGATATACCATGAGCAGAGAGAGCAAAACTTTGCTGCTTGTCAGCTTGATCCCTTCTACCCCATGAAAGCGATGAAACCCGTGAACCAGCTTCCTCTGTGATCCCCGCTGCGTTTCTGGTCACTGATGGGCTCTCAGCTGTAAGAGCCATGGGATCGACGCTCTGAACACTTCCAAACCCGGGAAAAGGTCAGATCCAGATCTTGCAGCCGATCCTTGTCGTGTCCATAATCACCCAGGCTGCATCCTCCACACCAGTCCAAGGTGCAAACCTCCTCACTCGGGCCTATCGGACCCAGAACGGGCTGCTAACACGTCAAGCGGATGCTGCTTCACGAGGCTTGTGTCCGAGGACGGCTGGTTTTCCTGCAGGATGCAAGCCCATCTCAGGACCCCCCCCCCCCGCAGCTCTCGGGCAGTGACTTACCCCATGGCCATTGCAACGGGAAACACATTTCTCCAGGTCAAAGAAGGAAGCGTTCTGGCACCGGCGATCCTTGCAGACCTGAGTGCAAGGGTAAGCGAGAGTTAGGGGAGAAAGGCGAGACAGGAAGGCGAGACCTCACGCTAGAGCTGGACTGAAACGGTCCAGCAGGACATTTATCTGTCACAAGGTGCCGATTTGTGGAAACAGGCACGTTTGGCACGAACGTGTCCGTGTCCAAGCAACGTTCAACCCTCCCCAGACAGCATTCCCATGGAAATCTCCTGGCCTTGCCAGCAGCTTGTCCACTTTCCCATGCTCCTCTGCTTACTGCTCGACAGTCTTGAGAGTCAGTGATGGAGCGAGGGCTCTGCAGCCCCTTCCCGGGTGAGCAAGCAGAAAACTTCTGGCTTGCTTTTCCCCAAACTGAACCGGTTCCAGCCATCGCCCCTGTGAGAATTGCCACGATCGGGATCTTTCTTCCCAATCTGGGGTGAAGGTTTTATCAAAAGTCCACAGTTCTTCACACCAGGGAGAGGCCGTTTCCCAGCAGCTCCATCCCAAGCCAGCCCGAGCAAGGCCTAGCAGTGACAAAAAGACTGGGGCCACTGGCTCCAGACACATCCCGGCTTTGCTCCCGGGTCACCACAAGTGCTGAAGCCCTATGAGATATCCAGCCCACCCTCCTCGCAGCTGGGCCCCAGAGTCAATCCTACCTGGCCCATATTTCCCACCACTCATAACTCTCCCAGGGAAGAGCCTTCCTAGCCTAACTGGCCTCCTTCAGCAAGCACTTTGGGTGAAAAGTGCCCGTGCAAGAGCTAGGCAATGGCAATGATGATCAGGTTTCCCACTGACAAGCAGCAAATTCATCAGAAAATGCACCAGATTTCCAACTAGTCTCAGGGGGGGGGTGGTATTTCTGGGGGCGAGATCCCCAAAAGAGAGGCCGATGGCAGGGGTGACCCAGTCTCCCAGGGTTAAAACACATGCTCAGGATGTATGATCCATGCAATTCTCTCCTCTGTCTGTGTCTCGCTTCACCTCAGGCTGCCCGGTCTGTCAGGCTGGGAGGTTTTCTCGGGTATGACATGCTTGAAATCACTGGGAAGATCTGCTACACTGTGCAAAATACTCAGTCCCCAAGATAAAGAGCAAGAAAGAAAGAATAGCTTTCTTAGCTCGATTGTGGAAATTTGCATGAAGGTGATGGCTGAAGCCAGCTCAGTTTGGGCAGAAGAAAGCCAGAAGCACTAGACCAGGCTCCCCAGAGAGGCGGTGCAGTCTGCATCCTTGGAGGTGTTTAAGACCCGGCTTGACAAAGCCTTGCCTGGGATGATGTAGTTGGGGCTGGTCCTGCTTGGAGCAGGGGGTTGGACCCGGGCTCCTTTCACATCTGTAGAGACGGTCACTTCAGGTCAGGGCTGCAATCTGGAGGCGGCAGGTCTCCGTGTGACCTCCTGAGGTCCCTTCAACCCTCATTTTCTATGATGCAATGATTGCAATACCCTGGAGGTCTGGGATGATGTAGCTGGGGCCGGTCCTGCTTTGAGCAGGGGGTTGGACTAGATGTGACCCCCTGAGCTCCCTTCCACCCTCCTTGTCTGTGATTCTACCTCTACCCTTGAGGTTAGACCATGCACTGATGAGACAGGGCACCTGGGATCCAGCCCCTCCTACAGCAAAAGTTTAATTATACTACAAGTATCAGAGAAGATAAGTGCTCCCGTGCTTCAATACCCAACAGCAGGATGATGTCAGCTTGCTCCGGAAAGGCAGTTTCACATCCCTCTGCAGTGAAAGTGGGATTTGAACTGGGGTCCCCCCCAACCTCGACTGATCTAACCACCTCCCTTTCTTCCTCTTACACATGCTGGAACGTGAAATGTGCGGGGTTGATCGCAAACTGACCAGTGAGGGTTTTTTTGGGTTTTTTCCACAGCAGCAAGAAGATAAAATAAAAACAAAGAAATGAAGTTGGTTGTTGCCACAAAGCTAAATATTCCCGAGTGCTCATGGGGTCATTTGCCAAACAGAAATAAGTCAAGCAACCGCACGGCTCTATCGGTGACCCTGGAGAACGGCGCGGAGACCTGGCACCTCCAGACCGCAGCCCTGACCTGAAGCGACCGTCTCTACGGATGTGAAAGGAGCCCGGGTCCCTCCTGACTGTCACCAGGGAGACTAAATAAGATGGAGATGGGGTCAAGCATGCCCTGTTGGCTCTGGACCCCTGGCCTGGCTCAGTCCCGTCCGTCTGCAGAGGTTAAGGGCTTCAGAGGCCGTCTCCTCTCAACCCCTGGTGTTACCTTGTCCCGTGCTCGGCTTGGCAACACCCCTTGTGCTCCGTCTCTCCTGGCTGGCTTACCATGCCATCCCCGCACTTGGTGCCGGTCATCACCAGCCCCGGGTCGGACAGGTCGCCCTCGTCGTCCTTTGTGGTGTAGACAAACGTGCCTCTGCATTTCACCTCCCGCCCATTAAACCGGATGGTGGTGTCTATGGAGACCGTGTTGGTGCCTTGGGGCTTCTTGGCAGAGCTCTGGCACTGGATCTTGCCGCACTTGGCGTCTCTAGAGAGAAAGGTGCAAAGACCAGGAAGAAGGCAGCCAAGAGGGGGGCTCAGGTGCAAGGTCGTACAGGCGGAGTCTGCTACCTCCTTCCTGCTGGACCTTTTGTATGTGCCACGTACCATCTTGACCCATTGACGCCCAATACCCCAGCCCAGGGTGCTATCATCTGTCCTCACCCCTCACCCCAACACCGTGACACTCCCTTGAGCACCAAGATCAGCATCCGTCTGCCTGGCATGATGATCCCAGCCCTGCCACGATGCTGGGAGAGGGGGACACTCTGACCCCATGCAAACGGCTCTGGTCTCTACAGGGAACAGGACCAAGATGACCCACAAATGGCTTCATAAAGAGAGCGTATGCAGTTGAGTGTCTCAGCATGGACCGATCCCATGATGCCAGTGTGTTATTACCAGGGATCCTGTTTTTTTCTGATAAAAAAAAATCCCCAATTTTCAGATTTAAAAATGTAACCCAACATCCACATTTTTCCATGATTAAAATGAAACGCCACTAAATACATAGATACAGATATAGTGGTCCATGATTAAAATGAAATGCCACTAATATAGATAGATAGATAGATAGAAATAATGTGATAGGCCAAAGTAATATGATAGATAGATAGATATATTCATACATGCATACCTAGAAATAATGTGATAGGCCAAAGTAATATGATAGATAGATAGATAGATAGATATATGGCGTTTCATTTTAATCATGGAAAAATGTGGATTTGGGGTTACTTTTTTAATCTGAAAATTGGGGATTATTTTTTATCCCCCAAAAAAACAGGATCCCAGATTATTACTGGGCCATTACCACTTGGCTCCCAGACACAGACTAGCCACAGTGGAAAGCCTGGGACATCACGCAGACACAGCCAGCGCCCATATGCAATGCTAGAAGGAGAGGCCCAGCCTGGCTTCCAGCTTGACCGAGGGACTGGCAGGAGCCCCCCTGGACCGGAGGACTGAGCCCAGGCCCTTCAGCACACGGCCCCACCACCCAAGTGGGAAGACTGGCCTGGAGCAATTAAGGAGGGGCCTGCAGGCTGGCATCATCACCAGAGCCAGCTGCTGGGACACACACACACACACACACACACACACACACACACACACACACACACACACACACACACACACACACACCACCATCACGCTCACCAAGCCGGTGTGTCGCACGCGTGGGTGCAAACCCACGGCACCTACCTCCTGTCACACTTCATGTACTGCCCCTGGCTGTCCTTCCCGCAGTTCCCGTACGTGTTGCCGGCCATGTTGACGTCTTGGAAGCAGGCGTCGGGAGCCGGCCAAGCACCTACGGGGCAAAGGAATAAGTACCCCGATGAGATCTGGGCCGATGTCCCGAGAAGCGCGGATAAGGAGGGGAGAGGCAGGCGGCTGCTACAGCCAGGAGCAGGGTCCGGGAGAGCAGCCTGTGGCGCAGGCACAGAGCGATGATGCGAAGAGGAGACGGAGATGGAGACCGAGCAGCGGCTTTTGCTCTGCGGCTCTGCAGGGGAATTCAGTCTCCGGGGGCCCAATCCCAGCACCTTTCACCAGCTCTCAGGCACGTACCCCGAGGCGGGACACGGCCCTGCCCAGCAGGTAGCCCTAGCAACACACTAGTGGGAAGACTCTCCATCATCCCAAACCAACCCTCCTGCTTGCTAACCCACAGCCGGCAGGACAGGCTCCCCTAAGCCCATGCACAGTCCTCCTGCTCACTGGCTGTGCACGAAGGTGCAGCAGTGCAAGGCAGGGATCCAGCATACCATATTTTCTGACGCAACAAGATACACGCCTAGTTTTTGAAAGGCAGAATGAAAAGAAAAAAAAAAAATCTTTCCTATCATAAGTAACTGAGTAATAGCAGCGAGGGAGCTGAGCTGCTCCACGAACCACTGGCAGATATGACTTTTGGTTTTGCTCATAAGCAGCAGAAACGGCTCTTACCATATTCCTCGCATATAACGCACACTAAAATTGGCAGCAGTTGGGGTTTGTTTGGGTTTTTTTGGTGGGGGGGTAGGGGAGGTGCGTGTTGTATGCAGGAAAATTTGGTATTCGTCCCCCTGTGTCGCATCATTTGCATGTGTTGTGTATACCGGGGCTCGCAGAGAGGTGCTGTGTTAAGTGTGTGTGAGGGGGTGGAGTAAAGTCACATCCGTGTGTAAGTACATGTATCTGGGTGCCCACAGTGACAGGAGCACACACTGGAGCACATCTGGAAGCACCAGGATGTCACTAACTCAGCTCCTTTTGGGAAAGCCCAGGGCAGCGATGGGTGGAGTGGTTTCCCATTGCCTCGGTGTAGACAAGCCCCCGGTGCCTGGTCACACAGGCAGAAGGAGGAAGATACTTCGGTGTCCTCACACAGCCAGAATAGCCCTGCCGGGAACCACAGTGCTACCATTCACTGAACCTCTTGTGGTGGGGGTGTCTGCCAGCCCCCTGCTTTAGCACTGCTGGTTTCTTGGAGGGTTTTTCCCCTTCCTCTGAGGCGCTGGGATGCTGGATATAGTTCAGGCCAGGGGTTTCTGGCAGGGTGCACTGAGGCTCCTCCTCGTACTTAGCAAACCCCGAGGGTCCCGACTGGAGGGGCTTGCTCTTCCACTCAGGGTCAGCCCCACCAGCAAATGTGGGGTTAGGTTGGCACAGACTGCGTGGGGGTTTGGCTTTCCTCTGTAGTGTGGGGCAGGGACCTTTTCCTAGGATCTTCTACCTAAACGGACCGACTCGTTTCTCACCCCTGCAACAGCAGGGCATCATCCCCCCTGCTTTTGCCTGTAGCAAATCCTAGGGCACTGCTGGCATTTCAGGCAATGTTTCCTGTAGCGGCTGCAAGGGGACTGGAGTCGATGGTGGCACGAAGGCCATTTCCAGCCTCATATTCCCCTGACTGCACGGGGGAATGGCCAGAGGTGCTGGGTACCCAGGGAAGCAACACCAAACTGCAACCCGGTTGGCAGCTGAGCGGCCAAAGCCTCCAAAAGCCCCGAGCTGTCAGTGCCCCCCACCATGCAGCTACGGAGGGAAGGAGGGCGCACCTGGTCCCCAGAGCTGGACGCACTGCTGCTGGTGTGTCAGGCACATGCCGTTACTGCAGTACGCCTCTCCACGAGCACAGCTGGAGCCGTCTAGCAGGTATACATTGGCTGGGCAGTAGGGTGAGGCCCCGGTGCAGTATTCAGGGAGGTCACAGGATCCGGCTTGCTCCCTGCACATGGTCCCGGCCATCTTCAGCTGCCAGAACAGAGGTGGGGGGAGAAACAGAGTCATTTGCACCTCAGGCTCATCAGCAGCACAAGACCGTTTGCAGGGGACAAGGCAGCCCTCAGATCTCCCCATCCCTGGGGCCCACGGATGGCCAGGACAAAAAGCCCAGGGCTCCAGACTCCTAAGGTGGGGACCCAGTGACAAAAGCAGCCAGAAGTGCCTGGTGGGAATCTCACAGGATTGTGGCTGGTCCTTTTGCTCAACAGCCACTATCTTGGGAGCCAGCAGACAGGAAGGTAGAGCAGAGGCCTCAGTGCCAGAGCTGGGAACTGGATCCCACCACTGTGAGGATGATCCAGTGCCAAAACCGAGCAGCCAGTTACCAAGAAGCTATTCTGAGCATTTATAATGCAAACAGGAGATGCTTTGATGGAGAAACTGGGTGAGCAGCAGGTGCCTCTAATGATTTTTTAAACACAAATGTTACTAGGAAATAAAGCAAGAGTGTATTTGGGCTTGTTCTACCATCCCTTGGCAAGACAGGACCTGGACATTCACATCAGCGGTGGCAGCAGCGATGGCAGAGGTAGGGTAGCACGGCCAGGCCAGTAGCAACTACAATGACCAGGCTGGGCTGGGTTTAGTTTTTTTTGTTAGCATCACAGGAAACGCCCATAAGAAGTTGGTTTTACTCCACTTCGGGACAAACTCAGCCGTCAAAGTACTGGGTATGCTACGTTCCCCCGGCTCCGATTACACACACCTGCCTTTGAGCCGGACCACAGGCTGAGAAGGAGTTTGCTGGGTCGGCTCCTGTCCCAGCCGAGTCCCTCCCCGCCCCACGCCAGGCCAGGTTGAAGGTACCTTGCAATATTGACAGCAGTCGCCGTGGGCACATTGGGCTCCGGCTTTGAGCGTGCAGTTGTGTGCATTGCAGCAGGGGTTGGTGCACTCCTGCATGGAGAGAACAGATGCGGGGGTGAGCTGGATGGCAGGGCACGGCAGCACCTTTGAGGCTAACAGGTGCGGAGGGGCAGGGGCTTGCGTTCGTCTTGGAGGTGCCACCCTGCCCTGCCTTCTGCCTGGCTCCAGGCCAGCAGGCTGCCCACCTTCCTGCTCCGGGATCAGCTGGGGGCTGCTGCTTCTTCTGACTACCCTAGCTCATCTCTCTGGGGCTGGCTTCTACAGACCCTCCCCTCCAACAGGACACCAAGCAGGGCTAGGTCCTGCTGCACCTATTAGTCACTTAAAGTGCATTTAGGCACCTGATTGTGAGTCTGTTCCACCCTGCGGTAACTGTTTTGCTGGGACTTGGGCAGGGTGGCATAGGATCCCACCAAGAGCCCACCAGTCAGAATAGCACCTGCCCCTTTGCACTCCCAGACCACTCCCCAGCTTTGCTGTTGAAGTGCTATATCAAAAAAAGGTGAGCGTACTGTATTGTCTCGCATACGACAAGCCTTGGAATATAATACACACCTTGTTTGTGAAAGGCAGAATGAGGAAAAAAAGATCTTTCCTTGCATAATAAAATCTCATTAGTTCGACATCAGAGCCTTCAAAGTGCTGGATACCTCAAAGTTATTGTCACTCCACAGACAAAAGGATACGTTTTTGTTTGCATTATGAGCTAGAGAAGTCAAAATATGGCTACTCTGAAATTCAGAGCCATTTTTTGGTCCTTTGCACCATAAACCCATGAAAACTTGTTTGTCTGCTTCAAAGTACAGTAATACTGGGTGCATCTACACGGTCATGAACGCGCCTTAGATACTGTGCATTTAGTTTAGTACTTGCTTAAAAAAGTCATAAGTGAATGCGCAGTACCTAAAATGACTGTGCAGTAGCACCAGCGCATGGTTATTACGTGACACTTACTGTGCATTAGCCTAGTAACACTGCGCAGTTGGCTATTAGCACGGTTTGTGCTGTGACACGCTACTGCACAGTGTTTTTAGGCTAATGCGCAGTAAGCGTCTCATGTAGACGCACCCACTGCGTAGATAACACTGCAAAATTAGACGTGGGCCAACAGACACAAGCTAGTTAAGGAAAAGTTTCGGCTAGACATAGGGAAAAACTTCTTTTCCAAATGGGTAGCTAGGATCTGAAACACACTCCCAGCAGAGGTGTGCAGTCGCCATCTCTGCCGGTCTTTAAGAGGAGGCTGGACAAATACCTCGTTTGAGCCCAACTACCTCCTGCCCATGGCAGGAGACCAGACTTGATGGTCTTACAGGTCTCTTCCGGTCCTTCTTTCTATGACTCTATGATTAGTCTGCAGAGACAGGGAACTTTTGTAGCACATGGCTTTGTAAGCTGTGCTCAGCAACAGTCCCCACTGCGTTCCAGCAATAATTCCAGCCGTGCGCGAGGCCAGTGCTGGTGAACATCAAGGCAACAAAGAGGAAGAAGAATGAGTTAACAATTTCACAGAAGTTCAAAGTGCCATACCAAGTAGATAAGAAAGCAAAATCCCAAATGGAAATCTCTATATGGCATTTGTCCTTCTATAGTTTCAACCTATTTGAAGAATCAGGATTTGATAGAGAAGATGGCAATGGGGAAGGACACAAACTCGGGATGAAGAAAAGAATCCGAGGTGCAAAGCATTTGGATTTAGAAAAAAAAATGCTTTAAGTGGCTTTGTGACGTGAGGGTCGATAATATTCCAATATCTGTGCCACTACTTAAAGAAGAAGCAGATTAAATTGTGATGAAGCTAGAAATTGAGTTTCGGTGTTTTAATGCTTGGCTCCAGGGACTCCAACATCATCACAGCATCGTTTAGCTTTTTGTACGGGGTGAAGCCTATTCCATCAATGTCGTGGTTGCAGAAAATTAGCATCAAGGTGTGAAGCCAATTCTGGACAAACACACGCTGAAGTTTTTGTTCAATGAGGAGGAGGCGGGACGTTTTCTTCGAACCTGCAGCCTGAGTGGACACTGGCACGTAAAGGAGAAACGTGTCGTGGTGGAAAGAAGAGCAAATAAAGGCTCACCTTGCTAGTCAGCTGCAGTGCAGATGGCAGTAGGAAACTACAGCTACTAGTGGTGGGGAAGTTGAAACCCCCCCCCGGTATATCAAAGGCGTGAAACACTTGCTGTGCTTGTGCACAGCCAACACAAATGCATGGATGATAATTAAGTTGTTTCAAGAGTGGCTGTTCCAATTTCAACAGAGAATGGCATGCTAAAATTGAAACGTGCTTCTGCTAATTGATAATTGAGCCCTCAATTGGGAAGGATTAGGCCCAAAGCATGTGCATGTATTCCTTCTCCCAGCAAGCACCACGAGCTACATGTAGCTCCCTGATCAGGGAATAATGCACCATGTTAAGATGGTGTACAACTGGCACGTATCTCCTGCAGGAGGTTTTGCAACAGATTTGCACAACTGGGACCTTCTTGATGCTGTGAAAAAAGTTGTCATTGCATGGGATAAAGTCCACCCCATGTCATTGCAAACTGCTCCACGAAGGGTGGCTTTGGCACCAACGCTGCCAAAGAAACCAAGTGCGAGCAAGACGATCCTGAGCTTCAGGGAGAAATGAACGGTCCCACCAACTTCCAAGAGTTCACTAACAGCGATGGTATGGCATCAACTTTTGCAGAAGAAAGCAGTAAAAGAACAAACGAAGCCACCCCCAGGCAGGAAGACGTGGAAGAAAATGAAGAAGCAGAAGAAAATGTGGAGCTGGATCCCGAGCAAGCATGCAAGTTTAAGAAACCGAGAAAGATTATCTTGATATGTCCTGTACAGTGGTTTTATCCCAAACAGGCCTGCCCAGAAAACCCCATTGCAATGACCTGCAAAACCCCCATTGCCGCAGCAGATAATCCCAGCGCCTCCTTGGGCACGGTGACGGAGCCCAGGTCTCCTTCCAGGGCCAGGGGACCTACCTCCAGCTCCCCACAATCGCACTCCTCCCCATCCTCCAGGAAGCCGTTCCCACACTTCTTGCCCACCACCAGGTCCTTGGTGTCGGGCATGTTGAAGAGGCACATCCCGCCGCCCTTCAGGAAGTAACTG
Source organism: Crocodylus porosus (assembly GCF_001723895.1). NCBI lineage: Eukaryota > Metazoa > Chordata > Crocodylia > Crocodylidae > Crocodylus > Crocodylus porosus. The sequence continues at coordinate 2,127,021 of NW_017728948.1, read as the reverse complement.
TCCAGCTGCCTCTTGCTGCAGGAGCTGAAGACGCGGGGGAAAGGGTGGCTGTGGGGGAGAAAGGGAGAGGTGGGGAGGCGTTGAAATAGGAGCAACCAGTTCACATGGGACAGGACAAGCTACAAGAGCAGGAACGGCTGGTAATTAGCACAGGATCTTGCAAGCACACTACTGTGCGTACACCTACGCAAGCACGCTACTGTGCGTACACCACTGATACGAGGCAGGTCCCGTGCCCACAATCAACCACTAATGAAGCAAAAAACCCCTCAAGAATAGAAAAACCAGCTGCATCTCATCCTTCAAGGCAACAGTCCCCTAGCAGGGCAGGCTCAGGAATACAAATCAGTCGGGACCAAAACCAACAGCCCTGGAGCTGTTCAAATCCATGCCCAAACGAAGCCACAAATTTGGCAAATACTGGAGGGGAAAGAAAGCTCTATTTTCCATTAGGAAAAAAAATTGTAATTCCAGGGCTTGATAGAGCAAAACCAGCTGGAGTTTGATAACTGGATGTTGTATACAGGAAAATACAGCCTGCAACATCCCCATCCATGATGATCACTGAGGATGAATGCTCTTACTAACTGGCGCAGGAAAATGTCTCTTTGGGGCAATTTAAATACTGCAGTTAACAATACAGCTCCTTTTTTCCCCACCCTGAAAAAAATTAAAAGCAACATGGAGGAATCCTGATTTGCCCAGTGAAATAAAACAAAAAGCCAAGCAATGATATACTCTGAACAGACAGGGCACGGGGTAGGTTTCATGGTATATCCTGAAGAGAAGACACAGAAATAGATGACATCTGCACAAGCTGCTGTAAAAGTAGCAAGAACTCACCTTCCTCGGCTTTGCAACAGCCTGGGGGAGGGGTGTTATCGCTCTCTAAAATTATAGCAGCAGAGGAAGCAGGCTGCAAGCTATAGGCTGAGCACCTATTGTCACTTCCTCGCAAGTCATCTGTGGGATAAAAACTTCTCACTTTGGGTCACAGCCCAGAAATAACTATTTGTTTTTCTATTTCAGAGACATCTCTTTAGTCACAGGAAAGGGGAAGGGATGTGTCAGTTCTGGGGGATTAATGGTTTAATACATCCTCAAACACATTGATCTGCCCCAACACACCTCTAAGTGTGCAAACAACAGATCAAAACTTGTTGCTGTTGTTTTTTATTTTTTTTTGCACTGGGGAAAATTTCAAATTTTCCACCGAAAAACTGAAAGTGAACATTTTGACTGAAAAACCCCAAGCCTGTCTCCTTGGTCAAATTAAATCTCCCATGATTCGCTACGGCAGTGGTTCTCAACTTCACCAGACCTAAGGCTGAATATGCCAGCTCTTTGCTTTCATTTGTTTTTTTGACAACGGGCAAATACTAGAGCGTTTCTTGTGTTGCGAGCCCGCCGCGGGGCAGAATCGGATTCCTGCTGGAAATCTCTGGGTTTATCTTGTGAAGCGTGTGTAGGTGTTTGCAGGGCGAATATTAACAGTGCCGATATTGCACAGCACCCTTAGAAAGACATCATAGACTATGAGGGCTGGGAGGGAGCTCGGGTCACAAAGGACACACCGCCGGCTCCTATTCAGCTTATTGTCCCGTCACCGCCAGGTCCTTTTGTGCAGAGACGTTGCCCAGCCAGTCGGTCCCCAGCCTGTAACCTCGTAACACCCTGGTTGAGCATCACTGAGCTATGATACCCCTCCTGCAGAGGGGTCAAGGCACTGCAGGAGTCCCTGGCTGCGGTCCATTCTGGGCCATGTCGTCTGGCTAGGAAACCTACCAAGAGAAATCAGGGCACCTTCCAGACTAACTGGCTCAGAGGGATGCGACCTTCCCTAGGGAACAGCCTACTTTGTCGGACGCTGTGACCCTACCAGAGGAGAACGGGACCATGAGATGACCAAACTATGGTTCCTGCCATCCATCGCAGCAACGCATCCAAGGGGAAACCATGCGGTTTGGAGCCTTCAGCTTTTTCACGAAGGAGAGGAGGAAAAAAACCACATGGGAAAGATCGCCTGCGTGCAAACACTTCCCTTTCACTGAAAACCCAATTTGCCAGGCAATGACAAGGGTAGACAGAAACTTTTCCGATCTGCCTTGACTTATAAATGTGAACAAACAACCAGGTTTAGTCAGTGGGGCAGCCAAAGCAGTACGGCATTTCAAATGATCTCAGGACCTGCCCATCTTTGGTTTTTAGGTGTCTTCCAAAAAAAAAATTAGCCCATGCTAGCACCCTGCAGTAGCAGGAATTCAGGAACAATCGTATTTGCTGGTTTCTTAGAACTAAGAAGCGAAACTAAGCTGAGTTTAATGGTCAACCCAACTCAGCTAGGGAGTACAAATGAAGAGATTCGCAGTTTCTATCGGTTTCTCTCAGATCCGCTGTTTGGGGCCGGGCTCCTGACCTGCAAACTGGGATTCCCGGTTAAAAAAAAAAGAAAGAATAAATTTCAACACCTCGAAGCATCAGATTCATGCAGGGAAAGATCCTGCATCACTTCACAGCTTCTGTCTTCGCGGTGCACGCGCCTGTTTTACCCGCCGATCTCAAGACACTGCAACTGTGGTGCAGCTAGGGAGCCCTCCGGCCTACGGAGACACGTCCCTGTCTGCACCTCGAGCGGCTTTACAAGCTGCAAGGCTTGTAACGGCAGGAACGAACCGCCGTTCCTGGAGAGAAACACAAGCCGGTAACGGCTCTAGCAGATGGCATCCATTAGCCCCGCTCCCAGAGCTCGCCTGCTCGAGTTGCAGGCTGGGAACCGCACGCCTTTCATCCCGCCCCACTTCCGCCAAATGTCTCTGCCTCCCTTGCTTGTTCCTAGCCGCTCGGCTACTGTTTGGAGGCCTCCAGCCCCGTACCTTGCGTGCCTATATTTCCTTAATTTAAGGGCTCTGTTATGCACATAATGGCATGAGGAGCAAAGCAAGCAGCAATTTGCTTTAAAATATCTGCACAGACAAGGGGGGGACTGCACCACGCAGGACAGGCTGTGCCTCCCCGCTTTGCCTCGCTGCTGTCAACAGGGAGCTACCAAAGACTTACATCCCCTGGCCTTGCTTTCCGTGTTCCTGGAAGCAAACTTCCCGAAGCTAGAGACCCAGGCACCTCTCTCCATCAGTATGCATGTGCCTGGCTCGGCTGGCGGATGCCTTGGTAGCATGCAGCAGCCGCCTCTGCCCCCCAATGCTCCACGCAGCTGTGCTCAGCAGCTGGCTGCGCTCTCCAGGAAGGACCCAGATGCTGTAGGGACCACTAAGGCAGCAGGAGTATTTACACTCCCTCCTGCTGGCAGCCTGCTCAGTGGGGATCTGGCCCCAGGACCGTGCCGGTGATTAGCTGTAATCACTTAGCACCCCAGAGCCACCACTATAGGGCAGGACAGGCGGTTTGGGCAGCAGTTCCTCAAGCAATAAAGCACGTCCGTGCTAAGTGCCACTGTGGCGTAATAACGTTAGGCATTTTCCAGGAAGGAATATCTCCAGCTTGCATGACCTAATGCATATTGAGCTAACATCCAGCTGCTCGGGGAAGGTAATGCGATTAGGAGGCTCCGGTGCAGTGGGGAGGACGGGGAGCCTGACATGCATCAGGCTGTCGCCACCGCCCACTGCACTGCAGCCTGGCCATTTCAAGGCACCGGTGCATAAGGAGGCTGAGAGCAATGCCAGCATGGCATGGGAGCCACACCGGAGCCTCGAACCAGCTTCAACGGATCCCAGGGCTGAGGCTAAAAATCTGCTGTTTTCCAGCCTCCACCCTCGGATCACGCTGGAGCCGGTTTGAGACTGGTGTGGTACCACCATCTATATTTAGATCACAGAAAACTTTCCGAGTCATATTCATGCTCATTACAATCTCCACATTTCAGGGGTGTATCTGGTAGCTGTGTTTGTCCGAGACAAAAAGAAATGCCAGCCTCTAAACCTGTTGGTTCAGGGATGATACCTTTTATTAGACCAGCTATGAAATTGCAAAAAAAAGGGATCATTCTTTGCAAGCTTTCGGGCTCATGCGCCCTTCATCAGGCTTAGGGAAAATTAAAGATGGCACACGTCCCCATACGTAGAAACATAAACTTCATTTTGTAAGGAGAGTTGAACCAAGAGTTTTAGAGTTTTGCATTTCTAACAATCGACATGTAACACGCACCAAGTGTAACGTGCGACACGGCCCTTACACACGTCGCCCTGCCGAGCTGCACGGCGGCGTCTCCGCTAGGAGGTGGGCACCGAAAGCACCCGGCCTGGCTGGGGCGAACCACAATAACCGCACAGACGTGCAGCAGGCTGTGCTGGAAAAAACCCCAGTACATTTTATGCAGCGACTTGGAGCAGGACAGCAGATGCATCCGCCTACGATCCTGAGACAAAGGCTTTCTCCCAGGGCAATCGTGATGTCTGCGAGCGCCTCAGTTCCCTGCAAGTCCCACTTAAAACCAGTTTGACTCTGCTTTCACTGGAGGAGGGCACAGACCGGCCGTCTCCATTTGCTCACTGCCTTGATGGCGTAGCTGTGTATGTCCTGAAACCGGTATTAGGGGAAAGTGCCCCTTCCCCACGCAAACCCAGGTCTCAGTCATGGCAAAGCTCCTGTGAAATACCCCCCACAACTCTCCTCTAGTCAAGGATTATCCTTTAGTCCTCAAGGGGAGAGGGCAGCTGACGCGCGCAAAGTAGGGTCCCTGAGCAGGATAGGGGCAAACCTCCCACCAGCCCCTATAGCACAGCTTGTCTCGCTCCCCGGGGCCATTTTAGCAGCAGCACCCCTGAAACCTGGGGGTGCCAGATCTCCCTGCCCACCCTCCTGCCCCGCTGCACCCTCTCTTACCCGGTCGCAGCCGCCATGACGCAGCCCCCCTTATCCGGGGTGGCCTCCACGCAGCATCCCTCGCTGTCGTGGCTCATGCCAAAGTTGTGCCCGATTTCGTGAGCCATGGTGGCGGCGGCTCCGATGGGCAGCTCCGAGTGGTCCTGGCAGAGGTGGGAGGGAACGGAGACAGCACGAGGGTCAACTCGGCGTCTGGCTGGGTAGCAAACAACCCCAAGTCCTTAGATCAGAGGGGAAGAGCAAAGAGCTTTGCAGCGCTCCCACCACAAGAGGCTCAGGAGCGGGGGGACCCTCGGTGACGGGGTGGGCAAGCCGGGGGTGGCTTCAGGGGTGCCCCAGAGAAGGGGTGAGGAGTAGGACCCCCCTCTCCATACCACGCTGACGCCTCCCGAGTTGTCCGCGCTGCACATCCCCTCCAGCGGGGCCATGCCGATGGTCGTCCCTTGAAACGTCTTGCCGCTGTCCAGACGCACCGGAAACGAAAAGGATGACGGGGGGAGCTGGGCGTTAGCGTAACCCCGGCGCACCGTCGGGCTCAGCCCGGGGCTGTGCAGAGGGACCCGAAGAGACTCACGTCAGCAGCTGGGCGTTGTCGTGCTTCTTGCGGGCCCGCAGCGCCCTCTTCCACTGCAGGAAGGACCAGAGGGTGGTGTTGGCATCGCTGGTGACCGTGCACTGGTCCCGCTCCGTCCACACCTCCAGGCCGATGAGAGCCACTTTGATGTTCAGGGACCTGTAAAACTGAGCGGCAGGAGCGGGCTGAGCCGGGCGTCGCGGCTGGGTCACCTTCCACCCGCACGCTCCCGGCCTCTATTCTTCCTGTCATCACTTAGCCAGCGGGCATCCAAAGCCTGGCTTTGCTGGGTGACCCAGGGATCATGAAGAAGTGGGGCTGGAAGGGATTTTCAGAGGTCATCTAGTCCAACCCCCTGCCAGAGGCAGGGTCAGCCCCGCGTAAACCATCCTAAACAAATCTGTTCTCGAAACTTCTCGTAAAACTACCATCAACCCCGACGTAGCGTGGGGTCATCACACCCAAAGCTGCCCCAGGAAAAGCAAGGGGACCCCAGGGCCCTGTAGCCAGCAATGTCCAGCTTTAAATCTGATAGCCAAAGTTTTTCTGATATTATGATAGGCCACGGGGATGCATCTACCCTGTAAATACCAGCTCCAAGGGCTGCCCGCTACCTTGTCCACATAGTTGGCGATCTCCAGGATCCGCTGCTTGGTGTGGCCCAAGTTGCGATCCTGCTTCTGGAACTGGAGAGACAGGGAAGAAAGACGATTCAGGCTAAATGGGACGATGGACTTCAGCCTGGCCCCAAACAAGCCCTCCTGGATGTGGGACGCATCTAATACTGCTAACAGATGCCCACCATCCCATCTAAGCAAGGCAAGAATCGCCCTGGGACCCTCCAGGAGAAGTGCTACAAGGGAAGGGGATGACTGGTGCTTCACCCAAACCCCAAATTTGCCCAGCAGGGTCCTCATCTTAATATCCCAGGGGGCCTATCTGTCCCCACCGCGGCCTGGGCCCCCGTCTTCTCCTGCTGCCGGTCCTTTGGCATCCTCGTGATCGCTGCAGAGATGACACAGAGCAGTTGGGAGCCAACCTTTTTGGCAGACGTGGCACAGTTTGGCCCCGCACCCTCCCCAAGTGCCACTCTGATCCCCTTCCCCTGCCAGATCTGCTCTCTGCCCCACGCTCTCCGTCTAATCTGCTGCTCTGCTTTCTGCCCCCTTTCCCTGTACTCTCTGGACAACCTGCTGCTCTGCTTTCTGTTCCCAGCCCTGCGCTCCCTGCCCGATTTGCTGCTTGGCTTTCTGCTCCCAGCCTCGTCCTTTGGGTCTGATCTGCTCCTCTGCTTTCTGCTCCCAGCCCCATACTCCCAGTGTGATGTGCTGCTCTGCTTTGTGCTCCCAGCCTCATGCTCCCCGCCCGCTCTGCTTTCTGCTCCCAGTCTTGTCCTCTCTGTCTGATCTGCTCCCTGCCCCCTCTCCAACCTGCCACGTGCCACACACACAAGCTGCCCGTACCACTTTTGGCACCCGTGTCGTAGGCCAGCCACCCCTGGCTTAGAGAACAAAGTAGCAGAAGGAGCAGACCGCAGATGTGTGCTCTTCATTGTGGTTTGGCAGCGGCAGGGGAGGAGGAGGAAGCTTATAAGCCGACTCTCTGCAGACCAGGCTCGAAGCCCTGGGCCAGACCGGGCACCAGTTGCAGCTCTCCCATTCTAGAGACTCACGTGTCCCATCCTTGGCAAGGCCAAGACCTGCTAAGGGGCTGCCCTAACACGCTGCAGGCCCCAAGGCCGTGAGGCCATACACCGAGGAGCCCTCCCTGCCTCGTGCATCAGGCCGTTAGAAAAGCCAAGGGAATTTCCTCTTGGCTGAATCCAGCCCGGGTCTCACTTCCTATTCAGCTGTGCGCAGGAGGAAAGACTTCGCTCTGGCTGTGCCACGCTTCAAGGGACCGCACCAGGAAAGCTGTGGCCAGAAATCCACAGCTTGCACAAATTTGCTATTCTGGGGTCTTGCAGCTGCAGAAATGTTGCCCCGTCCTTCTTCGTTCGATTCAAAGAGCCTAAGCAGGCTCTGTGTCAGGTGTCTGCGCCCCAGGCCCCACATCCCGGGAGGTGCGAGTGCAACACTAGTGATAAGTAGCCCACCCCAGTTTCAGTGTCTGAGCAAAAGGGGAATAAAAGGCTGAAGGAGTGAAAGATAAATGGGTTTCCTTTGGGATGCCCCAGCCGGGCTGAGGAGGAACACGAGCCCTGGGGCTGTTTGCAGGCAGAGCCAAGACCTGGGCACAAGGAAAGCTCAAGCATCCAGCAGCCCCGAGCACAGGACTGGGAGCTAGGAGCATTTTATTTAAAGGGCCATCAGCCTTTTATAAAAGATCCACCAGCTGCCTGCAATAGTCGCAGATGGATCTTGGTTATGCAAGAAACCCCTTGCTTCTAATCCCCTGCGTTTCATCTCTGTGCCCGGGGCATGTACACGCTGCGTCTCCAGCTGCCAAGAGCACTTGCTCCCTGTCCATCCACTTCTGTTCCCAGGGCCCAGGTCCGGGAATGCGATGGGAAGGCAACTGCCTTGCCACTGCATGCAATGCCATGCCTTGCCACTGCACGGGAAGGCAAGCTGGGCCCCGTTGCCAAGAGCCCAGTGCTCACCAGAGTGTGATCAGCAACGATGAACAGCTCCATGTACTTCATGGTCCTCCAGGCATCTCTCCTTACCTGCAACACAAAGAGCAGGTATCACAGCAAGGATAGATGAAGCAGCAGGTACACGACAGGGTCCAGCCCGAATCCTGCCCCCCAAGATCACACGCGCTGAGAAGTGGTGCAGACCTTTCCAAGGACACAATAGCAAGTGCAGGGAGTAATGGCACGTCTAGGCTTCTTGTTATAGGACGGCTTGGGCATACAACACGCCTACAGCAGCGTAATCGGCCTTTCTACCCAGAAGCAGACACTCAATGTAGATGGTTACATGGTGCACAAACCTTGAACACAGGACACACAGTGCACACTGGTATAATTTCTTTGAATCCAGTCCAGAATACTCCAGGAAAACCAGGATACAACGCTACCGGTGAAAAGTACCCAGCCTGCCTGCCTTATGTCTACATCTTATCCTGGAGTAGAGGTTGCCTCGATGCAAATATGTGCTTCTCTGCCACTCAGTGGCATGGTGCTGTAACAGCACTCCTGCAAACAGCTACTCTGGAGTAACCACCCGTCTGCCTCCTCCAGGATCCAGTATAATTTACATCAACCCCTGGCCAACAAGGGGTTAATTTGAGCCCCTGGGCTTTCACCTGGCCACCACTTCCTCTATTGCTCTGGCTGCAGCAACAGCCCAGGTCTATGGGCTCCCCGCCTCTTGCCCCTGCCCCAAAGGGGCAGAGTGGGGCAATAAGATGCAGCACAAGGTCCTGGGGGTGCCTATGGCATGGTGCAGTGCAGCAGCACAGCCCACGGTGGGGGAGCGAGAGGGACACACGCACACACACAAATTTATGGGTGGGGAAAGTGAGGCACAAAAGAGGGGAGGGAAACACTGGGGAAGGAATGCATTTTTTTTCAGTTTTAACAGGGCCAGAATATCCCAGTTAATGCCCAAGCTCCAAAAAAAAAAATCACTATAGGCTTTTTAACAACCTAGTGTTCAGTTTTAAGCCTCGTGCAATCCAGTCTAACCTTGGACATCACACTAAGTCATAGGGACCAGAGGGAACAGCACCAATTCCTGCGGCCCTGAGCTCTCCTCTGAGGTCTCCCATGTGGGTCCAACCCAGGCTGGACCCTGCTTAGCTCGCAACCATTGATAGCAAGACCATGGGCAGATCTACAGTTTTGAAAAGGGTGGGATGCACTATGACATATATTATATATGTAGATATAGATATATGTGTGTGTGTGCGTGTATTATATATGTGTGTGTGTGTGTATCATACACACACACACACATATATATTTGAGAGAGAGAGAGATCTATCTCTATATCTATCTATAGAGATAACCAAATATATATCTATCTCTATATATATCTATAGATCTATATATATCTATATCTATAGATATACAGCTATATCTATAGATAGATATAGATATAGATATCAGACAGCAAGGTGCATCATGACATATAATACAATACTCATTTTACTCCAGTTAAAAAGAAACTAGAAGCTTCACTAATAAGTAGGGGACAAAGCAAAAAAACCCCAAAAACCTTTAGTGGACTGTGTACTCATTTGCTATCTCATATATTATATATAAAACCACAGCAAACTAGGCAAAAATAACCCAATGATGTTTCATCAGTCCTGGAGTCACTACAGTTAAATGTTTGTCTCTTTTCAGATTCATGAAACAACATCAAGCCTTCCTGAGCTTCTGGACGGTGCCTCCAATGCTTTTGCAATTTCCACACCAGAGCTAACGTTCACTTTAGTTAACATTTCTCCACCTGAGTTAACGTTTTGAGCTAGAGTTACAAACAGTCTGCACTGCTGTGAAATGGGAGCATTTCAGGACTAGGCACACTGCAGAAGTAAGGGTAGCTGGAGTAGTGGACCCATTAAAGCCCACTGAAAAGGAAAGAGGGTCGTTAGCGCCTGTGGCATGAAGAATGAATCAAGTAAATGACAATGAGCCAAGACAGATGACGGGTGGGGAAGTGCCCAGAGCCCCCCTGTGATGGCCAGAACCAGAAGGGTTAAACGGGCAACTTTAACAGGAGAAATCTGCTTTTTGAAGGTATCTGAAGTAACCCATAGGAGCAGTTTCTTGTCTATCTGGAGGAAATTTTGTATACAGCTTTTTAAACTAATCTTCAAACAACAGGAACTTTAAAAAGCAGAACTGAAAATTGTAACTGCAGACATAGCTAATTTATGAAACGTTGCTTAGAGTCAGTAAAAAAAACAAACTAGCAAATGTAACCACAAGTTATAATTACCATAGTGAGTTGGACTTAAGTGGGGACATGTTAATCTCAGACCTCAAAGTGATGTGGTGTGATTTGCTTATTGGGTAAAACCAAGCTTGGACAGTGATTTATTATAATAATTTCTAACACTCTTTAACCCTATAGGATAACAGCTATAAAGTAACACTATGAACGGCGATGTAACTAAAAAATTAGCATAAACAGGATATAAAAGAACACGCATGTTAAGTAACCCTCAGGGAAGGAGGGAACAAAAAGGTCATTGCTGTCCCATTTTTCCGGATCTCTGAATGAAGACCAGATCCGGACCGAGGGACTTTCTCTCCGGCTTTCCCTCTGACAGCCCAGTTCAGAGACGTCTCACTTCGCTGAATCGACTTGCCGTGCATCTTCTAACCGAGTGGGAACTCTTGGTTAATTTCTTTGTCTGTTTCATCATCACCGGCAATTTTATTTGGTATTCTTACGTTGTCTGTTTATTAGCTTAACCTTTTTACTAGCTGTCAGATGTGCAAACTATATTTCATAGACATCATAGACATCAGGGCTGGAAGGGACCTCGGGAGATCATCGAGTCCAGCCCCCTGCCCAGAGGGCAGGAAGTCAGCTGGGGTCATAGGATCCCAGCAAGATAAGCATCCGATTTACTCTTGATATTGATACTCTTGATATGACCGAATGGATGGGAGGGTGGGCTTGCCTGTCTTTTGCATCCGCTTCCCAGGGAGATATCTTTTGTGGCTATACGTAAAATTTATTCTTTGTTTTTTATAAGTGAAACTTGCCATTGCTTTCCTTCCCAACATCACCTCCTCGATCCCGGACCAAATAGCCCAGCGGCTAATAAAGTTGCAGTGCTCAGTCAGTCTGCAACTAAATAAATTGATGTACTCCGTGCCCAGCTGGCCTGTGACACCCCCACACACCTCCCATGACACCTTGAGAGGAAACCCTGGCCTTACCCGCTGTCGCGCCGGCTTGACGACCCTGATGAGGTCGGCGATGTTGCTTCCGAAGTGCTCGCTGTGCCCGCAGATCCCCCCCTCGACGGGCAAATGCTCTGCCCTGTACAGCACATGGTGCTCGGGGTCCGGGCTGCCGAGGGGCTTCAAGTAGTAGCTGTCATTGCTGCTCAGCACGATGAGGCCGCTGGCGACAAAAGGGAGAGAAAACCGAATGGATGGGAGGGCGGGCTTGTCTGTCTTTTGCATCTGCTTCCCGGGGAGCCGAGGCCTCGCACGCTGCTGGCGTGGCAGGAGCCACGGGCAGCTTTGAGCGCGAGCAGAGGGCTTGGCGGAGAAGTGCCTGCGGATACCGGCTTGGGCTCCAACCCAGCGAAGCACAGGAGCGCGGGCTTAATGCTAAACCCCCGAGTAATCCCCGGGACTGCAAATGACACCGTAAAGCCAGCGAGGTTCTTTGGGTAGATGGGAAATGCCGCCTGCCGACGTCCTTAGACCAACACAGCTACAACGAAAAACACAGGAAAGCCAGGCATGTGGCCCCGTGCTGGCTGGATTGGCCCCATTAGCTATGGCCATCCAGGTACGGCGCAAAGGGAGCGTGAAAGGGAGGATAGGGATGTTTGGCCAAGGCAGAAAACAAGAGAGAAGGGCTGGAGGTCTCAGGGAGGGAGGGGAACATGGAAGAGATGCAGGCAGGCTGGGGAATGAATGAGCAGCCCCCAAAATCCAAGGATCCAACACTTTCGCGTCCGATCGTGACACTGTTGCACCCAGTCGTGCTCTGGGGCTTTCTGGGCTGCAATTCCCCCTTCCCGGGTCTTCCAGGGAGTGAATGCACACGCTTTGCCCCTGCCCAGAGCCCAACCTCCAGCCCCAGGGAGGCTGCTGGGGGCAAAGGGGAACAGAAAACAGCTGCGGGTCCCTCTGCTGCCATCTCCTCCCGTGGCAGCCCCAGGAGCCCCCACCACGCTGTCCAGCCTGAGGGACTGGTGCCCAGGAAAAGGGGTGCGCTCCCCGTCACTGGAGGTGGGCCAGACGACCCCGGCAGGGACGATTTAGGCGTACCGATGTCTGCTCTGCGGCGGGGAGTTCAGCTCCCAGGCTTCTGGGCTTTGCTGGTTGCCTGCTCCCCCCGTTCCTGCCAGATGTGTCCAGGTGTTTTTATTTTTCCAACTATTTGAGTTGGTCTAATAAAAGATATCGGATTTACCCAAAAAACCATGTCTACCAAGTGTTTTTAAGTTTTCCTCAGAGGCACTGGGTGCTGGCTGCAGGCTGGGGGTTTTGACTGGGATGCGGCCAATGCTTCTGCTGAAACTTTAAGGCCTGGCTAAAGGGTCTCGCCTCTGCTCAGGGTCGGACCGATTGCCAGGTTTAGGGTCAGGAGGGAATTTTACCCCACGGTCAGGTTGGTATGGATGGGGGGAGTTGCCTTCCTCGGTAGTGGGGGGGGCACGGCCCTCTTTCCAGGATTTCTTTGGGGTGCATTAAGCTTTTGTAGAAGCGGGACATTGGCTGCCGTGGTCCCCCTGCTTTCCCTATGGCAGCTTCAGGTGTTATGTCTTGGATGATAGTTTTACAAAGAGTTTAGCTTTTGGGTTGGTATAGGATGATTCGGACAGGGCTGACCCTGCCGTGGGCAGGGGTTGGACTATGTGACCGCTGGAGCTCCCTTCCAGCCCCACTTTACGGCTCAGCAGGCAGCCTCCTCGCTTGAACACAAGCCAGGCCAAAGCCCAGAAGTGCGACTAGATGCAAAAGTCCTAGATGCCTCTGCCTTCACGGGCATTTGAGGGGCTGTTCTCCTGGCCGTTTTGCTCTCAGGACATATTCCTGGCACGTTTGCCTTTGTGCAGCACCAGCTCTGCAGCAGACGCCTACATCCACCCTGACGGATGCAGACGGCAACCTTCATCGATACAGAACCGGAAAAGATCTCTTGGGACATCACCTCTAGCCCCAACCCTGCTCAAGGCAGAATCAGCTCTATCTGAACCATCTCATGCCCATCCTGCTCTTCAAACCTTGCAGCGAGGGAGATGCCGCAGCCTCTCTAGCGAGCCTGGTCTGGTGCTGAACCACCCTCCTAGCTAGAAAGTGCTTCTCCGGCTCTGACTGCGCTAGGGCACTGGGTGCCAGTGCAAAGGACCAAGGAAGGGATGCAATAAAAAAAAAAAAGGCCTGCATTAATCTTCTGGGTCCTGCATTAATCCTGATCTAGCAGGACTAGAGGGCCTGAACCGCGGTGGGACTGAGCTGTGGAGCTACTGACTGGAGGACCAGCGGCGCTGCCTGCAAAGCACGAGCGGCAATTCTCCTGTTGTCCCGTTGCAAGTCCCGCTGAGCGCGATGGCCTGAGCCTGGCCCTCCCACCTCCGTTACCTCCTTACCTGATCCCCGAGCAGGTGCTGATCACAACCCAGGAGCCCTTGTACCCTCGGACGTGGCCGTGGTAGTAACAGTGATCCTGGGGAAAGGGCAACACAACTGTTGGCGGCCGCCGGCTGCAGAACAGACGGGTCCGTCCCTTCCTGCACCCACCCAGCATCAGACCAGCCCGTACTGGGCATGCATTATATGGTTCCCCCCACACTCCCCCGCAAAAGGCTCTGCCTAAGAGCTGGAAATGGACCTGGCCTCACTTGTCCTTTCTGCAGCCCGTGCAGGGCACGGTGCTGAGTTCAGCCAACAAGCTAGAAGGGCCTGATCCTGCTGCTCTGGAAACTGCAGGGTGACACCGAGGGCTGCATGGGAGGCTATGCCGCCGTCCTCCGTGACCCCGCTCCCCGTGCGTGGGGCCAGGCAAAGCAAATCTCTCAGAGTCCCAGGGGCCTGGCTGCTGTTCCCCCAGGCTACGGGTCAGGCAGCTTGGGCAGGATCTCATCCCTCCCTTACAAGACAAATACCTCCCTGGAACAGGCCAGAGCCAGATGCAAAAGGCGGCCCAGGATCTCAGCTGTTCTGCAGCCAGCTCTCGAAGCCCTTTACAGGGCAGCTTTTACCCCCATTCCCCAGACAGGTAAACTGAGGCACGGGGAGGAGGAAGCATCTGGATCGATGCCGCTTTGCAAAGGGCTTTCTGGAAAGCTTTTTCACCACCAGCTGCTCCCAGGAGTTCAGGCTGGGACACCGAGGGCCTCCTCCGCGCAATGAAAGGAAGACGAACATCTGGGAGGGGGAGCAGGGAGGAGGCCGGGGGAGGAAGGCCTCCGAGCGAGGCGGCCAGATGGAGGAGGCTTGGAGCTGCACGCACAGGCGGGGGAGAAGCTGCTGCTTTCTGGCCCGTGTGTTTATTTCTCTCGACCGGGAGGTGCTGTCTCCGGTCCAAGAGACACAGGCTGCCGCGTGCTGCTCGCATTCCTGACGCCGCGCGTGTCAGCGGCCGGCGGGGACAATGTCGCCCCCTTCTCGCCCTGTGCAAGCGTGCACCGGGGAGGGGGCTCCGGCGGCCCAGCCGGGGGGCAGTGCCCGAGCACGGGGGCCCACGGCCTCAAAGCCCAATCCAGCCGTGCCCCACATGCCCGGAGGCAGGGCGATGGGGTCCCGAGCGGGGACGAGCTGCCCCGGCAGGGTCTGGCGAGGCCGCTGGAGGGGACCGAAGCATCGGTGACCTCGAGACCGCCGCGCCTTTGCTTCCGTAGCCCTGCTAGGCAATTATTTGGCTTAAAGCAGGCTCCGCTATGATGGGCCCTGATTTCAGCCGTGCTCTATAGCATCAAGCCCAGCCTTTAGGCATGGTATTTTTAGCCAGCCCGCAGCTGGCCTCGGCACAGAAGCCGACCACCCCGCTCTGGTTTGTCTCTCGAGGTATTTATAGCGAGTGCCCGGCCCTGCAAACACCCTGAAACCACAGAGACGGTGCAGCAGCCTCCCTCGTCTGGGGCTTGAGCTCGACCACGCTCCTGACCGTCGTCTTGCCGCGGGAGCAGGGCTCCTGGGTTCCCTCCTTGCTGCGTTTCTCCAACCTGTCCACCCGTGTCCGTGCAGCGTGGAGCAAACGGGTAACTAGGTCTAGCTAAAGGAACGGTCTTCCTGCCACCATCGTCTCGCCTCTTCCCCGACTAGGGCCAAAACCAGCAATTGGCATTGTGAATAGGTCCAAAACGGGGAAGTCACCCCAAAGCCGGGGCGTTCCTCTTGCTTTTTGGCTTCAGATGGTAAGATTTTGTTAAAATGTTAACATTGGAAAACCGCCTGCCCTGTGCAGGAGGATGCGGCCTCCCGCACCAGGAGAGGGGAGCTGGCTCCGGCGAGGGCACGGCTATGTGACTGGCCCAAGGTCCCCCAGGAAGTCAGTGGCAGAGCCTCCTACATCTCCCAGCTGGTGCCCTCACCACTGAACTACCGGCCCTTTGCCCTCCCCTCCACCCCTTACTTGTTCATAGCCGAGGTCCCGGCTCTGTGCTGGTGCAGAGAGGAAGGGGGAAGGGGTATCACCCAAATACTGCACTCACCGTGTGGTTGGGAGACACGGTCACCGCCCGCCCGTCCGCCGTGTAGTGCGTCTCGGTGTAGCCCGGTGACAGCAGCCTGCTGGGAGAGAAGCACACAAGACCCTGATGAGGAGCCCGAAGTTTGTCCTCACCCGTCTGCGCGGGGTGGCAGTGCAGTGTCGCGGGGTCAGTGCCAGGAAAGGCTCCTTTCCACCCCCCCGGCAGCACAGAGGAAACCCCCCCACCTCTCCTCCAGCCCCTGCTCCTCCCGAGGGGCAGATGCAGGGAGCCGTGGGCCAAACAGGCGCTGGGAATTATTGAGACTCGGGTGAAATCCAGAGCAGGGGATTTAATGGGGCCGGGAGGATGTTGCTTCTTGGATCCAAACACCCGCCTTTCACATCGATCTAGTATGTGCCGTAACATGCGCTGCCTGATCGAGGGTGCATGCGCACACCAATGCACACACGCAAAGCTGCGCGCTGCACACCAACATATTCATGAATGCACACACATGAACACCCGTGCTACTGCTCACGCCAGCCCGAGACGCCCGCTCCCCTTTGCATGCATGCATGCAAATATACCCTTGCGCATTATTGCACCACAAATAGACATGAACCCCAAGGGAGCCTGGGCTGCGTGGGGAGGGGGGTGTGCAGGGGGAGGAAGGCCAGGGCTTGGGTGGAGGAGGGAGCAGGGTCCAGGGTGCCTGGAGACTGCAGCTGCCGTGGTGATGGAGATGTGGGAGGCTCTGCCACTGACTTCCTGGGGACCTTGGTCCACTCACATAGCCGTGCCTGGAAAACAGGGCATGTCTCTGCCTCGCAGGGTGGGGCGAGGATAGCAGCAGCGGGGTCCTGGGGCCAGGAAAGCAGCCGCGGGGTCCGAGACAGAGCCCCAGTGAGCCAGTGCACGGCTCCGCAGCTGCGCACGCTCTCCCGGCAGCCTCGCCACGAGGCTCCACAGCTGACACACATTCGGCCCCTCGCTGACAAATCGCTTCCTGCTGTTTGGCCGGCAGAGAGAGCAGCCTCGGGAACGGAGACAAGGAATTCACGAGAGCCAGAGCCGCGGCCGCCAGCTTTCGCGGCCTGGCGCGGGGGCGTCTCCGGGAGGGGACTCGACTGAAACGACCCTGGAGGAGGTGAGACAGCCAACGAGGGGCTCCAGCAGGGCTGTCAGAGAAAGGCAGGGCCTCATCTCTCTTCTCATCAACAATCGCTGCCTTCCTGGCTTTTAAAAAAGCCTTGAAAAGGCCTGCCTGAGTTTGCAGACAGCCTGAAATGACCGAGCCGAGAGGCAGGAACGAAGTGGCGACAACATGCTGGGGGGACATTGCAAGCACCATCCATGCTATCCCTTCACCGCTGGTCCCCATCTCTCTCAAAAGGACGTCAGAGGATTAGAAAAGGTCCACAGAAGGGCAACCAGAAGGGGGAGTGACTAAAAAGCCTAGGATCTTCCACTTGGAAAAGATGCAGCTGCCAAGGTTTATAAAGTCACGGCAAGGGGGTTGTTCCCCATGTCCCAGAATAGACCAGAACTTAATGAGTACCTGCCGAAACGAGGCGGCGAACGGTTTAAAATTAACAAGAGAAAGGACTTTTTTTTTTTTTTAAAGTAACATGTAGTTAACTTGTGGGATTCACTGCCGCAGGAGGCGGTGCCGGCAGAGAGCACTGCCAGAGCCGACAAGGGACCGGATAAATTCATGGGTGGCAGATCTATCGATGGGTTGGGGGTGTTTCCTCTGGCATCTTTAAACCAATGATGATGGATGCCTGAGCGGGGATTAAATAGGGATGGAGCAGCGTAGAGACGCCCGGTTCAATGCTGTCCTTCTATGGCATCCACTTCTGCCACTGTCGGAGACCAAATACCGGGCTAGACGGACCAGTGACCACGTGGCACTGCTGACCATCGCCCATTGCCTGCTTTGTCCAGAGCATCCTCGCCGCCCCTCACCTGCCAACCCAACCCCTGACGACTCCTGGCCTGTCTTCGCCGCAGAGCGCTGCGAAGGCAAAGGACAGGGCAGGAGGGGTTAAGACCAACAGCGGCATCGCGTGTCTCCCACGTGAACCAACGCCTTGATTTTCACTCAAACACAGCTGCTGCAGAGCACGTGAGCCTGGCCACAGAACCGGCTCTGTCGGGAAGCACCCGGGGCCACGGCCAGGCACCTTGCTTGGAGAGACATGACGTTATCCCACCCTGGGGAGCCCCCAGAGCGGAGCTGCACCACCCCAGAGCAAATGCCGCAGGATGGCCAGTGTCCCAAGGGGACGCCCGCACACTGCTCCTGGCCTGGGGGCCCGGGGACCACGGACACGCCAGCCCCCAGCTGAGCCCTGCCAGGAGGGAACATCCACGCACTGGTTCGAAGGGGCGAGGAGGCACAGGACCCACCAGCCTTTCCTCTCCAGGATGTCGATGGCAACGCCAACAGACGTCCACAGCCAGGAGCGGGGTCCGGTTGGAGGGTCCTCGCCAGCCACGACCTTGCTTTAGTGGCAGGTCTCTGTTCCTGTAGGAAGATCTGACCTCAAGAGCTAGACTCCAGCTGGGGAGATGCAGCAGGAGCCATTGGATCCCAGCAGAAGACCTGGCCCTGAAATACGGCTGCCCTCGCCCTTGGCCTGGCCGCAGATGTTTTATTCTGCACATAAAAAGGGGAAGGAGCACAGGGAGGAAAACAACCGCAAAAACAACAAAAAAACAAGCAGCTGATCGCTCCCTCCCCTGGCTTCTCATCAAGCAACCAGCCCAGACGCAACATGTACTCGTGGATGCTTTGATGCCTTCCTGGATCCCCCGCCCCTGCCCCTGCCCACCCGCAGCTCCCGGCACTAAATTGGGTGGCGCGACCGTTTGTGCCTGGCCCTGGAGGGCAGAGACCAAGCTCTGCTCTTGCCAATGCAAAAATCGAAGCCTTTTCCACCGGCTTCGGGGCAGCTGCTCCAGTCTCAGAGAGAGCCGGGGAACGAGCTGGCAGGAGGCTCAGGGGCGAAGGCCTGGGACCGATGCCAATTTTTAGTTTCCTTACCAGGTTCCTAGGTCTAAATTGCTGCCCTACGCCAAGGCGGTGACAGGCCCAGCCTGGCTAATCCCGCACGGGAGGGAGATGGCAGCGGTGATAAACAGCAGCAGAATAACCGGGAGCTGTCAGAGGTTGCTAATGCTCTTCCCCAGCTCACCAGGTACCACGTGGCGCCACGCTTCCTTTCATTTACATCTCATGTCAAAGCTGCTTTTGAAAGCTCAGTCCAGTCCATCCCCATCCCACCCCCTGGCCCTGAAGGGGACAGAAAAGCTGGCTCATTTCGCATCACTCCAGACCAACCTCTGGATGCAACCCGGCAGATGCAACCTCTGGACTCCTGACGGAGAAGTGCGGCTCCCATCACGGGGCCAGAGGCCGAGCCGGACGTGGTACAAATGAGATTTCACGCCCCCCCCCCCAGCATCTACCGCCCTGCTACATTTAGTCACAACCTTTCCCGCCTGCAACGACACCGCCGCCAAGCAGCGCGTGGGCACGGCAGGGCGTGGGGCGGGACGGTTACCTGCATCGCCTCCGGCCGACTGCTGGCAGCAGAAAGCAGTGTTTTGAACCAGAACGGAAAATCTCCACCCAAGCCACAAAGAGGTTTCGTGGCAGTTCTCCTTGTGGTTTTGCAATGAGCAGCATTGCGAGGAAAGAGTAAACAACACGGGCAGGTTGGAAGGACTTTTTGGCTGCTTATAAACATGCTCCTTTCCTCTTACCCAAGGACATTCAGGCCATGGGGAGGACTCATTAAAGGGGTCAGGAGTCCCCATACAGGTCATCCCCCCTCTTACAGGGTCCAATCCAAAGCTGCCAATGGGGGTCTCCAGAGCTTACCCACAGGCAGCATTTCATCCAGAGCTGTACATGTACCCGTGTGCACATGGGCATACCTACCAGCGAGCCCACGTATGCACACCTGTGTAGCGAACAGCTATGCATGCACCATCCCGTGGCACAACCCTCCTGCCTGGGCTCAGAGCTCTCCATCCCACGCTGAGGGACCAACCTGCTGCATGTGTTACACAGAAGGGGTGCGCCTGGTCTGGAGCAGACAGCAGTGGCAAGCTGCTACGACCTCGATCAGAGGGGAGGAGACGCACACTTTGGCCTTCAAGCATGTAGACACGCACAGCCTCACGCTTGGCCTTTGCTGCTCCTGACTATGCTCGCCCCTTTTGCACGTGCACATAGGCGCACGCCTTTGCACGCCTGCCTCCTTGCACGCCCATGCTCTGCCTCTGGCCTCTGCTTTCCGCTCCGAGCTGGAGTCGTGACTCACCGAGCTCTTTTCCCAGCTCAGCGTTTTTCAGCGCAGCCCACCCTGCCTCCCCCGCTTCCAGCCTGCACTTCGTTCCCACAGCTGCCGGCTAGCCGCCAGCGAGCCTGGCTCCAAACGCTGACAGCCGGATCATGATGGAGGAGGAGCAGGACAGCTATAAAAGCTGGAAGCAGAGACCCCAAGCAGGGGTCGCAGCCCATAAAATTAAGCCTGGATGAAAGTCAAAGTCTTCCCTAGGCACCGCTGTCTCTGGACAAACCATTTGCACCACACGATGAGCCCCTCTGGCTCTGCCCCTTGGTTTCTGGTGCCCCCCGAAGCTGAATGCACCCCTGCTCCACAACGAGAGGGAGCGTGGCCGCTCTAGGTGTGGTTTCTGTGTTTTAAGCCTACAAAAATACCACGCAGTTACATAGGCACTCAGATGCACATGCAGCACACCCCCCTCCTCCAGCACCTGCTTCCAGGAAGCCAGGAAACACCTCCATACAGGTGCAAAACCTCACAGCTCAGCCAAGGCCCTGCCAGCTTCTGCGCTGCTCGGTTGGAAACATCGCTCAGCCCAGTGCAACATGTGAAGAGTGAGCCTGGCGCTTGGGAAACAATAAATCCCTGGGGAACAAGCAGCACCAGCACCCGCTGTGGGCTCCCAGCTGAGACTGGCTGGAGAGACGCCATGCAGCGTATCTGGGATGAGACCCACCAGCGCACTTGCAGACCGGCTGTTTGAGGGGACTGAGCCGCCTGCTGCTGTCCCAGGTTAAGCCCGAGTTTGTGGGGGTGCAGACTCGAGCCCATCCCCAAGCTCCAGCCCAGCTCGTCTTGCAACCCAGGACCTTCAGTGCCCGACCTGGCCCCCCAGGGATGCTGCAGAGCCAGCTGCAAGCAGTGGGCTGGAGAGAGGAGCCGTGCCTCTGCTAACTCCAGCCCAGGCCTTGCTCCCTCCTTCACCCTCGCTGCACAAAGCTGGCAGCGGGCCATGCACATACCCCCATCAGCACCAAGAATACCCCCTAATCCAGCCCCAGCAGCCAAGAAAAGGCGGGTGGACGGAGCAGGAGAGGGTCCGGGGGCAGGCTCCAGGACCGTGCCAGCCCAGAGCCAGCTCAGGCTCCCAGATGTGGAGCTGCAGCCGCTCCAGCCAGATGTGGAGAAGAGAGAACCAGGACACACCAGAGGTGGAGGACCCGCCTCCCCCCACTGCCAGGAGTGGTGTAAATCAGGAAGAACTCCCCTGGGATCAGCAGAAACCAGCCGGAAGAAAGGCCTCGGAGCCCATCGCCAGCCACCTGCAGCTGGGACGAATTTGCGTGGGCCCGGTGTCATCAGTGGCGAGGGGGAAAGGTGGACCCACGGCGGACCTCGCTGCCACGGAAAGAGCTCAGACGCCAGGGCGATGGGCAGCAGCAGGACAAATGCTGACCGCCACGGCTCACTGGGGTCACTCAGCCAGGGACAATGCCCACCCAGGAGGCTGCAGCCGTGCCAAGGGCCTCCGGCCCGGCGCTGGAGGAGATGCCTGACCGCTCCTCCCTCCCTCCCTCGCCCTGGTTACTTTGGAGCCCGCATCTCCCCATTTGCTTTGGTTTCCAAAACCAAGTCTACCTTCCCCAGAGCTTCCTGCCCGGGCCGGGCTCCAAGCTAAATGAGGGCTGCAGCAGGCACGCTGGCAGCGGGAGTCGGAGAGCTGGAGCCTCCCTCTCCCTCGCTTCCCCCCACTCGTCTGCATGGACGCGGGTGGAGAAATCACACGGTCTGAGGACGCTTTGGAGCCAGGAGCTGAGCAACATGAACAAACCCACCCCGGCCCTGCAAAGAGCCCAGCCGGGAAGGTGCAGGGGCACAGGCTAACGCCTCTTAGCACCTTGCCCTCACCCTCCCGGCCCACGGCTAATGAGCCTGCACAACTTTTGGGCTCTCATCCGTGCCGGCCCAGCATCTGGATCCCGGCAGGACGGACCTGCTGCGGGGACCAGGCTCACCCGGGGAGCTGAGGAGCAGGGGTCTAACACGGCCCGTGTCTGGCAAAGACCGGACCCCCGCGGCAGGGTTTCCAAAAAGAGTCACAGAGAAGGCATCGAGCTCTGAACATCTGGGACGTCCGAGAGAAGCAAGAGCCTCCGACTAGTGCAACGTCCCGGGTGTTTCTCCCACAGGCTCTTTGGAGGGTGCTGTGTAAAGGAGGACCAGCCAGCCCCACTGTGGACAG
>NW_017728948.1:2100643-2104678 GCF_001723895.1 Crocodylus porosus | reverse complement strand
GGGTGGGACCGGGCTGGGCCGACAGCTCAGGACCCCAGGGGCATGCAAAACTGGCTGTTGAGTGCAGGGTGGATGGAGGGTGGGAGCAGGGGTGGAGGCCTGGGCGGGCCGCGGAAAGAGTGATTAGCTCCTATCTTAGGCGCTGGCTGGCAGGAAGCTCACGGGCCGGGCGCTTCCCCTGCAGGGCAACAGAGCTGGGCAGGGCCGGTCGCAGCACGATCCTTTCCTGGGAAAAGTGTGATCATCCCGCTGCCCTGCCCAGGGCCTGTGAAGGGGAATCAGAGCCAGGCGCCCAGGGGAGGCACAGGGCATCGCTCCGTTGGGTGATGATGAGCCAGAAGATACCAACAAGGCTACTGGTACCCAGGGCTGCATGGGTAGAAGCGTTGCCCGCAGACGGAGGGCAGCGATTCTTCCCCTCTATTCGGCACTGGGGAGGCCACATCTGGAGTCCTGTGTCCAGCTGTGGGCCCCCCACTACTGAAAGGATGTGGACAAGCTGGAGAGAGTCCAGCGGAGGGCAAGGAAAATGGTTGGGGGCTGGGAGACAGGACTGGTGAGGAGAGGCTGAGGGAGCTGGGGTGATTGAGTGTGCAGAAGAGAAGACCGAGGGGGACTGAACAGCAGCCGTCACCTCCCTGCAGGCTGACTGCAAAGAGGACGGAGCTGGGCTGGTCTCAGTGGGGGCAGATGACAGAAGGAGCAATGGGCTCAAGCTGCAGCAAGGGAAGTTGAGGTTGGACATTAGGAAAAACTCTCACTAGGAGGCTGCTAAAACACTGGAACAGGCTACCTAGAGAGGTGGTGGACTCTCCATCCTCGGAGGGTTTTAAGACACAGCCTTGGCTGGGATGATGTAGTTGGGGCTGGTCCTGCTTGGAGCAGGGGGTTGGGCTAGACGTGACCTCCTGCAGTGCAGGAACCGGGGGCAGCCAGGTCCCCTGTGCAGATGCATCGCTGGCTGGGTCCCCCGTGCATCGCAGCCCATGAGACAGGACAGCAAGAGCAGCCTTCCCTGGAAGGCATGAGCCCCTTCCTCTGCTCCATCTTGTAGGGGGGTCGGGGGGAGAAATGCAACCAGTCTCTAGCTGCGCCGGCTACAGTCACCACTGGAGCTTTACACCGCAGCGTGCCGCGGTGACCTGCTCCACGTACCACTGCAAAGCCACACGGGCAACGCAGCCCAGCCGGGCTCCGCACAGCAGGGTGGGATGGGGGCCCCCCGCTTTCTCACAGACCCCCGTTCACGTGCGCTCTGCCCAGGGCAGCCCTCCCCGCTGCGTCTCGCTGGCTGCCCTCGGACCGGAAGCTGAATATCCTCTCTCCAGCCTCGCGGGTTCGAACTGCCAGGGCGCGACCCGCGTGCAAAGCCACCCGTGGCACCGGGCAGCACAGACGCCCGCTCCGAGCCCCCCAGCCGCACTCCCGGCAGGCTCCGGGCAGGCAGCCGCAGCCTAAACAGTCTGGCAGACTCTCCCCCGCCGAGCGCCAGAGTCCAAGCAGATCGGCTTTCGGCGGTGGCTCTGTGCCCGGAGCGAGGAGATGCCAGGCAGGGGAGGGGCAGGGACCCTCGGTCTCGGAGGTTCGGGCGTCCAGCTTCGGGGAGCCGTTTCCACCCGGTGCACCCAGACCCTTCGGGCCCAGACAGCCAGGACCCCCCTCGCGCGGCAACGGAGACACTTACTGGTTCTTCTCCAGTGCCAGGATGAGCTCCCGGCCCCCCGCCGTCACCGCCACGTCCCCTCGGGCGGGCGCCGGCACCTGTGGGGAAGAGGAGCCGGGTCAGCAAGGAAGCCCCGGAGGCAACGCCACAGGGCCTGGCCCTGAGCCGCCCCCGGGCAGGGAGGCAACAAGGGGGTGCCGTGCCCAGGGGACCCCGGGGGTGACCTTGCCATCCCTGCCGGCGGCCACGTCATCCGCCCCGCACCCAGGGCTCCGTCAGCCTGGGCAGGGCATTGGCAGCAGCAGTAGGTTGTTACCCTCTCTGTCGGTGCCACTGGGGGACAGCGTGGCTCCAACGCAGGGACCATCACACCGGGCCTCAGAAGGACGCGGCAGCCCGCCTGGGAAGGGGTAGAGGCCCCAGCACTTGGAGCACTTCAGCTCCCTGCAATGCCCCGCAGCTCAGCCCGACCCACCGAGAGCCCTTCCCCAGACCTGGCAACTTCCCCTCCCCCTTTGCAGCTGGGAAGCGGGGACCGCTGCTCGGGGGACTGTCTGCTTTGCAGTGATGGGAACAGACCCAGGGCCCGGCTGGCCCGGGGGAGGCAGGAGGGTGCTCTCGTCTCGGGGGTGAGGCTAAGGGACAGGCCCAGGGTCAGGCAGGGAGGGCTGTGGCACGTAAGCGGCCAGGAATGGATGTGGGGCCCGGTCAGCAAGTCCTGCCCCTTGCTCCATCACCGCACCCCAGGGCAAGACTGAATCCAGCCCTTGCTTCCTCCCTGCTCCGCTTCCTCGGGCCGGCCTGGTGCCCGGCAGCGGGGTGACGGCACGCTTCGTCATGCCAGGGCCGGGGAATAAATAGCCTGGCTTCCAGGCACCGGATGCTGCACAGCCGCCGGACAACCGCGCGCTGACTCAGCGGCCCCAGGTTTCTGTCCGAGGCCGGGCTGCGAGTCCAGGGCACCACATCCACCCCCAGCACCCAGTCCCAGCTGTCCAAACCACCCCATGCCTCCGAGATGAGGGCTGCCGAAGCTCCCGCCAGGGCTCTGCCAATACTGCCAGGCCACCCCTGAAGCGGGACCGGTCCCCACCGGACCAGCCGCTAGGACGGTGAACCACAGAGCAAGGCCGGAGTCCCTGCGCTGCCCACAGGGGCCCGGTCAGGAGAGAGACCGGGCAACGCAACGATGCCCAGCTCAGCCGCGGCTGAGTGAAGAGGAGCCGGGGCGCAGCCTCAGAGACAGAGCTTCATCTGTGCATGGGTGTGCGTGCACACACACACGAACATGTGTACACCCATAGACACAGGCACACCTACATGCATGCTCACATTTACATACACATGCACACAAACATGGAGGCACATGAACGCACATACTTCCACAAGCACACCTACGTATGAGCACACACGTGCACACATACACATGAACCTATGAATGCATCCATACCTGCACATGCACATCCGTGTGCGCACACACGCATGCACGCATACATGCACCCACGTGAGCACGTCCCCGAGCGCACACATACACAACACTTCCGTGCGAATGCACATGTGTACGCACACACATGCACATGGACACACCGCCTCCCCCCGTCTCTGGGAGGACTCTGCCAGCGGAGGAGCACATAAAAGGAGCAGTGCGCCACTGCCCAGGCTCCTGCCTCCTCCACGGAGGATGGGGTCCTTGGGGGAAGGAGACCCCTGCCTCCGGCCCAGCCCCAGCCTGGGAACAGCCCCTGCCTGGAGAGTTTCCAGGTGCCTCCTGCGAACACCACGAGACTCGTCCCACCTCGGAGGTTTGGTCTCCGTGTACCCTCGCTGCCAGGGGGGTCCTAAAGCCCCTGCTCCCTATGACCCACGTTACACGCATCACGCAACTGCCCAGTTAAGTGCACGTGGCTACAACCTGGCTAATTAACTATCGCGCTTTAAAAAGGTCCAACCAGATACAAAGTTAGAGCTGGGACACTTTATAGCTGGTTTCTAACCTCCCAGTCGCGGGGGTGCACCAGGTGCTGCCCCTGCTGGGAATCCCATCCACGGCCGGGTCGCAGCCGCAGGAGCTTGCTCCTCACGTGCTCCCCCCAGCAATAAGGCGTGTGAGGGTCAGACGCTGGATCCCACCATTGCGCCTCCCGCCAGCCACGTGACAGGCGTCATGTCCTACCGCGCCGTGACCTGGACGTCTAGAGGGGCCCTCGGTAGCCCGTCGGCCACCAAGGGGGGGTTTCTGACGGCATGTAAAGGCCTAACTCCAACGAAAGGCTGATGAGGAGGAGGTTTGGGCACTTGTGACTTGGAAAAAGCTCCCTGCCCAGTGATGTACGATGACGAGACAGCAGCTCCTAAGCCACTTGGGAGCCCGA
>NW_017728948.1:2091824-2100084 GCF_001723895.1 Crocodylus porosus | reverse complement strand
GCTGCGGGGCGCTCGGCGCTGCGGGGATGACTCGGCTGCGTCTCGGGAACGAGCCTGCTGCCACCCACCGAGGAGCTGTGCGCAACGCAACCCGGAGGCCTGGGCGAGGAGCCTCCGTATCAGCAGAGAGCAGAGGCCACGATGGCTTTCCTAGCTGGAAAGCTGCATGAACGAGCTGTGTGCTGCCCGCCCGGGAGGGATCCACGAGGCAGGAACCGGCTGAGCGCTGCCCCCAAGTTCGCTCTCGCCGTACCGCTGCCCAGCCTCATCTTCATAACTTTTGGGGCCAGAAGCACCCCGGGTCTGCCCGGCACCGGGCTGGAAGGGGCCGCGGGCGCCAGGCCGAGGGCACAGAGCAACGCATCCGTGTCCAGCACGAGGGACGCCACCAAAACTCAGCCTGCAGCGTTCACAAGGGGCTGGGCAAGCTGCAAATTTTTTGCACTTTTGTACGGTTTTCTCGTAGACGCACTACCTCATCCTCACAGCGCTTCTCGGGAGGGCTCATCTCTCCCCTCTGTGCCCAAAAGGGGAAACCGAGGCACATCAAAGGGCAGCGTTGTGCTGGAGGGGAGACAACACCTTGCTTGGGACCCCGGTCCGTGCTTAAACAGCTCTCTGTGCGTGGGCAGGCTACGTGCTCGTTTCCAAGGCTGCTGCTCCAGTGGTCTCCCACCTACGCACGTGGCCCCCTCCATCGTGGCGTGAACTGGTTCGCACAGCTCGCTCGGCCGGGAACCGCGTGCTCCTGTCACGAGGCCTCGGAGGCAGGCGATGCGACCCTACACCTCCCTCCAGGGCCCGCACCAGGCCGGAGGGGTGGCAGCCGGCAAGAGCAGCCGGCGGCACAGCTGGCTGGGTGATGCACCGAGCAAGGGAGGACTTCATCTCAGGAAACAGGATGCGAGAGACATCCGCCCGCCCGCCCGCAGGGAGCCCACGCCCCGGGGCAGCTGGGACGAAGCCAGCAGGGCCCAGCAAAGCAGCCCATGCACCTGCACCCACGTGTGTAGATGGGAAGCCAGCCTTGGAAATAAGCACCAAGCCCGTCCACACAGGGAGATCTGTTTAAGCACGGACCAGCCCTAAAAGACACGTTGCAACAGCAACAAAGACGGAGGCCCGAGGGTTTGCACGGCGCTGCAGCTCAAGCTAGATGACTCCCGTGGCCTCGCCTGGCATCTGGGACCCCCTGCTCGCGTTGCGGTGCCAGGAGCCATGCAGCTGCCGGGCTGGGCACGTGGCTTTGCAGAGCCCACCTGGGAAGGACGCAGGCTCTGAGCCAAGGAGCCGGGGGGTACGAACAGGCACAGGCCCTGTTAGGCAGGAGAATCGAGGCCCCCTGGATCCGAGCAACAGCTCCCCTGGCATCCAGGCAGGCGAGGGCCAAGGTCTCCCCAGTCCTGGGACCCGGACTCTCCGCTCAGTCCAGTTCCTCCAGAGACTGAGGCTGAAGACATCGGGGGTCTGCTTGGAGGTCTCAGCCCTAAGGGACCCTGGAGAGCTGCGCTCACGGGGGTACAAGAGGAGGATACAGACGGCGCCACTCTCCTGACCAGCACCCACTCCTCGCACGCGCACCCCGGGCTGCCCAGCTCTGCTACGGTCCCCGCACCCCACCCTGCTGTGGCCTGACTCACCTGCCTCTCCCCCAGCCCCACCATCCTCAGCCAGGGCCCGAACACGACTCTCGTGCTATAATGCATTGCACCGCATGCAGCTTGCCCGGCCGGCCCGTGGCTCCCGGGCTCGTTCTACCGGCCTGTCCCAGGGAGAGGGGCAGGGCTGAGGGCGCCCAGGCCCTGACTCCGATGCAAAACCCTCCTTGCCTGGGTCTGCGCCAGCGTCCGAGCCCAATGCAGAGAGGGTGCAAAGGGGAGACCCCCACCAGCGGCTGGAGAGGAGGAGGAGGAGAGTCCCCACGCCCCCTGACCTGCTCCTGGCAGGGCCGCGCGAGCCCCTCCTGGCTTGTGGGGCCCTGCCCATGCAAGGAGCGGAGGGTGGGGGGCAAGCATCTGGAAACCGCTTCCACGTGTGCCGTAAGGAGAAGCAGATGCTGCTCCTTACGCCCGGCTGCCGCGCTGCCGACGGGCCCTTGCTGGAGGGGGGTCCCTGGGCCAGCAGGGATCCCCGGGACCCCAGTCTGCGGGGATGCCCCAGGCCCGGGAGCACACAGGGCAGCACCCTGTTGAGACGCACGCCAGCCCAGGCATCGCCAAGCGCCACGTACGGGGGGGTGAGAGACATGGGCAAGACTCAAAAGCCACGTGCACGCACCGCAGGGTGAGACCGGGGCCGGGGATACTGAAGGCTCCTGCCCAGCTCCAGCAGCACCGACCCGGGAGTCCCGGGGCTGTGGCTCCCTGCAGGGCTGCACCTGCACATGCCGAAGCAGCACGTAGCATCTCTCTGTCCCGCCTCTCCGGGGTGGCGGGCAACCCATTTGGGTCTGGAAGTGGGGCGGGAAGGGGCCTCCGGAGGCCCCGAGCCAGGATCGGCCCTGCCCAAACCAGCCCAGACAAAACCCATCGTCTCCACCCTTAGCAAAACACCACATTCAGCCCTGCCCCATCACACCCGCACCTGCCCCAGCGAGACCGCAGCGGCCGACATCCTGCTGCTATAACAGGCTGTTCACGCACGCCCGAGAGGCCCCGGCTACAGAGGAAGCCCCCCGCCCAACTCCGTCCCATCTGACCATGGGGTAAAACTCCTCCCTGACCCCCGCACGTGGCCGGTTTGACCCCGAGCAGAGGGGCAGGATGCTCTAGCCAGGAAGCCCCCGCTTTAAGTCCCAGCGGGAGCCTTGGCGCAGCCCCAATACCTCCGAGGGAGGTTTAGCACGTGGAGCAGGAAGGTGGGCCGAGCACAGCCCAGAAGCCTGGGAAGTCCCCACGGTCCAACCCAGACACCTCCATCATCCCGGACCAGGGGCCGGCCCGCTTCTTCTTGAAGACCTGCCGTGCTGGAGAGCGCGCACCTTCCCCGGCATCTCGCCCGCTGCGGGGAGGACGGGTCTGTGCCCTGGGCACGGGCTCCGGCTGGCTGGGAAGGTCCCTGGGGCAGACCCCTCTGCTCGCCTCCTGTTTGGCTGTAGCAAATTTTTCTTGTGGCAGAGACATGCTCATGTGGGGCTTTTGGCCTGCTGATATGTCCTCCATAGGAGGTCTATATTGAGCAGATTCTTTTTGGTATTGGTAGGTGGAACCGGAGCGTGCTCCATCCACTCCATGCATTGACCTGGGATTGCAGTGCTTCCAGGACCGGTGCAAAAAAAAAAAAAAAAAAAAAAAACTTCCAGGACTGGTGCAAAAAAAAAAAAAAGGCTGCAATTAGAGGCTGGGGGCACCCGGGGAGAAACGAGGCCATGCACAGCGGGACCGCGTGCTACACCGAGCACTGGGTCTCCCAGCCGGGCTGGGATGGTGCCGGCCAGAAGCGTTCCTGGAAAAGGAGGCACGAACCGGCCCCTGAGAAACGCGGGATCCCGGGAAAAGCTGAAAGGTCACCGGCCCGGCCACGAGTCCCGAGGACTCGGCCATGCTGCGCCGGACCCAGAGACCAGGCGACGGCCGGAGGAGACTCCCCCGACCTCTGCCCTGCAGCCGCGGACAGGGCACGACCCCGGTTCCCCGCTCGGGCCCCGTGTCCCGCTGAAGGCTGGGGGAAAGGGGCCGCGTCGCGCGGGCCCACTTGCAACCGCGGCCAAAGGGGGGTTGTTTCCGGGTGGGCCCCCGGCTCTCAGGCAGAGGGCACAGGAAGGAGCAAGCACTGGGCGAGTCTGCTCCCCGACTTCGGTCGCGCCCTGCAGGGCCAAGCTCTCGATCTGCGCCGGAGCGCGCGGGAGGGAGCAGCGCCGGCCCCGGGGTAGCCGGCGCCCGCGGCGCGTGGTCTCAGCCGGAGTTTCCCACCCCCGCTGAGAGGCAGCCGCTCCCACGCGAGGCATCTCCCCGAGCCCAGTCGCTACGGGCCAGGGGGCTGCTGGCTCCGAACGGTGCCAGGCCGGGGTCGCGCCAGCCTCCAAGACGAGCGCATTTAGAGCACCCCACGCAAGCCGCTTGGCCGGAGGGAGAGGGGGCTCGACGGGACCGCCAGAGGAAGAAGCCTCGGGGATCAGCTGGCACCCCCCCCCCTCAACAAGACCCCCTCGTCTTGCAGTGTCTGGAGCCAGCCGAGGCAGAACAGATGCCAGGAAATGAGCAGAGGGGGCTTTCCCCTCCCTCCCGACTACCCCGGCAGCGAGGGGGGCTTGCAGGGGGCCTCCCCTCCCCCCGACGAGACTCCAGGCGCAGGGACAGAGGCAGCCGTACAAACAAACCTCCCCGCTGTCCCACATTCCCCGGCTCCACTATATATAGCGCTGGCTGCTCTCCCCCGGGCCCGTCATCCACTAGGAATGGAGCAAACCCTTGCGACGGGCCGACCGTGGGAGACCCCGATCCACCAAAGGGCTGGGGCTCGGGATGGCCGGGCAAGCTGGGAGCTGGCTGACCCCACCGCAGGGGCGGGCAAGGATCCCATCCCGGGGGAGGCGGAGGGATGAAAGCTGCGAGCCCCAGAAGGCAGAGGCTGCGATTTCCATGCCACCTGGCACCTCTTCCAGCTTGCCCGGGCTGCGTGAAATCGCCCCTGGGAGCTGGGCAAACAGCAAACCTACCCCCTCTGCCTTGGACGACCCCGCCGTGCAACCTGCTTACTGTACAGCAGCCTCCACGCCCCGTGCTTTTCGCTGCCTCCGCCCCGGGAGCCCTTAAGATGATGGGCGCCAGGCCGAGGAAGCCGTGCAGGCAGCTGGCACCGCATCCGCCCGCACCCCTGCTCCTGTCCCGGGTGGGGCTGTGCTGGGGCAACCTCAACCGTCCCAGCAAGGCGGAAGAGACAGGCCTGCTGGCAGCAGCTGCTGCTTTCTGGGTGTCCCCCCGGGAAACAGAAACAGGAGAGACAAAGAAATCCTCTTTCAGTCACTCCCCAGCCTCCAGGCAGCCCGTCTTTCTGGGCCAAGGGGGTGGAGATGCGAGGCTGCTCTCGGTGCCCAATGCTGCGTCTGAGGTCCTCCTGCAACTTGAAAATGCCCTCCGGGCTCGATCGCATTTGCTGCTTGCAAATCGCCGCAGAGACAAGGCGATGGATGAAGGTGGCACTCAACAGTATCCCCGCAAGGCTTCCCCGCCAGGCCGCCGGCGCGCGGGAGGAAGGGAAACCCACCCACGTGTCCTCTGCCCCGCTGCACCCACCTTCTCCGCCACGCTGACCGCTCGCCGGTGGCGTCCTCCCAGGACCCAGTGAGGGGTGACCACGTCCCCGCGCGGCGACAGCCCTAGGAAAGAGAGCAGAGATCAGAGGGGCGGCGGTGGGGACTACCCTCCAACAAACACCAAACCCCGGGATGAGGGCCGGGAAACGCGCGTGGGGCGGGCGAAGCCCCTTGGAGACCTCTGCCTTGTCTAGAGGGTGACAGAGGCCAGAAATAGTCGAGCTCCTTCTCCCTGCAAACTGCCGAGATGAGAGAGGCTGCAGGGCTGGCTTCGCTGCACGGAGCCTGCGACGGAGCGAGGGTTTGAACCCCGGCCGCTGAACCGTCCTCCCTCCGCAGAGGAGAGGGCCTCCACGAAGGCAACACGCAGCGCTGCGGGGGCTTCGGGGCATCGCCTGAAGCCATCGCGGGCTTAGGTGGGACCGCCCGCACGGAGACCCGCTTTGGTATCGAACCTAGGCTCAGGGCCCGCCGCGTCTAGCTCGGCCCCGCTCGCCCACACAAACCCTCGGAGCGGGGCACGTGCGACGCCAGGGGCTGCTGCGGCGGCCGCCCCCAAAACTCGCTCCGCAACGACCCCGACTGCTCAGCGGTTTCGGAGCGCCCAGGTGGCCGGGGCCCGCGATTCGGACGCAAGGAGGACAACCAAAGATTCAGCCTGACCGTTACAAAGGCATTCTTGCCCATTCACAACCGAGGAGGAAGTGAAACACCCTCCGTTACTTTAAAAACCAAAGGATCGAAGCCACCCGATCGAAGCCAAACGCAGCGTCAAAGATAACGAATCAGCCGCTGCTGGAGGAAAACACGTGAAACGCCCAAAACTTCACGGGCTCTTGCAAAACATGGAGCGAGGGGCTCCTGCAGAAGAAGCGCCTGTTTTCCTTCAGTGAAAGTTTGGGCCTAGCTGCAGTTCCCCCAGACAGGGTTACGGTGACAGAGGAACCGCAGGCGCTTTGCTTCCAGGCTTGTTTCGGTTCCTCCGGGCAGCCCTTCAACAGGGCCGGAGGGGAGAAGTGAAAAACAGAGCGTCTGATAACAACGGCTGGGGCCGGTAAAGGCACGAAGGAATTTAAAATAACCAGACCCTCCAAAAAACTCGGGCGCGTTCATGTCCCACAGGGTCCCTGCTGTGCTGCTCTTAGCCAGGCGGCCCGGGGAGGGGTCTTGCAGGCCGCTACTCTTCTGGGGGTCCCTCCGGCCACAAGCAGTCGAGGAAGAGACGGGTGTTTCTCAGCCTTTTGAGGCCCCCACCCCTTGGGAACTCGGCTTTTTTTTCTTCTTTACTACAGAAAAATATGAAGATGTGCTTTTCCGTAGCAAAAAACTCGAGGCCGCAACAGGGGAGGATGGTTTCACACGGTGGATTGCTAGTCGAAATCTATGAGTTTGCCTCGTGTCTGCACACTTCACAGTGCTCATCTTGGGTGACCCCCTTAATAGGGTCTCCCGGGACCCCGGTTGAGGGTTGCTGGACGAGGCGCTACGTCCAAAGGACTCCACGAAAACACCCCGCTCCGGCCTTTCAGGCCCCATACCAGAGTCCAGCCGCACAGCACCGCAATTCAGCACCTCCACAGCTCGCACTGAAAACCCCTCGCAACCGAGTGCCACCGAACAAGCCCAACTTGATCCCAACCCCGCAGCCGGTCCTACAAAAGACGGCACCCTCAGAGAGCCTTGCATCCGTTCTGCACCGTCGCGGCTACAGCCTCGCCCTCACGCTACCTAGAAAGCGGATTTGTTTCATTTTCCATAGGAGGATCTCAATGACTTGCCGGTAAATAGTTAGCGCCGTTTTTCAGAAGCAAAGAAGAAGAAACTGAGGCACTAAGGGGATGTGGGGGGAGCCGGGAGCTGGTGCCTGAGCTGGGCCAAGCACCGGGGACCAGTTCTCTGTTGCAGTTCCCGGTTTTACTGCAATGGGGATCCCCAGATCGGGAGGGGAAAGGAGAACCAGCGCTTCTCTCTTCCTCCTGCCTGGACCCGGGAAACGGTGGCTGGGGGCCGGGGGGTGAGGCAGGCAGAGCCGCCGAGGGCTTTGGGTTCGGATGGACACAGAAGTTACCAAAAGGCTGAACTTCTGCTTTGGGAAAACGGGCAAGTTCAAGGTCTTCAGCTGCCTGGGAAAGCTTCCCTCCGCCGACCCCCCATCCAGCTGTGCTCCTGGGCAGGGTGGGGAAGGGGATGGGACGAGCCCTTCCAGGGCAGCGACGGGGGACGGGTGGGCCTCTGACAAGAGCCACCGAGGTGCCACCAACACACTCAAGTGCGAGGCCGGTCCAAGCTAAATAAATCCCATCGCAGGCGCGCGGTCCACGGGCAGCCCTCCGCGGTGGGCAGGGGCTCTCGGGCTTCCCCCTGCGAGGAAGGAGGTGGCGAAGCACCATGGAGGCCCCGTGGCACTGTGCACACGCGTGTGCCCTTGGCAGGGCACAGCCCACAGCTGAAGACACTTGGCTCCCCTCCGCCTGGCCCAGCAGTCTCCTGCCTTTGCGTGTGCCACTCCCGCCCGCCAGGCTCGGACTGACCCCATCCCGGGCCTGGCCCTCCCCGCACGCACGCACACGTGTGCACGCACGGGTGAGCACACACAGGCCTGCAGAGACACGCGTGCACCGGCACAGACAGACACGGAGACGCGTGTGGACAGGGCACGCACGTGGGCACAGACACAGCGCCGCACGCGCAGGGACACGCACGCGTGCATG
This sequence comes from Crocodylus porosus, assembly GCF_001723895.1. Lineage (NCBI taxonomy): Eukaryota > Metazoa > Chordata > Crocodylia > Crocodylidae > Crocodylus > Crocodylus porosus. The sequence goes on along the minus strand of NW_017728948.1, from coordinate 2,092,119 downwards.
CACACAGAGACACGCACGCATCCCCTCGCCAGAGGCTCAAACACGCGCACAGACATGTTTGCACGCACGCACGCCCACCCGCCCACACGGACGCTTTTACATGCACTTTCACGCACTTCCACACAGTTACACTCTGTGGCGCGTACGCTCGTGCACACGCTCGAAACCCCCCCGCGCGCGCGCTCTTGCACACCCACCCGCTCTCTCGCACGTACTCCCGCGCACACGCTCACCCGGCGGCTCGGCGGCTCCCGCCCGGCCCGGCAGCGCCAGCAGCAGCCCCAGCAGCGCCGCG
>NW_017728948.1:2073325-2091724 GCF_001723895.1 Crocodylus porosus | reverse complement strand
CGGTACGCAGGCTGAAGGGGCTTTTTTCCCCCCTCTTCCTTTCAGCTTCCCCCGTATGCTTTAGGCAGGGCCGAGTTCCAGAGCAGAAGGCGCGGTAGAGAAGAGACCCACGCAACGTGCTGCCACGCTGATGAGTATAAAACCAGAGCCTGAAGGTGACTGGGCCTTACAGGCCATGTCAGAAGTCAAAATAGTGCCCGTCATTGGGAACGGAGTGACCATAGCAGAGGGCGGCACAGCCAGTCCCCGGACCGTGCCCAAAACCAGGAGTAAAACGTGATGGAAAGAAGGCAAACTAAGGCAAAGGCAGGTCCGAGGGCCCCGCTACACATTCAAAGGCAAGCAGGGTCCTACCCAGCTGTAGAGTTGTTACACATTTTCAAGAACTCACTTTATAGCTGGATAGCCATTTTTGTCACTTGATAATTACTTTGCCCACATGGCTGGTGATGCTGTGATGGACCAAGTCATCACGTGATCATTTCTTGCGTGACTGACCAGTTCATCGTGTGACCATTACTTTGTACACGCAGCCAGTCTAACCCCATTGCACGATGAACCAAGTAATTGCATAACGGCCGTAACATGTAGCAGGGGTCCGAGCAGGACATCTTGGTCCCCACAATGCCCTGCTGCCTGAGGACACTGTAGTGCCTCGATGCAACCCGGATCTACCCCTGCAGGATTTCCTTCTAGTTATTATTAAAGCTTTGTGCCCAAAGGCTCGTCTAACGTCTCTCCCGACAGCACAGCTGGTCCAGCAAGAAGAATGGCCAGGAATATCTTTGCTTCTCATCCCAAGTGCAAAGTGCACAGAGTGCTCCCCTAACACTGCAAGGGAGACCTAATTAGCAGCCTGCAAAGTGGTCTGAGACACTCATTTTAAGTGTCACTTAGCAACACACAGTTATCACAACAAATGGCACAGCGGGGACAGAAACGACACACTGGATACAGGCCCTGCTTGCAGCAGCTGAAGGGAAACCTTCATGAGCAGCTAACACTGAACGGATTAGAATACAAACCAATTTAGCTCTTGTTCCTTCCAGTGGGGAGCAAGGGGGTAAACAGAAGTGCACACACGCGTGCATACACAGCACACACAGACCAGCTTACTGGCATCAAAGCAGCAAACCAGTGTAACGAGAGCAAACCACGGACAACAAGGGAAATAGCTTCCCATGTCAGTTATTCTCATGGCCAGGCAGTTTCTTGGAAAATCCAATAACCCAGCGGTATCCAATCAGCAGTAGGTCACGCAACTTGTACAGATTCAAACAGACGAGAAGCAAGTTTCTCGTTTCGGCCCCTGGAGAAGCACAGTGCAACGGGGCGGAGAAGGGAGGACTTCTATGAAAGCGGGGGAGGATGGTTAGCATTTCCAAGAAAGGGCAGAGTGTGTGGTCTGGAGACGCTGTACAAGATCCCGGCAGGGCCAGGCGGCCGGACAGTCAGTGTTGCGAGGCTTGGATAAAGGGTGACAAAAGGCCTGAGCAGGTGACATAGCAGAGGTGCCCATCTCTGATGTCTCCAAATTGACCATCACAGCACCTCTGCCATGGCCAGTTGCCACAAGTTAGCTGCTTGGGAAGCAGCCAGTCTATCAAGTGTTAACTATTCAGGCATCTCCTGTACCAAGTCCCTGCAATACACACTCCGCTCTGACTTTCCACGCCCTCCTCAAGTGATCCCACCCCTGCAGCCTCACAGGCCCAATTCTGATGCTCCACTTCAATGCTTGGGGTGGATAGCAAGGGCCCAAGCAGGCTCCGATTCGTGAACTGGGCCCCAATTCAAGTGAAACCAGCTGCAGGGCTCCGACTTGTGCTCTGCTTTCCTGTACCCCGGGGATCCTGAGAGCAGCTGCAACGCTGCTGTGCATGTTGGCTACGTCTGGAGGTCAGGGCTGCTATAGGCCTCCTGGGCGGCTTTCTAAACTGGGGTGTTCTCCAAGGACAGTTTCCATCTGCTCCATCTCCATCGTAGGCTGATGGAGAAGCTTGCAAAGGCAGCTGATGAAGGCCTCCTCAGCATCCCATGAATGTCACGTCTTCTACTGCTTCCCGACATCCACGCAAACAAAAAAGCGCACTCTGCTGCCAGGCAGCTGTGGCACCGCTGGGATTAGCTCCAGCCACATAAGCCAGCAGCAGCACACATGGAGCGGAAGGAGGGATTCCTCACAACTGTTGCCCTGAAAGAGGTAAGCAATCCCCTGGCACCGCTACACCTCCACAACAGATGCAGGGATTGTCCCCACTGTAACCCCCCCCACCCCCATGTCACTCATTCGCCCACTCTCTGCTGCAGGCTTGAGTCTGAATTGCAAGTGCTAAGTCATCACAAAAGTGCTGGGCTAGGTGCTAGAGGTACATCCTCTGCTCCTCAGAACATCAGTAGTGGTGCTTGGCCTATTACCAGCTTACACTGCCAAGGACATAATGCATGTACAGACACTCACTTTCCCAGGAGAAACTCTCCCAGGAGTAACTTAAACCTGCTTGTTCCTGGGTTATTTTTCTTCTGGAGTGGCCATTTTTACTCTGGGAGAAAAGGCCTGAACATCTGTACAGTTGTGATTTCTCCTGGGAGGGACAGCGGCAACTCTCTCAGGAGAAACTGAATGTTTGTACGAGGCTCATATAGAGAAAACTCCAATGTGACGCTAGGTCGGGGCAGGCAAAGTCTGGCCCGTGGGCTGGATTGGACCCACAGCAGACTCCATTTCTCAGCAGCCCTTGCCCGTGTTGCTGTGGCTGGTTTCCACGGAGACCCCGGTAGCCGGGGCAGGCGGGAAGATTGCAGCTCTGCCTCGGCTCCAAACTGTGCTGTCACCACTGCAAGATCCCAGCCCCAGCCCTGGAGCAACTCCTTGCTCAGCCATACACCCTGCCAGTGCTGCTGGGGCCAGTCTCCATGGAAACCCTGGCCTTGCACTATCACAGCACTGCTACTCCTGGGGTCTCTATGGAAACCATCTGCAGCAACGCAAGCAGGGGCTGCTGGGAAATGGAGTCCAGCCACTGGTCAGATCTGCCATTTACACTAGATAAATGGTTCTCTGTAGCTGAACACTACAAAGAAGCCAAGGTTTCTGTAGGGAGAAACAAGGGAAATCTCTTTGTGGGGAAAAGCGAACGAACTCAGAGGATTTAGCGTTTGTTTACAAAAAGTCCCGATAAACTTTCAGTATCATGATTTATCAGAACCTCCTTCCGCAAAGACGTTCAGACAACCTACACATGGCTCCTTGGAAATGTAACCACAGCTGAAGCCAGCAGCCAGTTGCAGAACTGGGAGAGGGAGAGACAATGCCGGCCAGGGACACCACGATGCCCTCTTCCACACACAGCCCCAAGAAACCATCTGGAAAGTGACTATATCGACATGGAACTTTTGGTGTAGTTCTGATCCCTGGCTACGTTCGGAGCCAAAATTGGCTGCTGTTAGTGGTGTCAATAAAACTGCACAGCTTTGCACTCCTCATAGCCTGGTAGGAGCCCACCACCCCCATGGGAGAGGGACCTGAATTCTGTTCTTTTACATCAATTAAAAAAAAAAATCGTCTATCCAGTCCCACAGGGGCAGACAGCTCACGCTATCCATGGAAGGCAACAGGATTGCTGGAGCATTGTTAAGCACATCTGAATACAATTGAATTGCACAAGAGGACTAGTCTCAAGTTCTTATACTGCCCTCATCGCTATGGTATTTGAGTGCCTTCCAGACACGCCTTAATCAACATGACTTTCTGCTGTCCTGTGAAGTTTGTTCTTTGTTTTCTGAGGGTCTGATTTAGCCTCCAGAAGCATTTTGTTTAACAGGTGATATATGAGGGGAAAGGAAATGCCGCGCCCCCCCGGCCTGTGCTGAAGAACAGCACCTTTTCAATTCACACTTCAGCTGCAGCTATTCAGCATCGCTGAGCATTGCCTACAACTTTAAGAGTCTCTTTCCTACAGTTCGGGATTTAAGGAACTATAAACCGACAACCAGAGCGTGGCAGTTGCGTGCAACAGAGAGAGTACATTTTTTAAGATATAAAATACCTGCTCTCTCATAACACTACATGGTAATAATGGGACATATAAGCAGTCTCCTGTTTAGGCTTTAAGATCTCTGCACTGCACCCTGCAATGCTGAAATCTCTTCCACATCGAACGTTATAAGCTGCAGCAGAACATGAAAGTAAACTGATGCAGGAAGGAGCACAGCAGAGACATCAAAGGGATAGCAAGAGCCCTGTGGGGCTGTGCTAGGAAACCACTGGCAGTACTGTACCTCAGCAGTTGGCCCACATTGTGCAGAGGAGCAGAGATAATATGATACAGGATATGGAAGTGGTAAGTAGGTGTTTCAAGCAAGAGACTCATGCATCACCACAGATACTTTTGTGGCACTTGCCTGCCACGACAACACACCCTGAGGTTCGGTGTAGCAGGCTGACAGGTAGAAAACCTCTCGTTTTTCATACAAAGAGGGTGTTGGCTTTGGACCATGGCTCAACGAGCTTGGAATTACCAGGCCACGTGGCTGGAATCTCTTTTCAGGACACAATTGAAAAAAGAAAAAAAAAAAAAACAGCAACAAAAGGTGAAATACATCAAGCTAAGCAAAAGCATCAGCTTACCTGGTTTAGCTTTTAGCACACCTGCTGCTCCAGTGTCCCCTTGTCAGGGTCCCTGCTAACAGCACACAGCCCCACATCGCTCCAGTACATTGCCTTCTTGGGACTCGGGCTTTTTAAAATGACAGTTCAGCGTCAAGTCAGAACATCTCTTCCTAAGCCAACTCCACACATCATGCAGGTCCCTTGCTAAGCCCAGATAGGTCTTCCCCCAAACCTTGGGCTGATGCCAAGCATTTCCTAAAGCTTCCACTTCTTGCAGTTTCTCGTTTCCTTCCTCATCCCTTGACCCCTTGCCCTTGTTCCCATCCTCATCTTTACTTCCCAACATGCAGGTGGCTTCACTTGGGCTCGTTTATGTGGCTGGCGTGAAGAACCTGCTTTCTGGGGTCTCTCTGACACTAGACCTCCTGTTTGAGCTTTCCAGTGACTGTCACCTGTTCCCTTAGCCTTAAACCCCATCACTCAGGAACCCACTGCTGGGATTACGCTCAAACCTCTTTAGAAGTGCCAGCACACCCAGTGACAGGTCACATCTGCAAGAGCCACATGCTGCAAACTGGCAACAATTCAAATGATCTGTGCTGGAAGATAGGCAAAATCAACACTGCTGGGACCAGAGCCCGTGGCTGCAGGTCAACCAAGCATTACAAACCCCATGTTCCAGCTGCACACGCAGGCCAGAAGCATATTAGCAAGCTACGGCTGTAGCATGGCACATGCAGACATGGTTATTTGCTACAGGTCTAACTGGGTTATCAATCAGAACTGCCAGTTGTTCCATGCAGGGTCAGATCCTGGTGCCACTGAAGTCAACGGGACTTCTACTACTGGCTTGAACAGAGACAAGAGGTAAACCCTGCGATTTTGTGCTCCGTGCCCAGCTGGCTCTCTTCCAAAGAGCGTGCATGCAACAGCAGATCTGGAGGGACTCGTTAAGGTGAGTCCCACTCTCTAGGAAAGCAGAACAATTAGGGTGCTGTCATGGGTTCAACCTAACCCTTCGTGTTAAAAAGTTAATGTTAAAAATTACGGCTTCGTAGAGCTGGGAGACAACACAGGGCCTTGTATAAGGTAGCTACATGAATAAAGAGTTGGTGTTTGTCCGTGGTCACCAACCAGTCGATCGCGATCAACTGGTCAATCCTGGAGACTCAGAGAGTAGATCTGAGGCTGGGGGTGCCGAGCCCTGGCTTAATCTTCACCATAAAGAGGCTGGAGACCACTGATGTAGAGCTTCTCTCAGGCACAGCTCCGCTCTTTCTGAGACTGGTTTCAGCAAAGCATTAGTAAAACAAGATTCCCCCCATGCCTCACATGGACAGTTTGCCCTCTCATCACAAGCACCAGCAACATTATAAGGCTCCAATAGAGGCCCCCACAGAATACAAGTCGTGTCACCATGAGGCACTGATGGTCGAGGCATCCATGTGCTCAACACTGCAGAGGAGATAGGACCAGTATATATTGTTAGAGGAGATAGGACCAGTATATATTGTCTCAGTGGGATGCATGCACACCTCCCCTCTATGGATGCTGGAGATGCTGGTTATCACTGCTATCAGCTTCAGCCCATGTTGAATGAACCAAGAGATCTCGGAAATCGTGCGTGATGTGTGGGTCTCAACAAAAAATTTATCTTTTCTCCATACATGTCTGGAGACCAGTGAGATTTCCCTTCATATCTCAGCATTGCAGAGGTTAAAGATAGGAGCTCACAATGGAATCAGCAGGGAACATGCAACACTTTCCTAAAGAGATGATACAAAGTGAACTCTGTATGCTAGGCCATACCCACCTCCCTGGTCTATTTTTCCCCACACTGAAGGTGAGATGGCCCAGTGTTATTTACTGATCATTGGGAGTGTCTACACCTGCACATCTAACGTGCACTAGCCTAATTTAAGGCACTTTAAGGGCACGTGTCTACATGTGCACACCCTTAATGCACCTTAAAAATGGCGATTTACAGCTATTCAATCCTAAAAGCAGGTATCAAATTTATGCCCGAAAAGCTAAATTGGGTGAGTGAACATGTAGACACACTAATGCACATTAACATGGTGCGTCTCTATTGACTCAGAATTAACTTTGGCCCCAAGTTGGTCTGCATACTCACGTTAACACACATTAGCACATGCACATCTAGACATGCACCTAAATCACCTTAATGCACATTAGGCTAATGCGCATTAAGTTTAGGCACGTGTTTTAGCATGTGTAGACATGCACATTCACAGTGTGCTCTGTCCCAACAAAGCTGTCCTGTATGAAGCACAAGACACTCCAACCCCCTGCTGCTAGCAGGGCCAGCTCAAATTACATCATCCCAGCCAAAGCTTTGTCTAGCCAGGTCTTAAACACCTCCAAGGATGGAGAGTCCACCACCTCTATGGGAAGTCTGTTCCAGTGTTTTACTACCCATCTAGTGAAAAAGCTTTTTTAATATGCAACCTCAACTTCCCTTGCTGCAGCTTGAGCCCATTGCTCCTTGTCCTGTCATCTGCCCCCACTGAGACCAGCCCAGCTCCAGCCTCTTTGCAGCCCCCCTGCAGGGAGGTGAAGGCTGCTATTCAATCCCCCTCGGTCTTCTCTTCTGCAGACTCAATCAGCCCAGGTCCCTCAGCCACTCCTCACCAGTCATGTCCCCCAGCCCCCAACCATTGTCGTTGCCCTTCACTGGACTCTCTCTAAAGTGTCTACTTCTTTTCTGTAGGGGGATTCTCAAAGCTTATTTGATGACATCAGCAAGGCCATTAACCTGTTATTGTGAACACGTGCTTAGCATCAGCTGAAAACTTAATACACCCCAACGGTGAAGCTACCCCATTTTTTTAAAGCAGCATCTCTGGTGAGGCAGCACAAACCCATGCAGATGTCATTTAGCCAAATTCCTGGAACAGCGAACAATCTTGCCCACTTGGATACCATAAGGAATGGACGCAACACAAAAGACAACAAATCTTTACCAGGAACGGACAGACCCTTTCACTTCTGCAGCATTTAGAGGTGATTTTCATGAACCATTGGAAAGCCATTAACATAAAATTTCATCCCAAAGGATTTGAGGGAAGAATGGTTTAGTTACAAGAGCAATTAGGGAATGCAATTAACGGACTGGGATTTTAAAGGTGGAAGTGATCCTCTGTGCCTGCATGCTATTTTATTTTCTCCCAAATTTATTTATATCTTTTTAGCCTCTAAGGCAGTGGTCCTCAACCTTATTAGACACAAAGTCCCCCTCCCTAGATTCAAGATACCCTTGGAAAATGCCAGCTCTTTGCTTTCACTCCTTTCTTGAATATGGAAAAATACTAGAGCAATGCTGCCGTTGCAGAAAACTCAGAACAACCATGAACACCCAACAGCAATAATCCTGACCACGCCACAGCACCTTTGATCACCCCAACTGAGAATCAGCACTTCGAGCTTTTTGAGGAAGGCACAGCCCCCTCCCCCTGTGCCGCTTCAGTGTGGACAACACTGTGCATGATACTATATGCATAATAAAAACACTTTAAAAATGTGTCTTCACACCCTTCTCCTCATTTTCTGGCTCTGGGCTAGAACACGACAGCTGTTTCACAGCACATAATACTCTTTCGGATGGAAAAAGGAAGTTAAAATTACAGAAACAAATCTTCATCTGCTGTCATGGTTAACTTCATTAACTTCACTGGAGTTCTACCAATTTATTGCAGGTGACGATCTAGGCCATAATAGCACAATGGAAACTACAGCGAGAATTGAAGGAAACAGGCCGTGAGAGCCAAAACTGGAAGGCAGCGGAGAACATAAACTACGGACCATTATGAAAAGCACGGGAAATGCCTAACGATCCTAAGCGAAGATCTCCGCTATGCCTGAACCTTCTGGACGAAGAGCGGTATGGAAATGCACAGTGAGACATTTGCACCCAAAAGCCTTCTTTAAAATGAAGCAGTGTTTCAACCTTAGCTCTAGCTTAGTGCTTAAGATGGTGGTGCTGGTAGGAAAGCATGGCTGGCATGTACCTACTTTAGTTGGATCCCTTTCCTGTTTGTAACTGAACGTCATCGGTGCAGCAAGCAATGGAAAGCTACTTCTGAGTATCAGCTTCCAGCAAAAACCACAGCCTTTTTATCTTAACTGAGAGGCCGTCACGAAGAAAGGCGCAAAACAAAACATCTTGCAGCCGCCATCTGATTATATTGCTGGCACACTTCTGAGCAATGCTTAGAAGCTTTTTTGGCTTAATTTCTAATGATTTATGAGAACTCATTTTTGGTGAAGGGGCGGAGACTGGAGGATCTTTTTCATGCTGGTGCCAGGTAATTTGGATGTAAGGCTTCACTTACATTTGGCCACTGAGCTTCAGCACTGAAAAAAAAATAATGAGAACTGTTATTCTCTCTGGATCAGCTCTGGGAATGGGAAACCCAGAAAAAGACATTACACGCTGGCTTTTAACGATGGCTACGACAAAACAGCACACTAAAGATGTCCCTCCCACTTTAAAAGCTGACATTAGCTCACTCTGAAAGCTTGCCATTCCCAACAGAAAACATGATTATGCAGCCATTAAGCCAGCTTTCCAGGAACACTGTGCGAGTAGCAACAGTGGAGACAGACGGCTACTGTAAAATCGTGGTTACTAAAGTCAATCCGAAGTCATTTTTTTTTATTTTTTCAGCAATACAAAAATGTAACAAATAATTCTTCCACGTGGAGCTAGGAAAATAAAAACAAGTAAAAGGACAAGTAAAAAAATCTTTTAAAAACAGTATTAAAAATAAATATATAAAAACGACTATCCACATCAGGTTATCAATTCTTAAATACATATATAAATACCTCCAAACTACGTTGACCTGGAAAGGGGATCACACTATTGAAACCAATTGCTTATAAAAAGACTTTTTTAAAAAAAAAAAAAAAAAACAGCTATCCACACACAAAAATCACTGATTTTTAAAAAATAGAAATAAATCCAACCTAGTTAGACACTGTGACGCAACAACCAATGCAACCTACACTCTGCATACTGAAATATTTACTGAGTACTCTATTTTCACCAGCTGAGCTGCATATGCAAGGCGCTGGAAATTCACCGTCTGCAATACGCCTTCTTTAAAAACCTATGCTTGTCATTCTGATCAGTTCCAAGGCACTTTTCTCCCCAAGACACGATTGGTGATTTTCTGTGGAGAGAAAGAGAAAAAGGCAAATGATTACTATATTTCTCTATCAAATAAGAGACCAGAACACTGCGTGGAAAATGTGCAAACCACTGCGTTCATCAGGATTTAGCTAACACAACCGAGATGTGCTGCATTTTTGTGCTCGTATGAAAGTAATGTAATTTTGCTGTATTTTCTTACATGTAGCATTCCTGAATAAAATATGGACCTTGAAAATAAAAGTCGGCATGGTATTTTTCTCAGGGAAAATACAAGCAGCTGCCGTGGGGAAGGGAGAGGAGGGGAGAGGGGATTGCAGGCAGCAGCATCAAGAGCCACCCTTTCCTGCCGAGTTAGTAGCGTTTTCCAAGCCTCTGCTGGGGGGAAAGGGACAGTAATTGTGGCCATGGGCACGCAGTGAGCGCACGCAGCTCCTACAGCGATGCAGCATGACCTTCTCTTCCCCCTGGCAGCAGCCTTTTTTGCCCGGGGGGGAGGTACATATTATATGTGGGAAAATATGGTACTGTGTCTGCCCCAGGTGAAATGGCACAAACAGCAAACCAGGCAGATCAAGCATTTATTGCTATGAAACAGGGATCAATCTGTAGTAAGTTCTTTTTAAACTGAGAAACTGTTGGTATCTCAATAGTGAGTGCATAAAACCTGTTCTGTGCAACTTCAGGAACTTATTTTAAAATGACGGTCACTCCCCATCAGTCACAGTTTTACTTCCATAAAAGCACAATGAATCAATCATCCATTTCCTCCTAAAGGAATGAGCCTCAGATACGGATCCCAGAACAGGGTGGAAATCTCCCTCCTTTTCCTGCATAGAAACGAGGAGCTGTGAACATACAGACACCAGGAGGGCCGGTATTACCCGATACTGCAAACACAGCTCAGGTTTTACAAGCCCTGTCATTTATTGGCATAATGAGGTAGCAGAGTCTTTATGAAGTCAATATAGCAAGGAATGGTGTGCAAAAAAGGACATTTGCGATTGATCCCAGGGCTGTCTATAACATCCACACTGTATTTTTTATTTTCTTCTTATTGGGCAGGGTATGTACCATATTGCAAGGCTGGTTCAGAACTGTTACCTTTCTCTCTAAAATATTTTTTTCTACCTCATATTTTAGTGAAGAAAATCTTGTACAGTTTCTGACAGGGCAGGAAAACCTTAACCCTGCCCACCTCCTCTCTTCCCCCACCAGACACATCCCTCTCCACTGCACATACGGGTCTCCTCTTCCAACACGGTGTGGCCTCTTACCTCCAACTTTTCGCATCGATTCAAAAAAATTAGGTACGAAAAGGGCATGCGTGCATCTCTGCTAAATGAGCCAGCAAGCTGCAGCACCTTTAAAGCATAACACATCTTCCGGGGCATTGTAAACTGGCAGCATTGTCTATCTGACCTATTATTAAGAATGAGGCATGAAAAAGGCCTTTAGCAGATCTGAGCTATCACCACCTGGAGGAGGCAGATGTGCCCAAGACGGTCTCCCACTTCTCATTAATAAGCTAAAGATAAACAGCTTACATGAAAGTACTACAAGGTGGAGACATAAGCAGTTGGATCATCATAGTCAACAAATATTCAGCAATGGCCATCTAGTTGGGAGGAGGTATCAAGTGGGGTTGTCCTGGGTCCGGTATTAACAACTTCATTAATACTTTGGAGGACGGAACCGAGCGCACACTTAGCAAATGTGCAGATGAAGACACCACGTTGGGTATAAATGCAGGCACTCTGGAGGGTAAGGCTAGGGTCAGGTCATTCCCAAAATGGTCTGAAATCAATAGGATGGAATTCAACAAGGACAAATGCCAAGCGCTACACTTGGGATGGAATAATCGTATGCACAAATACAGACTGACAAATGACTGGCTAGGCTGCGCGACAGCAGAGAAGGCAGAAAAAGACCTGGCAGAAAAAGACCTGGGGGTTACAGCAGGCTATGAGCTGACCACAAATGTGCAGCGTGCTCTTTTGACAAATAAAGCCAAATCTTTTTATTTGCCAAAAGAGCACACTGCAGATTCATAGTCAGCTCCCGGGTGGATTAACAGGACTGTCACTTGCACATTAAAGGAAGTGACTCTTCCACTTTATTCAGCACTGGCAAGGCCTCACCTGGAGCCCTGTGTCCAATTTGGGATTTCAAGAAGGATGCGGACAGATTGGAAAGACTGCCGCAGACAGCAGCAAAAATGACTAGAGGGCTGGAAGTGACTTAGGAGAAAAGGCTGAAAGAACTGGGACTGTTTTAGTCTGGAGAAGAGAAGATGGGGGTGGGATTTGAGAACAGTCTTCAAATGTCTCAAAAGCAATTATAAAGAGCACGACGATAAACTATTCACTTGGGCCACCGAGGACAACGCAAGGAGCAATGGTCTCAAACTGCAGCAGAGGAACTTCAGCTTGGAGAAGATGAACTTTTTGACCACGAGGGCGGTAAGCACTGGATCGGGCTACTCAGACTTGCAGACTCTCCATGCTTGGAAACTATCAGGAGCACGTTAGTCAGACACTTGGCTGGGATGATTTAGTCAGGGATGATCCTGCCCAAGGCAGGAGGGGCCCAGATGACCTCGCGAGGTCCCTTCCAGCCCTTCTTTTCCGCACGTGACCTAGATTGTTATACTACACCCACAGAAAGACACCGCAAGCCACAGCATCACCTACTTCAGTGCAAAGTCCTGCCCCAAATACTGCACCTATGCTGTATTATACTGCCCAGTGATTTCCACTTACTTTATACCATGCCACTATCCAGGAACAAGCCTAACTGCTCTCAAGCCTCTTTACAGCTCGAAGTCAGATGTGGCTAAATAGTAAATGCTCCCTCCCTCTTCTCTGGTCCGAAAGGAGAAAAGAGCACCTGGCATGCCTTGAGTATGCAATTGCTCTCTCTTTACCTGAAATAAAAGTTATCTGAGTATTATTACTATTATGCCACCACTTCTAGCACAGCCAACATAATTGCAGGAACACGCAACTTCTGCTCCATCTGTTCCCAGGAAACAGCAATGCTGCACTTCCAAAAGGTAATTAAACAAACCTGCTTTTCTACAATGCCTGGAAAGCTACCATCCCTCCTCTTACATCCATCTAAGGCACAATCTACTACAGGCTGTTAAGAGGGCAAGTCAGGAGACAGTGCTGATGAAAGCCAGGCATCTAACACATACACACTGCACACAACCGTTACCTATGTGCAGCTGGAAGCAGACAGCACAAAACACCACCGAGTCAAGACAACGCTGCCTGACACAAGGCCCATCTCCCACACCAAATAATTCATGACCCTGTTGTGATAGAGGCTCGTTATCCTCATCTGCTTCACAGACATAATCCAGCCATGTACCGCAAGCCCTGGGCTAAACTATCTTGTCACCCTGGGATTTCTGGCTTACTGCAAATCCAGACAGGGCTGGAAAGCAGATGGCGCTGCATTCACCTTCTCAAACATCCAAATAGGTGCTTCAGGTAAGGGTTTCAGTCGCATATATTCATCTGGTAATAAAAAAACAAGCCAAAACCCACTAGGCTCATTTACAGTTCAACACTAGGGGATTTCTATAGGAGCTAAGTGATATCTTCTTGGTGTTGGTTATAAAATATTGCAGGTAATGAAGGACGTGGGGAGTTCCAGCGCTCATCCACCAACAAACCACCTTCTCACTTGCTTCCCTTGGATTTTTACAGGTCATCTCTGGCCCAACTCACTCAAGTTTTTCCACATCCTTGTTAATGACCAACATGCGGATGACACCAAGTTGGGTATAGCTGCACACACTAGGATCGGGAGTGACCTGGATAGGCTGAAGAAATGGTGTTCAGTCTTACAACCAGACATACCCTGGCTGTGAGCTCCAGCCTCAATGTCAAAGCAAATGATACTATAACGAGGGGCAGATCCAGGGGGGTGCGGTGGTGCAAATCAAACCCCCTTTGATTCCTGCTCCACCCAAAGTTTAAGACCAACTGCCTGGCAGTGGCAGCAGCATTTCTGGTCAATGAGAGAGTCAATGAGATAGTACAGAGATAAGCGCAGCATATGAACCTGTGCTGAAATGGAACAGACTGGAAGAAAACCTATTTGCCACATGTAACAGCATAACCATTGGCACCAAGCCATTTGCTGTGTTATACTTCTGGTTTATAAATTGTAAAACGGTGGTGACGTGGATGGTGGATAATCTACGCATTCGCGGTTCTCAGACTTCCTAAGGTCTCCAAAAGTTGCGCCGCACAGAGCTCATCTTCTCCCAAAGATGACAAGTAAGAATGTTAATCTCTGCAGCTGTTAATTTTAAAAAGACCATAGCAAAGCGGCTGATGGCAGAGACGAGATGCAAGAGAAAGTTTATCCAAAACAGCCAAGTCATGTAAGGACGGTAGCTTTGCGAATCCATTGCACGCCTCTTGAAACAGTCGGTATCGCTCCAATCCATTTGGGAGAAGGACATCTAGTGGCCATCACCTTGCTCACAAATCTCCTCTCTCTCCAGCTGATCTCTAGTCTCAGCAACTGGCTTGCCATTTCTGCTTGCCATTGAATGCACTGACACCAGGGGCTTTACAAGGCAGCATGCATTAAAAATATATATATTTGTACAAGGGCGGAGGCTTCTCAGAATAAATATTTGCAAGTTGCCTGTGATCAGTTTGTATTGACAACATCATCAGTGCCAAGAGACCCAAGTCAGGACCTCAGCAAAACCCAGGTGAAGTAGATTTAATCCCCACTGAGTTCAATGAAGTGCAGAAAGCAAATATTTGGGATAAAAATGCAGGCTTTATATGCAGTGCACACACACAAAGCTTACATTAAAACAACATGAAGATTACAAAGTCAAGATTTCAACATCAGGAAATGCCGGGATTCAGATTTTGCCCCTCCAGCAAAATGCATTATGATATGGTTCTCAGTCATTTAATCAAATCTTCTTCTAAAAAAATACAAGTTCTCTGCCGCCTTCAGGGTAGAGAGCCAATTAAAGCAGCAGCACGTCCTCTTCAGCGATCACCGTGTCTGGTTTCTTCTTCGCTGTACCCCATTCAAACCCTGCTCCGATGACAAATTTAATAATTTCCACATGAGTTTTTCTATGATTGTGCTGGGAAGATTCATTAAGTTACCTGAAGAGATGAGAAAGCACTGCCCCCATTTTACAGACAAAGAGCTGAAGCAGAGGGGGACCAAGGTCAAACGCGCACTAACTCGGAGACACCGATATGTCTGGGTACTTCCCATTATAAAGCAGATCTAACTTCTGAGCGGCCGGGGGCCACGCGCCAAACCAGTCGTGGCCCCTGCGCTGCACGTCTTGGGGGTAGCCTGCTGCATGGGCCCCTTCCCGCTGTGCTGCCCTGCCCTGAAGACCCCAGCCCCCGGGGCAGCAGGAGCAACGCGGGGAGCATGGACCGGCCAACATGTTAAGCCTTCACGGGCCGGACACACAACCCACGGGCCACCAATTGGACAGGCCTGTCACTGAGCATGTACAGTGTATGTTCCACTGAATTCAAGCTACGAGCGCTCAGCATTTCAGCAGACCCCCCGGGTCACACCTGGAAGATGAGGAACAGTTAGTGACCGCTGGCGAAGAGTCCGACTGAAGTCCGGCTTCACGCAGGAACTCTGCGACAGCGTTCGACTGGCTTAACCGCAAGTCCCTCCTCCTCTCTACTGGGATAGCCCGCTTCATTACCTACCCACCTCCCAGAGCAAGCAAAGCCGAGGCAGTAACAGGTTTGCTGCTCTATGCAAACTTGTGCGATCCCCAGAGCAGGCCTACCTCATGTGCCAAAATGCGGCCAGCGATCCTGGGGACAAAACTGTGCACAGTCATGATGCACATGCCCACGGAGACCAAACGATGACCACACAGGCAACCTGGAGTCTCTCGTTCAACTATCCTCCCAGTTTTCTTCTGCCCACAGACCCCAATTCTTTCCCAAGGTTTCTTGTCCTAATCTACACCTCCCGAACTCCCCGACCAGTCCAGCTCTTGACCCCTCTGCATTCAAATCAAGCAGCTTTCTCCTCCACGTACCTGGACCCAATAGGGAGATCATTAAGAGCACAGAAGAGAGGATCCACACCCTTGGCTCTGCTACAGCTTGCTGCAACTGCAAGGAAACTCCCGCTGAGCCCCGGGGAGCAGCATGCAGTGTGGGCAGAATCAGGAAATTTAGCTTCTAAAAATCTAAATCTCTACTACACATGTGCAATCCATCGTTTTCAAGGGCTTATGCCTCGCCCAAATCAGGGCAGTTCATGGGGACAGCAAAGGCAGATCCCTTAGGCTAGGGACAGACTTTAAAAAAGCCTGAGGCAGAACTGATCCAAGTCACGTGGTTTTCTGTACGTGGCATAGTTTAGATTGGTAGCAAACAGATCACACGTTTGCTCTTTGTCACAGGGAGCAAATCTTAGACTGGATCCTGCCATTTTTAAACCAGTCTGTGTGTGCTGAACTTCTGGTCTGTTATGGGTATAGATTAGTTTTGTGTGCCAAACTTCTGTTCTGTTACAGGTATAAACCAGTTTCCAACCACTTATACCGGTACAAACGTAACGTTTGTACCCAGCCTTACACGATGGGTATCCTTTGTCAAACATCAAGTTCCTGTCCAAAACAAAGGGTGCTACAGCTGGTCAAACAAGTGATGAGTACACTCTAACATGGGCAAGCCAGCTAATTTTTCTGTAGTCTTGTTCTTGGAAGTAATTTCACTGTTCTGGCTGAATTCTGCAAAAACAGTGTGCAACCAATGGCAAAAATGACAGAAACCCCACTTGGAAAGTTTCAGACTACGTGGCTCAAGTCTCAAAAAGTTGTAAGCAATTAAAAATAGGGTCTTAAAACAGGAAATATAAGACAACTGTGATAGACTGGGCTCCCTGCCCAGCCTACAATACATCATCTATGGACTTTAAATCGGTGAATGCCCATGTATACAGTGTACAAGCTCTCACATACACTCTTTGCAGAACACAGTCAGCTTCTTGCATAGTCTTCTTGCATATCTGTGCACAGTGGGGTCATATCACAAAGGCCCAAGTTTAGCACCCCTGATATTTCTCTCTTGTAGGCAGATGGGTAATGACACCCCTCAAGTATTAATTACAGCTTGGTCGTGGACTGCAAGTCTGCATTGCTCCAAGTTTACCATTCGGGCCTGGAATATATAAGGTCGCTCAGAGTGAAATACTTTCGTGCCTGTCACAGGCTCAACATCATGGCTCACACCAAAATCACGAAGCTGGAAATGTATTTTTAGAGACTAGTATGTCTTTTTCTCTAGAATTACTTCAGCGAGGTGTGCTTGGAGCAATGCGTCATTCTGTCCAACATGCTTTCAAGATCGGTGAGGCACTTTAGCCTCTAAGTGACACTTCATGCTTGCACACGTACAGCATGCATGCATTTAAAGACTTGGTAGCAATTAAACATCCTACAGGAAAGCGGTGGAGTTATCAGAGCTGGCCAGTAGCTCCTCAACGCCTTGTAGAGGCAGCAAATGACTCGTACTGCTAGGTCACGGTATGCCATCAGCACCACTCTTTTAGATCTAGGTGTATCCGGCCTACCTCAGCAGAAGCTAAAGCAATCTCAAGGCGGAGCTGTAAAAAGGGACATTAAGAGCAATTCTGGAGAGGGTCCCCCAAAAGGCATAAGGAAAAGCAACGCAAAAGCATTTAATCATTGCTGCAAAACTGCACCCTTCTCAGGTGCTCCACTTCTGTGCCATGAAGAAAACGGCAGCAAGCAATCGGCATGGCCCCAGCCACAATATTACAACAGTAATGGAGCCGTAACCTTAGTTTCAATTATAAAAATGCATTTGTGGCCCCTCTTGGTGGGGGTGACAAGCACAGCACTAGAGGCACAGCAAAGCGAGCTAGGAGGACACGGACAAAGAGGTGTCTGGATCCCGTGGTCCAGAGGGCAGGGTGTCAGACGGGGAGTCAGGAGACCTGCGCTCCGGGCTTCTGGCTCTGCTGATGACCTGCTGTGTGACCCAGGGTAAGTCCCTTCGCCCAATTTCTCTCTCACTTTTTGTCTAGTTATACTGTAATATTGGCAAAGACCTGGCACAGCCATCATACGTGTGGGCCTTTTCACTGATACTGGAGCTAAGTAACAGACCTCAGATAGCAAGACTGCTTCAAGTGGCTTGTGTGGCATAAAAAAGCAAGGAGCCACATTTACATTTCAAAGGAAAACCTGTAAGGGACAAGAGACTGGAATACCCCAGAAGATGCAAAGACACTGAACACATGAGAGTCTTGAGAGGTGTGCAATAAGTCAGGGGTGTGAAAAGCAAGCTACTGTCAATGCACCCAAGGGGAAGGAGGTGATGCAGATTCACCCATAAAAACCCAGGCACAGATGAGGCCTGGGGGACCATCCTCACCACCTTAGGAAGACCTGCAGATCCCCCAGAAGGACTGCCTGTATACCTGGCTGCAAGGAGACGCTCTGTCCTCTGAATTACGTAAGATCTTGCAGGGAGGTCTTGCTTGACCAATCTCATTTCCTTCTACAACCAGGTGACCTATCACCTGGACAAGGGGGAAGAGATTGATGTCA
>NW_017728948.1:2061280-2072436 GCF_001723895.1 Crocodylus porosus | reverse complement strand
AGCCTGCCATCGGAGGTGGTTCAAGCACCTACATTGTCTTGCTGGGATCCTATGACCCCAGCTGACTTCTTGCCCTTCAGGCGGGGGGCTGGACTCGGTGATCTCCCGAGGTCCCTTCCAGCCCTGGAATCTATGAAATCTATATGAGGCTTTCCATTGTCGTTTTGGTTTATGTTGCATTTGAAGTTAGGCTAAGCTGCATGTGCTGTCCCTGCATCTTGGCTTAGGCAGAGCTTTTCTGTTGTTCTTTGTCTTCTACTTGACATTGCAAATTGCTGTCTTCAGAAAACAGACTAGTCATGTTCAAGCACGTACGAATTCAATGCCGCTACTTAAAGTCTAATATTACGTCTGGTAACAGTAAATCGTTTGAGGCAGAGACCATTTCACTAGTCTGTCATATCATTCAACTTTGATCTCATTTGGGCCTATTAAGCCTTACTGTAGTACTGAAGGGCATATAATTAGAGCCATAGCTTATTTTCAATAATTCACTAATAATAATATACTAATGTAGACATACTAGTTGTTAGCTTAACTTCCAGGTCTTGGTAAAATGAAAAAATTGCTTGAGTTCTGTTATCCCAGCTATCTGTGCCATTTCAGAGCCACTCCAAGGACTTAAATTGGGGGGTTATGGGCAGTTAGAGCTCGTTATAAACTGATGCCGTCAACAGCCTGTTCACATTGACGGCTAAGCAATTCAGTCTATACCTCTCCTACTCCGTCAGAGAGAAAAACAAAAGAGAACTGTCTTTCTTGAAGTGAATCACCCTCCTCTCAAAACAAGGATGCTCACAAATTTAAAAATTTGTATTTGGTGCCATCCACCACTTCCTTGTGCCTCCAGCTGATTGTGCTCCTTCAACCTCAATGCCTGGAAGAATTCCTTAACAGTCTACAAGCTAGCTGTAGTTTATATTTAATAGTGCACATGGACAGTTATAAAAAGAAAAAAAAAATGCAACCATTTGCTTGGACTGTTACTCCGTACTGCACTTGCTTGGGCCAGACCAGTAATTTTAGCAATATGCCTCTGCAGTCAGTTTAAAAGGGGATTCAGGGTGGTTACAAGGATTTACAAATCCATTCTTTCAGACACTGACTTCAGTTGTTCCCAGAAGACACACACCCTGCTGTTACTGCTTGGCTGGGATGTCCCATGACACAAAAAGCAGCATGGGACTTTTTTTAAGTACAGAAACAAGTTCAGTTTGGCTACATGGTCTATATCCTAAGGACCTGCCAGCTGCACCGTGGGTCCTTATGCTGTATTTTAAATTGGGTGCAGATCAACTAGGGAAGTAGGAAGCCAAGTTTCAATTTTAAAAAAAAAGAAAGCTTGGAACTTCGAGTTGAGAAGGTCAAAAGCAATTTCTAATATTTATTAAGTCACAATGCAAGCTCTAAATATATGAGTGCCTATAATACTGATCTCATAAAAATGATACACTGCCAGTCCTGGAGATACATTTATGAAGGGGATTAATAGACCTATTCTATGGTATAAAGATATTTTAAAATCAGGCCACTCCACCCTGTATATAAATTGCAGTCCCTTTGCTATATATCACTGGATCTCATGACAAGGAAAAAATTCTTTCCACTTAATCTGACGAAGTCACAATTTAACATGCCAGCTCCAGCAAACACTAGTCTCTGAACACATATTGGTCTACTCCCCCAAATCACTGTGCAATTCTTAATACACTGGGCAATCTCAGTTTGGAAGAAATATTACCAGCAATGGAATAGTAAGACAGCTGCATACAGCAGGGAAAAGGTACCTCGTCCACATCATTATTCTTCTAGGGAAACCTGTACTGTGCGTCTTTTCTATAGCAGCCAATAGGTCACCATTAATCCACTCAAGAGGTTTAAGAGTATTAATCTTGAGCATACCAGCACTGGCCAACTTGCCAGGTAAATGAATATAAAGTTCAGTTTTATGGAGTTAATAAGTCAGCTTTTTTTTTTTCAAATCCTCCCAAGCCCAAAGCAAAAGAAGTACTGAGGACCGTGATTTCAGACTTATTAAATTTGCAAAGCACATTTAATGGCAAATACCAAATGCTCGTGTTTAGCTCTGGCAGGCCCTAGCTACCAGAATTCAAGAAGTTCCTCTGTGAATCACCCTCTATGATACACTCACCTCTTTCTTTGTTTCATTTTGAGGGCATTGGGCAAGGCCTTTCTAGTCATGTTTGCTTATTTGGGACCATTTTGCCCTGTCATTCAAGTGAAGGAACGGTTTTGGTGGGAAGAAGCAAAGAACTGAGGTTAGTCTGTTGTTCCGGGGGGAGGGGGTGTTATATATATTTTGCATGCATGGCTAGTCCGAGTCACTCCATCAAGGCTTAAAGTGGCGTGTCTGTGCATACTCATACACACATGTGCATGTGCACATTTCTGCACAGCAATCCACGTTTGCAGAGATGCGCCTTGTAGAAAATATGCAAATATCCTCAAGCCAGGATTTGACACCAAGTAAGAACACCTTATCTATTCCAGGCTAACTTGGTGTTCAGAGGGGGGCTGGTTCTCAAGACAAAACACCTACCATTTTGTAAAGCTGTGCTTTCAGCCGGTATGAATTATATTCCGATTTTCTTTTCTCTTCCTCTCGTCTCTTCCGCACCTCTGGCAGCTGCTCGTAGATTCTTCATGTACATATAAAAGACCAAAGAGTGACTTGGGAGGGGAAAAAAACTTGTTCAAAGAAAAAAAAAAATCAATCCCCTGATCTTTGCCTTCATGTTTTGTTTTGTTCTTAAAGGTTTCTGGCCAATCATAAGAAAGGGACATATTGCTGTCAGGCATGGCACCATCAACGGCCGTGATACTAAAGTTCCCACATCCTACATGAAAGTATCTCCCCTAACAACTGTATTTCAGGGAACAAAGTTGCTGCCTGGCCCCATGTGCTGCAGCTGGAAGTGCAGCTTTCAGCAACATAGCAGGAAACAATACCAGTGTTGAGGGTAGACTGGGTGCCTAATACCAGGGTCACCTCTACACACCACGTACTTCTGTGGGGAGATGCACACATGGTGCCCGATCTGGCAGACCTATCTTTTATAACTGAAGATCCAGGGCAGACATGTCAAAGTCACCTTGTGCCCCAGGCAAAATCTGAACCACAGGGCTCCTCATGGACCAGATCCAGCCTGGGGCATGAAGAAACAAGTGGCTCTGGCTCTGACCTGGGACACATGGCAGCAGCTTCTGCCTCTGCTGCCCACCCTGTGCCAGAGCCAGCTCCCGCATGGGGCACACGGCGGGGGGTGGCAGCTGGGGAGCAGGGACGCAGCACTGGTGAGGGATGAAGCAGCTGGAGGGCAACTGGGACCTGAAGCCAAACCCTTCCCTGCAACTGCTGATGGCCTGCCAGTAGCCCAGCACACCAGCTCCATGGCCTGGATCTAGTCTCCAGGCCATACACTTGACAGCCCTGATCTCTAGGGCCAGCATTTTTTAACCACCTGACATTTAACCACCCCACACCAGGACTAGAACAATGGGAAACCTGGAACTCAGGAAGCATGAGGATTAGGATTCTTCAGGCCTGGTGAGGCTGCCCCTGCTTCAGAGGGGCCAAGATCCTGGTCTCCATCCTACACACTGGCCATCCGCAGAGGGTAAGAAACACTGCATCCTCTTTTTTGAAAGGCACAGCAGCTGTGTTCACCTTGTAGTCCCCAAGTAGATACAGCTCTTGTGCTTGCTTTAAGACTACAAGGTTCTGCTGATTTCACGGCAGTGGACACCAAGAGCTACTTGGCTCCAGTAATAAGAGGCTTTATGGGAACTGTCAATCAGCCTTATTCTCAAGTACCAGAAATCTGATACTTAACACCAGACAGACTCCTTTCCTCTCTCTCTCTCTCACACACACACACACACACACACACACACACACACACACACACACACTGTGCTTGCAGCAAGTTCCTGCTCAATGCTATACCGAGAAAGCATATGCATTTGTACAACAGATTTAAATCACATCAGCCATGTACTGCCACAGGGGAACTGGAAGCAAATTTTCCCTTCATCTGGTTCATTTGAAAGGGCTTCAACGGATTGTTTTGGAAAGAAAACATGTACAGAGCCGCAGAGCTGGGCCTGAGCAGATGCATCTCCCGTGGAAGTCTGCTAATTCCAGCAGAAATGTAAAAAGGTGCCATAAGACAGTGAGAGAATGGATGAATGGGCAAAGTTTTGAACTGATTTGATATTCAGGAGGTATGTCAAAGATACAAGGGGCACATTATTGGGTTGAGAAGTGGTAGAGGTGACTGGCATAATTCAAAGCAGGCTCTTCCAGCTTTAAATCACACTTGTGTTATCTTCACCACTCCTAGTGTAATCAGCACTGAGCTGATTCCTATGATACACTCTAGGGCCAAGCCTAAGAGATTCAAGATTACCCTCATACCAATGCATCAGGAATGCAGCAGAATCAGCAATCAGTTCATTCAAGGGAAATTCTAGTGCAAACACACCCTGAGAGACCGGTTCTGGTAGGAATAGACAGATGCAGGTGCAAATTAAAATAGGACCTAGAGCTCTTGGCTATTTATTACCTTCTCATGGACATACCTTCTTTTCTGTCCCTGTTTTTCTACTCTGTCTGTGGCTGCTCCTAGAAGCCCACCTTTCCTAAAAACGTCATTATTCGCATTACTTCTATAGGAAAGACAAAAGCAACAATATTTCGATACTTATTTTACTTCTGTTAAGCCTAGTGGGAAGTTGTCGGGTGGTGCAAGGGTTAACAAATGGGTCTTACCCCTGAAGTCCCCGGGTGCTTTGATCCACATCATCTTGGGTGGGACTTTCAATAACCTTAAGTGCTGGCCTGCTTCACTTTCACTGAAGGAAGGGCCTTAGGGGAGTTCAACAGCGGAAGAGCTAAGCCAATGCTGCACCCACTAACCACGTAAAATCATGCAAAATCATGACAAAATGCGACTGTAAGAACACAATCAGCAGGGTTTGCTGAGGAGAGATCCAGAACTGTAGGAACATGGGCGCTGCAGGTGAAAACTGAAGGGCAATAGCAGAGCTGCATACAGAGCTTATATAGCATTGCTCGTTTACAAGGGCTAGCTCTCCAATAGCTGAAGTCTTCCATGTCTGACTGTATACCCAGTCACTAGTGCCCTGGCCTAGTTTTGGAACAAACAGGAGCATTGACCTTTTAAGATACATTTTCTAAATTTAACATTTGATAGGGGAAAAAAAAGTTACTATCTGATGCTTTCCAGCGCAAGACAGTGCATGGCATATCACTCTAAACTGTGCTCAAGTTCAATACGCTTCAATGATGATATTCTTATTGGAGCCTATTACTGAAGTTCAAGCAAAGCCTCCTTTGAGACTGCGATCAGCTTCGCTTCAGACTTAGGAACAACCTATTGGATGGTAGGAAAAAACCCCGCTGGAGGGTCTTTCATTTTACTATCCCCGTCGCCACTCAGAGCCCGCATGCTATGTGGTGGAGCTCTTCCAGTTAAGGATGGTGAGAAATGGCTCCTATTAACTTAAAAAAAAGTCACACACTGTTCACTATTAGGTCGCCAGCTCACCCCTAAAGGGAGCCATTTAAAGTAGGAAAGTTGGGACAAGGACCCATAAGCTGAAAATGAGCCAGCAGTGTGCCTTTGTCATGAAGAAAGCTAACGGCATCCCGGGCTGCATTGGTAGAAGCATTGCCAGCAGATCGAGGGCAGTGATTCTTCCCTTCTGTTCAGCACTGGTGGGGCCACATCTGGAGTCCTGGGTCCAGTTGTGTGTGTCCCCCACCCTCCACTGCAGAAAGGATGTGGACACGTTGGGAAGAGTCCATCATAGGGCAATACAAATGGTTGGGGACTGAGGGACATGACTGGTGAGAAGAGGCTGAGGAAAATGGGCTGATTTAGTCTGCAGAAGAGAAGACTGAGAGGGATTGAATAGCAGCCTTCAGCTCCCTGCAAGGGGGCTGCAAAGAGGATGGAGCTGGGCTGGTCTCAGTGGGGGCAGATGACAGGACAAGGAGCAATGGGCTCAAGTTGCAGCAAGGGAAGTTGAGGTTGGATATTAGGAAAAACTCTCACCAGGAGGATAGTAAAGTACTGGAACAGGTTATCCCAAGAGGCTGTGGAGAATCCATCATTGGAGGCTTTGTTGAGGCAGGCCTTAAAAACCTTGACTGGGATTACGTGGTTGGGACTAGTCCTGCTTTGAGCAGGGGGTCGGACTAAACGTGACCTCCCGAGGTCCCTTCCAGCCTTAATTTTCTATGACTCACAGCAGCAAAACACTCTTCTACAGTTATATTTTAATTCAATTCACCATGTTAGAGGGAGAAACAGAATAATATTGTCCTTCCAAAAACAATTCACAAAATAAACTCACCCCATTTCTTGTACATATTTATGTGGGCATATTTTAAAAAGGATGCTCGTGGTAAATTACTATTCATCTTCAATAAAGATGGAAAGCAGGCATGCAGCCTGAGCTAAAAAATGTCAGCAAGAACAAAAAAACAAAACGACTGGGTGAATAACCCATACCAAAGTAGGACTTCATAGCCGCATATACCCGAGCGGCTGACTGTGCAGTCATTTAGGGCTTGCTTAACCATGCACTAAATAACTGCACAGTAACCAGCGCTAGTGCACAGTCCTGTTGGCGCACATTTATTTTTAGATGGTACTGCGCAGTAGCTTCATTACTACTGCGCAGTAGCATCGCCGTCATGGTTCATGCCCAGCAACGCTACGGCGCTGTAGCAATGAGCTATGGCACAGTAGCTTGTTGCTACTGCGCTATAGCATCTCGTGTAGATGTGCCCTATATGTTGCAAACTTCAAGTTTATGAAGATATATCAGCTAAATGCACAGATCAAGGGAACAATACTGATTTGGGACTGGTTTCCTCAATGTAATGTAGACAGTGGTAGTTAGCCACTTTAGACCGAAGTCAACCAGACGGCAGGATAAAATGGCATTTTAGAGATGAAGGCGGCAAACAGATATTGCATTTATCTCAGGATTATCCCAGGACAAAAGTACAGATGTCCACATCCGTTGTCCTGGGATAAATCCTAAAGTTTCCCAGATAATAGGTAGTAACAAGTTATCCTGGGATATCATGACATACATCTGTACAGTTATACCATTGAACCAATGGCAGAGGAGTGGCACTGCACCTAGCAGTTCACTCAACCCTGATTAGAAGGGTGATGTGTATAAATGCCAGTCCTGAGATATTTTTGGGACAAGCACAGGAATTTAACCTCTTTATGAAAAAAGATAAATAATGCCCCACCAAATCACCCCTTTCTACTCTCACTTTTTTTCTTCTCCATCATTTCAAAACGCAGTTGTAAGATCTTTAACTGATGTTGTGCTATTTATGCTGCTTGGTTATTTTATTACTTTTGTTCGTTTTAGACAATGGAGCCAATCTAGTCACTTGTCAAAAATGTCAATTCCTGAACAGTTACAGAGGTAGTGCTTGGGGACTTGGCTGCAGAGTTTGGACTGCAGACATATGAGTGACACATTCATATTTGACAATTAAAAACACCATGGAAATGTAACTATGGCCAGGTATGTTCAGAGTTTCTCCCTCTGACAAAAGTTCCCATATAGGCTTCAAAACAGCCAGAAACATCCCTCAAGCCCAAGTCTTCATTTGCCAGAACAATATACCTATCCCCACATCAGATAGGTGATGTGAATGGGGATAGGTATATTGTTCTGGCAAATGAAGAGTTGGGCACAAGGGATGCTTCCAGCTGTTCTGAAGCCTATACAGGAACTTTTGTCAGATACGGAAACCAGTGCTGTTTGAAACAAGTCTCTTTCAGACTTACCGTTTGGATCTTTGGACCATTTCACCCTTTGGAATTGTCCTCCTTTCCTGTCTAACTTGGAAATCTAAATGGAAAAGAGAAAGTCTGAGCAAAAAAGAAAACTCTAAAGCTTACATAAAAACAGCAAATGAGTACCTCTCTTAGAGAACTTTTCAACTGTAACAACCTCATTCATGTATAAAATGAATAGCTTCATATAAAATTAATAATGACATTCAATATTTCTGTCAGAAAAAAATGCACATTTACAACAATGTTCCACAGGCAAAAGGATGACAGTCATTACACTTCCTAGAGACCATGCAAAGGCAAAAGCCGGAGGTACCTCTGTTGGAGAGCAGGCAACTAGCATTCTTATAGCCCTTCCTTTTCTCAGGGGGATTAAACAGTTCCTCGCGCTCATTCTGCAACACGCTCTGGATCTTCCTTTCTTCCATGATGAGTTTCAGACGCTTCACACGCTCGCCAGAGCGAGAGATGAAATCAGGGCGGTGCAACACGAGAGCTTCCTAAGACAGGAGGGTAGAAAACCAAAGCATCGTGTAGCTTCAGAACCTCTTTCTAAGGCTGGGAGGAACTATCCCTATTAATAAAGTGTGGAAAACTTTCCTTTCAAGGAAGAGATACTCTTGCAATGCAAAAGAAATCTGCATCTATAATGCTGGGTAGAGTTCTGGAGGCTCTATACTTTGATATATTAAACAAGAGGAAAGCTGACCAACTGGGGAAAAGAACAACTAAAGGAAGGTAAGCGTAAGTTTAAACAGGTAGGGTAAAGATCAGGAGGCTGCTCACACAGGACAAGATACTGATAATCTCGCTCTCATTAAGCTCTATTATAGCCATTTTTTTAAAATATATTTTTGGTTCATATACACATTTTACTGGCTTCTAAGGAAAGGTTTCAAATAGAGTCTCATAATATTCATGCCCATGTTAGCCCCAAAGGTAAGTGGTAATACACAGCTTTCAAATAACAGGCCAATTACACTCAGACTACTAAGTCTTATCTAGATCAAAGAGAGATTTTTATGGGTGATTTTTTTTTACTGGATCAAATGCATAGTAGGGAGAGACTTTGACAAGCTTTCAAATACAAAGCCTTCCTCATCAGGTCTGAGAAAAGAAGAAAGGCACAGCAATGATTAAAAACAGGGTGAAAGGCTGTAAAACTGGAGAAGAGAGAAATTCCCAGGGGCAGCAGACAAACAATTAACAGTAAAAAGGCTCGCTTGATTAGTGGAAGATCAAGACCTTTTAAAAGAGACTGCCATTATCACCTGTAGCACGAAGTAGATTTTCAGGAATTAGACAGATTACAGCATAAATCAAATTTCAGTGTTCAGTCCTTGGTTCTTAGTGTCCAGCCAACTGCTCTTCCAGTACTCAATGTCACAGCTGATAGTTATGCTCTTGCTGTGGTACACCCTTTCAGTGTGAATCTCACCACCCTTTGGCGTCATTGTCTGTCTACCTCTCACCACTTTTAAGTGCCACTATACGGGTCCATGATTTTTGGTATCCAGTAAATTTATGAAGTGAAGTTCATAGGCTCTTCTACAAAAGGTGTTTTGTAAGTTCACTTTTTCACAGATGGCATCTCTTCTACGTTGAAAATCTACTAGTGTAGAGTCTCCCTTTCTCATCTTTGGCTCCCCTCCCCTCATTTTTTCCCCTCCCTTCCCTTCCTACCTTTTGTTTTCCTAATTTCCACCTATTTACATTCTCACTGACATCCTGTCACACTTTTAGCTTCTTTCATCACTTGGAGTCTTAGAACATCAGAGACTTCCTATGCCTGAAGAGGGCAATTGTGCCCAAAAGCTTGCAAAGAATGTTTTTCCAACTACTCAGGTGGTCTAATAAAAAATATCACATCTACCCAAAGAACGTTGTCTGCCCGTGTCCTTAGACCAACATGGCTACAACCAAAAACCGAGCTACATGGGTGTGTTTTTACAGGTGTTCAGTATGATCACACCTGGCCTTGAATATGCACATAGGATTTGCTTTTGAGTGTCCAGATCCCTTCATTTTTCATGACACAGTTAAGTATTCCAAGTTGAAAATGTGTCACATGCAATTCTCATCTTTATTACACAGCACCCAAGAAAATGCTGCAGGGGAGCAATTAAAAAGTGTAGGTTACAACTGTGGGAGCTACCTACTTTACTAGCCCCGCAGGCATGAGACTGAAAACCTGACACATGAGAGCTGATCTTGGCATGCATAGCCACAGGTGACATAAATAGTTCAAAATAACCCAATCCTTTTATGACACAGCAAGCTTTATACTTGGTGACTGCCTAAAGCAGCAAAGGGATGATGATGAAAATCAGGAGCAAAAGTTTCGAGAGAAGATGACAATCACAGAAATTATTTCCTCTTCTTCCCAAAAATGTACAGGAAAAGCAAGAAGCCCTGAAGTGGGGAGGCAGTCTTACCTGCAGTGTCATTTTCACAAGTGGCCTTGGGGGCTTGTTTTCAACATCTCTGACTGGGATTATTGGTTGAACTAGGCTGCTGCCTCGCTGCTCTTGCCAATTCTTCTCTCGGAGAGGCTCTCTCCAGGGTTTTGTGCTGGCCAGGGGTTCAAACCAGGATGGTCCAGGACCAGAGAAGGAACCAGATCTGTTCTCCTTCCTCGAGTCAGATTTTAAATCTTCAGCAGGAACAAACCAGGAAACTCCTACTGAAGAAAGAAAAAATGTCAAAAGAAAATATATAAAGAAAAGCACAGCTTCCCACTTTCCCCCTGCTTTTAGGGTTCCCTGTATAACAATATCACTACAAAACAGAGGCCTACCCGTCTCCCCATTACTCATATCAGTATTTTCATGGACTTTGGTGAGGCTATTTGTGTGAAGGACTCAGGGTGTTTCAAATGGATTTCATTGCTAAGCAACATAAAGTCCTATATTAACCTAATAACTCTGGTCTCTCCTATTTTTTTTTTCAGGTGTAAAATACATAGTAGAGTGTTCCCGATTTTATTTTCATCATGTGTTTTCATAGAATCATAGAAGTCGGGTCGGGAGGGACCTTGTAGATCTTCAAGCCCGACCCCCCACCTGGGTGGGAGAAAAACGCTGGACTCAAATGAGTCCAGCCAGGTAGTCATCAAGCCTCTTCTTAAAGACCCCCAGGGTAGGAGCCAACACCACTTCTCTTGGAAGTTGGTTCCAACTCCTAGCCACCCTAACTGTGAAGTAGTTCTTGCAGATGTCTAATCTAAATCTACTCTCTAATAATTTGTGTCCGTTGTTCCTTGTCATGCCAGGGGGCGCT
>NW_017728948.1:2044889-2061119 GCF_001723895.1 Crocodylus porosus | reverse complement strand
GAGATGCACCTGTGGATGCACAACAAGGTGCGGTTAGCCCTGCCAACCGTGACCTCGCATTGTCGGCCCATGTTCATCTTGGAGTCAATAATGACTCCCAGATCCCTTTCTGCCCTCCCTCCCTTTCTGTGGCTGTGCTCTGCGTGAGGGGATGGAGATAGTTTTTAGGGCTCTTTAGATAGTTATCTACAAATGTGGGACTGGACTCAGTGGCCCAAGAGGCCCCTTCCAGTCCTGTTATTATGACCATCAATCAACACAGAAGCATTCATGGAAATATATCAATATGGAACCAGGGCCCTTCCATTCATCCTTTTATTAGTCCATTTGGAGTCTAATCATTCCACATTTCTAAAGCTCCTTTGTGCCCAACAGATCCTATGGCTCTGTACAGAGGTTTCTGAGGGGCAAATGTTTTGCATCTTTCAAAACTGTAATATGCAAATCAGTGCTCGGTCATCCTGTTTTACAGCCTTGTGGAATTCAAATACAACTCGCAGATACTCTTTAGAAGTTTTTAATTAAGATGACATTTGACTGTGCTGACCAGAGTTATTTGCCCCTAATCAGACTCCAGCATATTGGCATACCAAAAGTAAATGCTTGCTGAAAAAGTTGGAACTGTGCTCACAGAACCATCTAGAGATCTCATTGTGAACTACTGATACAAAACTGCCTGGCATGAGATATGCAGGCTTTCCTACTAGCAAGCCTACAATATTTGGGGCTGACCTTGTGGCAGCTGTGGCCTGTTCCTTTTGGTCTTCTTGTCCATGAGCAGGCTGCTCGTGTGTCCCTTTTGTCTACCCTTGCCTAGTGGCATCTGAAGATCTGAAACCAGTCCATCAGGCTCCCCACAAACACCATCAGCGCTACTGCAGGGTTCCCAGGGCCTTGGTTGGCCAGATCTCGGCGTGGGGAAAGTCACACCAACATCTCGCGTGTTTTTCTTAGTTGCGCTATTCACAATCTCCAAGTCTCCTGTAACTCAAAACAGAGAACAAGGCACATTAGCCTGGAGTACAAGGATGATGTGTATGGAGCAGAGAAACCCTTCCCACATCTTTAAGCCTAACTAAGCAAATGGCTTGCAAGTATACTGCTGTGCTCTTAACTTTGTCAGAACTCAGAGGTTAAGTAGGATTGAATCGGACCAGAAGAAAGATGGAAGACTTCCAAATGAACACCTTTATCCTGTAAAAGGTGAGGTTAGCAATTCACAGTGCGACACCCACCAGTTTTTGCTGGCTTTTTGCCACTTAATTTTAATCTTAAACAAAATGACTGAGTGCAGTGGACTAGAGGCTAAGTCTTGAGGCTGTCTCTTTACTCAGCCCTTTACATTACCATTTCAAATCCTCAGCTCAAGTTCATAGTGGCTGAGGGATGTTACTACATGATAATGTCAGTGCCATTAATTTTCTAGTGTCTGTTCACCTTGGGAGCCAAAAACACAAATGCAACTGGAACCAAGTTGCTGACAGCCTCAGCAGAGGTCAAGACTGAACGGGGCAGTAGAACGAACTCCCCTTCCCACAGCTGCTGGAAATACCCCTGGATCCGATTCACTACACAGCACCATATCAGTGAATACTGTGCTGCCGCTGACAATAGTATTAAAAAAAAAAAAAAAAAGCCTTCAGTTCTGCACTTTCTACCAACATTAAATTTCACATGTACTACATTTGTTAATAGATCATTTGCAACTGAGAAGTAAAAATATATTTAAATGCGTTTCAGGATAAGGCACCCATGAAAGAACGTTACAAAAATTTCCCACCTCAAACGCCAAGTCTGCTTGCACACCTGCACCAAAATCACGATAATAAAAAATGAATATTTGGTTTGTCCATCAAAACTACTTACCCATAAGTAGTCTGGCAGGGACAATTTCAGAGACCGATTGGAATGAAAACTGTCACTAGAAAAGGAGAAGCCTGGACACCCAAATTTATACCAGTTAACTGTCAAATCACGTCTTAAGCAACGGACAAGAGATGTCCAATGTTACCGGGACGACGTGAGACACAGTGAGCTGACAGACCAGTCTGCTGAAATGCCAAATGCTCACAAAAGGTGTTTTGCTACTAGCATATAGCCAAATATCTGCTAGAATTTTATACAACTCTCACAAGAGCAAAATAATATATGAAGGACCGAGAAGTCACTTCTTTGGTACCAACGTGGATTTCAAGTCTAGGTTCACAACTCACAGATGAGCTAATAAATTGAGTACAGGGTGCAGTGGGAGCCAGCCAACAGAAGGAAAATGCCTAAATCTGATCTCCAAGCAATACCTTATTGTGAAAGGATCCAGGGAGTACAAAGCATGGGAGGCAAGCGCCTAATGTCAGCAAAAGGTACGTCTCAGACTCTGAAGCGATTCTCTATGAAGATTCTGAAGAAATAAAAGCCGGAAGACGCAAAGTGCGGACTTGAGTAATTCACCTGCTTGGATGCCCTTGTTCAACATCCGTGCGCGGCGCTTGGTACTGAGCGCAGAGCTTGGCCCCCAGGAACTGCTGACCGTAGAAACAGAGTCTAATGAAACGCAGTCTGCTACCTAGGGAAAACAAAACACAAGAGGCTGCATTTTAAGTCGACTCGGTGTTGGCGGACGGAGCGTCAAGCTGCAAGACAACACAAGTGACAGCTTCAGCTTTATCTGCCGCACCACAAACCTGTCAAATGATTCAATTAGCCAGTCTGCACAGGCCTACCAGCATATTTGCTTGATATCCTACACCGGTCAGCTAACTTTGACTTTCTCTCGTTTAGAGGAACAGAGGTATATGTCTGACATCCAACCCAACTAGCTAGGAGCTTTATTCTTCCAGTAAAAAAATGACAGTGCTTGACAGCTTGGCCACCCCTTACTACCCCGGTCATTCCAGGAACGCTCCCATACATGACATATTTTACTTTATTCAATAAAATTCAGGTTAGAAACAAAGATTTTTTTAAACCCCATGTGCTAGCTGAGCTGTGTGAACACCTTGTTAGCTGGAACAGTGTTTGGCCATGGTTTCTATAGACGGATGCCATCCTGGGCAAGGTACTGGGTTGCTCAAAAGTGGTGTGGCACTGAATATTTATGTTCACAGGACAATATGGCTCGTCTATGCAGGCTCTCCTGCAGATCCCATGATATACGTTTTCATTTGTAGCAGAAACACTCGTCTGTTCCACTTTTGGGGACACAAGCCTAATGGGTGCTGATAAAGCATTTATCTCCCATCAGTGATGGTATTTAAGGCAGAAGCCTGCTTTGCCTACTCCAGCAGTGCCATGATAAGCATCTCACCAGGGAATGAATGTTCATCCGGGCTTGCTGATCACAAAATCAGGACGGCCTGAAAGAGAAGTTCTGTGCAACTTCAAGGGAAAAACATGCTCTGTCCCTCATGAAAGCACAATCCTCTACAGCAGGAGTTTCCATCTGTGGTTTGTGAAACCATCTAAGGTAACTGGTCTGTAGCTGGTCCACAGATTGAACTTGCTTCTGCCTTTTTGATTAAAAGTCTGAAGATAAGGGTGCATCATGACCCATAAGAAAAGCATTGAGGGTTGAGAGTAGTCTATAGGGGTACCTGTACACACCACGGAGTTTAACCCTCATTAAACTGAATAGGTTTATAAAATTTAAACTTGTTTATTTTGGAGCATCACATCAGCGTTTGCACGCACTTGGTTTTCAAATGAATTAAGCCCAGCCCCTGGCCAGCATCGCAGAAGAGCAGGATGTTCCAGCTCTGTTCCCCGCCCCAGCACGGGGCCCCCCAGCCCGTGCCCTGCCACACAGCTGTGGGAGCACAGAGCCGGCAAACGGTACAAGGGAAAAAAAAGTGGAAGCAATTGGAAGGGGTGAACTACAAACAAAGTCAGAACACCATCTGGCGGACAAAGAGGCTCATTACACATCTTTGCGTGCCTTTGTGTTTGCACACAACGACTCCATGGACGCGATGCTTTAATTCGTAGCTAGCCAAACTCAATTATGTCCCAGGAGTTTTACTTAAATGAACCAGAAAGACTTTTAAAGCATCCGGAAAACCTGCTTGTGCAAACAGTCACGGCAAACAATGTGGCATGTACAAAGGCCCTTGGTCCATAAACTCTGGGAACCACTGGTCTAGGAGGGGGCCTCACATTCCTACCCTCTAAAACATTATCTGAATACCGTCAGAGGAACAGACTGTACTGGATGTCTGAAATGCAGCACTGTTTAGTTCTGCAATGTCAACAAGAGAAAACAGAAGCCTTTCAAGAAAGGCATTAATAAGTCTTTCTATTCTGCAGGAAAAAAAGAAAAAAACCAGTCAATGTTCCTGACTATGACAAAACCTACCCAGCAAATGGTAATCTGCAGAAACAAGACTGAGGGATCTCAGTAGCAGGAACATGGCTAATACAATAAAATAGGGTTAAATTCATCACTGCAAGGGGACTGGAAATGATGACTAATTATCTATGAGTGACTCATTATCAATAATTAGCCATTTTCTCCACTGTTCAGGAGACAGCCATCATCACTTTCATGTGACCACTCACACAAGAGCCTCCCTTACATTTACAAGATGCTGCAGACCTCAGTACCTGACAGGTCAGTACAGTCAGACCCAGATATTTCATGATGACCTATCTGCAAATTAACTGGGATATATGGAGCTGCAATAAACAGCTGTGTGGGACTTCTGCGGCTGTTCACTGTTGCTTTTGTTTTAAAAGGAGCTGTCTCTGCTCAGTGAAGTCCCCAGCAGTCTCACCTAGCCCTTTGAAATAAGAGCCACAGCAAACAGATGAATCATCTTTAATGCAGGTTGTGAGCTACCTGGACGTTAAAATCAACTGGGTCCTATTGTACCTTTATCACCAATAAGTTACCAGTAGCAAATTCCAGAAGTTGCCTGTGTGCGCAGTTTTTGGAAATGATGATTTAGCTTCTAAACTAGCAGAGGTCCCTGGCTAGATGGTCTTGCCTCTGCACTCAGGGTCAGACGGATTATATTTGGGGTCAGGAAGGAATTTTACCCCACAGTCAGATTGGACTTTGGGGTTTTGCCTTCCTCTGTAGTAGGGGGGTGTGGGTCTCTTCCTGGGATCTCTCAAACTTATTTTAATAACACTGCCAGCCACAGCAGGATGCTGCTCCAACCAGGTTCAACATGCCACAATCCCGGGCACACGTGAAAATGCAGTGCCCAGAAGCAATAAACTCCAGTGCAATATGTGCTGGAGTTTACTACGTCGCATTAATTTCATGTGTAGACATGCCCAGCGGGCCAAGTCCAGAACAATTAAAATTGGCTGCTGGGGTCTTTTACTTCTGGCAGGTTTGGGGTTCTCTCTTGTTTTGCATCAGGGTTGGCCGTGCAGCTTTGCTAAGAGGTTAGATGGTGGATTTGCATGGGATGGTTTGGATGGGGCTGATCGTGCCTCAGGCAGGGGCTGGACTAGATGCGACCTCCAGCGGTCCCGTCTAGCCCCTCTTCTCTACACCTGTATGTTTCTAGAGGCCAAAAGTGTTCTCTATACAAAATCAGTAGGGCTCCCACCAAGCCTTCAGCGCACTGACAAAAAAGGTAATAATGATTAGTCCAGTGACAAATTACTCATATTTTAATTGCACATGCACCAATGCCTCTGTTCCTCAAAACTAAACCAGTCACAGACACAGTATTGAATGGCATGCCTTTGTCAGTTTATGCAATGAACTTCTTGTCATTTAAATGTACAGTATTTTTTCTGTGACTATGATTAGCGTATTTCACAATCCCTGCATTTTGATTATACAAAGAGCAATGATAGTGTTTGAGAAACAGAACATTTATTGACAGTGCTTCCCCGGAACTCGATTTCAAAGAGGTGTCAAACAGTTGCTACAACAGAATTTGAGTCTCGTTTTTAATTAGGAATCTGATTTTTTTTTGTTCCTATCACTGTAATTAGTATCTTATTTTAATGACTCATCACACTAAACATAGGAATAAGCAGAAGCTATTTTTTTTGTTGCCCTGAAACTACTGTACCTTCAGTCACCACATCAACGCGGCACATAATCTCATTTTCCGCATTCAAAGCTTTATTTTGAGACATATTGGCATGCGTCATTTCAAATCCTGCAAGATCTCCTAGAGCAATAGTTGGTTTTACAAGACAGACACACACCTGCCTATCAGAGAACAGGATTAAATCCAAATATAGGTCCTGCAGAGACTCTTTATTCCACATTCCAAATAGCTATTTTCATTCCACATGAGCAAAAGTTAAGTATATGCAACTATTCACCACTGACCATCTGTATCTACTTATTTTCATTTGTACTAAACTCAGGGCAAACTTTAGTTTTATGGCTGGTACCAGATACTGCTTTAAGAGAGGCTTGAGAAATTGGGTTCAATAATAAATTCTGAGGATGGTCCAAGCTTCAATCACTTACTGCTGGCATTCTGTGCAAGCAGAAATAATAATATATTCAGAAAAACCAGGGTTATAAAAAAGATGGCTGTAAGAAGTGGTGCTGTCTCATGCCGAGAGTAGTTTATAATAATCTAATTTGTACCATGCCTTATCTTGAATTAAGGGTTTCTATAAATAAAATTATCGTTATTGCAGGCTCTGTCTCTGAATCTACCTGCTTACTTCTATTACGACAGACAAGACACTGCTGTTGTTGCCTGTATCACTCCCACATAACTACGGAAGGACAAGCTGAATTTCTATTCAGTCGAAGCATCAGAAATAATATGCCTCACACTTCTATTATATAAATGCCAAGTATTATAAAATAGATTTTCACCTGCAAGTACTGCAGAGATTAATTTGCTCCCCTCCACATTTAAGGTAGATGCATGTTCTCCTTCCCTTCTGGCACCCCCAAGGCCATCTAGGTTTAGCACCACCCTTCAAATTAAAACAAGAGGTACTTGTCCCTCAACTTTAGCTCATCTGACTGGTGATGTTAATAAACCAAGAAGGAACAGGAGGCATTTGTAGGGCTGACGAGGAAAAAAATGTGTTCCGGGCCCATAGATCAAATAATCTTAATGTAAAAAGTGATCTAGCGTCAGGAAATATGTAGTCATATAGCATCAGAAAAGTGATTTTTTCCAACTATTTGAGTCGGTCTACTAAATAATACCAAATTTACCCAATGAAACACGTCTGTCTAAAACTGCAATTTTTAGATCATTTAAGGATAAAATCATGTGCCCCCCCTCCACTTGCCAAGCATTAGCCTTGAAAAGGCTCCATTTTCTCCCATGTACTTAATAACTTACATGACACATCAACATTTATTAAAAGCTTCAAAAAAAAAAAAATCAACTCTATGTCTAAAAATGAGAATGCAGATTAGCATTGATGGCACCATCATTTTCTTCCCTTAAAAATTGAATGAAATACAGTAACGTTGAAAAAATACGGGAACCACCAAATTTTAAACAAAACCAACTAGATTGCAATGTTGCCCGCTACCTCCAAGAAACCCATGCTAACAGCCCCTCCTTTCCAAGGCACATCCATGAGGCGTTTATTGCAGAGCAGCCTAATTAGCTCCGTAGTACTCTCACTGTCTACACGTGCAACCCTATTAGGCCGCAGTAGACTACTTAACTCTGCCATAGGCTAGTAGTTGTAGATATAAGTACTATCCGCCAGTGGCGTTCTTTAGAGTGCAGCACTGCACGTGCAGATACGCTGAGCCGGGTCAGAGCAGATCTGGGCTGTAGGCTGACCCCAGGGGGCCCCTCCCCCTGCCAGCCGGGGCTGCTCCAACCCAGTTCAACATGCTGCAGTCCTGGGTGCACATGTAAATGCACTGCCCAGGAGCAATAAACTCCAGTGCAGTATGCGCTGGAGTTTATTATGTCACATTAATTTCACATGTAGATGTGCCCAGGGGACAAGTCAAAAAAAATTAAAGCCAGTAAAAAGATGCTCAGTCATTTTGAGTAACTTTGAACTAGACTTCCAAATAAAAATTCTCCAAGCAAAAGTCTATCCTTTAACCCATCTAAAGTGTCATTATTAACTACCACTACCAAATGTTGGCAAAAAAAGTTCTGAAATCCCATTGCAGCTTTCATTCCCATTTCATTTGACCCCAGTGCTCTTTCCTGCCATGGCAGGGCGTCAGACTTGATGACCTGCTTAGGTCCCTTCCGACCCTACTAACTATGAAACTATGAAATAAATCCTTCATATCAACACAATAATTCTTACTAAATTCCAAATCATACAAAACAAGATTGAAGTCTCCTAGGAGCTGCTCAGGCAGCACAGCCAAAGTCACCAGATAGAGCTGAAGGCTGCAGCCTTGCTTTCCCAGATTGCTTTGAAGGATTACAGTAATAGATAAGGAATCTCTAATAAATTATTAACGTATCGATAAAAGCCAGACCTTCTGATGCTGCAGCAGGGGTCGGCAGTGTTTTGGGGCTAATTGCCAAAAAACCCACAGCCTCGACATGAAAGATGTTGGCGTGCCAGGGGCAGATGGCGAGGAGCCTCGAGGGGCCCAGTGCTTGTTGTGGCAAAGCAGCTCCAGCCCCTTTGCCACTGTGCTCCCCGAGGCACGTGCAGAGCTGCCGCCAGCAAAGAACCAGGCCAGGGCTCTGGACTGCATTGCAGCTGCCCACAGCTTCGCGGGTACCTACCACAGAGCCCGGGCTGCTCGCCACCTGCCGCAGGCTCTGGGCAGGATCCTGCTGCCCACCACAGAGCCTGCCCAGAGCCCAGGCTGCTTGCAACAGGCGGCAACCAGCCCAGGCTCTACGGTGGGCAGTAGGGCCCTGCGCAGAACCAGGGGGCTGTGGCATGTCAAGCAAAACCACTTCATGTGCCATGCTCTGGCACATGTGCTAGGGATTGCCAACCCCTCTGCTACAGCATAAAGAGAAAGAATGAGGAGGAGGAAGTGAATGGAGGTAGGAAAAGATGGGAAAACAATGTTGCAAGAGAGTTTGCAGCCCTTGTTTTTTCCGAGAGAAGGGGAAAAGAACTTGATTTTGTTTTAGGGAGATTTATCTGGTGATAGACGCCTGCCCTGTAACAACCCCCTCTAAGACACGTGTGTGACCATGCTGCAAATAAAGAACACCCGCTAAGTTACCCACTCCATTTATCATGCAGCTTCAATCAACCCGTTAGGAAAGAACATTAGCATGCCCCTTTCTTGAGCCGATCACGTACCTGGATCTCTCTTTTTCTATGCAGCTCAGCATAAGTAGCTTTAAGATACTCCACGCCCTTTCCTGTCCTGCTTCCCTGGCCCCAAATGTCAGAGCGACTTTTCTGCTGACTGATGGTGAAATACAGGTGGGACAGTCTTGGTGACACGCGCACTCTTTCGTGCCCAAAAGCCCTGATCAGCCTGGCAGTGTCAATGGTGGAAATGGAACTGCTCACCTCAGTCTGGGTAGCCATTTCTGTCTCTGTTTGGGACACCACGTCCGATTCAGAGGTGGTAGTAATTGCCACGCTGCTGTGGTCGTTGGCAGGCTTGGTCTCTGAAGAGGTGTCACTCAAGGTATCCGAGTACTGCTGCTGTTCCAAGATTTGCTTGATGCGACTGATGGTTCTTTCTCCTGCCCTATATTTTCGAGATTCGGTCAGCCTTTTTTTATCGTAACTGGTCTGTGGCCTTTCCTCAGCATGCAATGCATTCCTATGAGCATCAGACTCGTTCCTGTCCTGGAGTCTGATTTTCTTTTGTTCCCTTCCCTTAGTCCTTCCTCCAAAATTGCTCTCCTCCTTTGCAGGCATCAGGGTATGCCGAACGGGATTCTGGAGGACTCTCGCTAGTCGATCAAGGCGTTCCACTAAAGACAGCTCATTGCTCCGAACATTAGGGAGCGGGTGCTTCTTTTGGCGCTCTAAAAACTTGGCCCAGAGGTCATCTAAGCTGCCAGTGGATTCAGTACTCTGTTTCAGTGGGAGATCCTTCTTCTGCCTCACTTGAAAGCCAATCATTTGGCTGCTTCGTGGTGGATAATCTCTGGCCTTCGTCTGGCCTGCCTGCCTTTTGTCATTTTGGATTATTAGCTCCTTCCGAAAAGCTTCATTGCCTGCAGGTGCGCAGAATTTGGAGTCCTCAATCTTGCTGTAATCGAGTACTGTGGCTAGTGGTGCGAATTCATCTTCCTTGTCCTCTTCACGATAAAGAGGAGGTGGGCACTGGTCCTTTTCTGCAGCTCTCATCCTCTGGAAGCAATCTCTGGAAGGAAGTCTGCTGGGTCCAGTATCAGGGTACCCCTCCAAGGGCTCGCTGTTTAAGAGGAAGTAATCCTCATGCTGCAGAGGCACTGGATGGTGAAGGTAGAACTGTGCTGACTTGAAGACGGAATGGGTTGTTCTTACAGCTTTCAAAGGATTTGCAGACTCTGGAAAAGAAGGACAGTGTGCTTTATTTCTTTTCACAATGGTGGCTTCTTGCTTCCTCATAAACAGTTTCAGGTACATAGGGAAATTTCAGGCCTAAGGCACCTCCTAAAACCACTCTCTCAAATAGGCTACATAAAGGAGTAACCTCACACATTACTAAATTGCAGCCACGTCTAGATAGCATTTCAACATTAACAATAGTACACAAAGGTCTGCGGATGATTTAGTAAAGGAGAACACCATGCCCAACAGAGATTGCAGAAGGAATTTAGATAGGCTGTACTTAATTATCCAAACTGGAATTTGAGCAGGACACTGAGGTTAATATTCATTCTTGTAAACAGAATCGTGAGATAATCAGCAAAAATAGCCAGAACCCCCCTCCCCCCCTTTTTTTTTAAACACCTTTCTTACCATATCTAACAGTACAATGCCCCTTAGTGCCAGGCTGGGGCATCATTTCACTACTAATGTAGAAGGATACCATTTATCAGAGAACCAGTGCCAATTCCTGGATCACAGTGTGTACGACCTGGAGGTACTGCATATACTGGGCAGCCAAGTCCGACTGTAGTTAGCATGTAGGATTCAACGAGACTATTCAGTTCACAGTAGTGTAGCTTCAGGGCATTTATGCCAAAACAAATACGTGCAGAGTGAGTTTCAAATAGGTGCACAAAGTATTAATTATAATCTTGCTTGTAATAAGAAGAGATTTTATATATGCATAATATGGTCTAGTGGGACTCAGTGCAAAGTCATGTTACAAGGTTATCTAATTTGTACTTTTTCTCCGAATACACATATTCCGCCACCGTGTGACATCAGATATTACACAAAATGGACCTAGGGGCTGATGCAGCCAGTTCTTACGTTCTCACTAGTAAAATGCCTGTCATGAATGGCAGGTGGGGAGGCGGGGGAAACACAGCCTGGCCCTGATCGCTTCTGCCTCCACCTGTCTGTCTGCCAGTAAGGCTCCAGGCCGCGCGTGCACAGTTGTCCCAGAGCGTTATGGACAGACAGACGCATGGACGGAAGTGCTACAGCTTTTATGTTAGATTCCTGACTAATGTCCCAACTGCAGTACATCTGGCAAAAATGGTTTAACCTCATGAATGTGAAGCAATGCATAGTCAAGACATAATCACTTTACCTTTCACAGTAATGTTTTGGCTATACCCAGCAGAAAAAGCAGAGGACAAGGAGTCGGACCTAAAAGCACATTTCTGTAGAAGGTCAAGCTAAGCAGGGATTTCCTGCCTTTTGACTTACTGCAAACTGTCTATTCCCTATGTCGGGGGGTTAAACACAGCTTGAAGGCCAGATCCAGCCCACAGAGCCTCTGTATCTGCCCCACTGGGCTACCAGTGGGCCCCAAGAAGTTGGGCAGCATGGGGGCATGGACTTGTGGCCCCGCTGGGCATGGCCATTGGCAGCAAGTTTGGATCGCTGCTGCTGTCGCCCCTGGGCTCACTCCTGCTGCTGGACCCCTCGCTGCCACCACTGCAGTGGCCACTGTGACAACCTTCATACCCTGAGCTGGATCCAGCCCACAAGGAGCCCTCTGGTCTGGATCCAGCCAGGGACCCCAGGTGAGTTGGACACCCCTGCCCTACTCGATTTCTGCAAGTGTATGAAAGATGCGTTTCATGGAGTCATAACCTTAAACTAAATACGGGAAAGTTAATACAAGATAAAAGAGCACTTTCACAAGGAGGCATATGACGAGTAGCTAACAGTAGTCAGTGAGGTTTTCAACACAGGTAAAAGAGGCTGCACAAATGGAATGGAATTAACTCTAATTAAACTCCCCTTCCCTATCATTTCTCAAACGTTTTCAAGGAGCTATACCCCTCACTCCTTTAAAGAGGGAGGGAATCTCATAGTTAGAGCTTAACACTGGGATCCAGGTCTCCTAGGTTTAAGTCCTGGCTCTGCCACTGGCTCAAGCGTAAGGGTTTTGGGGCAAGTCAATCTCCGAGTTCCTCCCAACAGGTGATAACTGCTGGATAGACTCGAGGCCATGTACCCGACACTATCTTGCTAAGGCTTCAGCAAAACATTAGCTCAACAAGACCTCGGCACCTAGCAGATCTCCTTTCCACTTTATCTCCTTAGTTGAACAAGGTCTTAGCTTCTAACCAGGTTCCCCCTTTGCCTCTTCCTTCCAGATAGGTAACCTAGGCCCAGATGGGCTGCCAAAAATATAAGCAGGGAGTTTCAAGGCCCTTGCACATCAGACCTGGAAGATAAGTCAAATGAGAAATCTTCCGGGAAGACAGGGAGGTTTAACCATAAAGAAATAACTGGCACACATACCAAGATAGCAAAATAGGATACACCTATATGGGTGTCTATGTGGTCACTGGTTTATGATTAGTTTCTATAGTTATTCAAGACATAACAAAGGTATAAGAAAGGTAAATGTTCCACCTTCATGCTTTGGATGTATAAATCCCTGTGCACTTCCCCTCTGCCAGCCAGTTGAGTCAGAGGGTTGACACTGATTAAAGTCTCTCTAGTTATACTCATATAATTTCTTTAAGTTTAGTAAGTACTATGTGCAGAAAACTTGGAACAAAGCCTCACCCAGCAAAACTGGGGCCTAGCCAACCCAGCCCCTCGCAACGATAGCACACTTCAAACTCAAGAAAAGCTATACAGCTTAGGGGTTTTTTTGGGTAAAATGCTGAGATCCCTAGATAAAGATGCTAGGGCTGCACAAAGCATTATAACTCCTTAAACACCTCCTCATACATCTTACTTTCAAAATCTCTTATCTTTGTCACTTTTTGCATCCCCTTCTGTTTTTAATACAAAGCGAGGCAGCACAATCATAAATAGCACTCCCAAATACAATCTATATATAGTGAAGAAGGAAATCCACTCTCACCTCTTGCAAGTACATTGTTACATATAACTTTGCATAGCAATTATACTTTATCCTAAATTCTTACATAGGAAGCTGCCAACAACAGACCCAAAATCCCATAATGTGCTGCTCTAATCTGGCACTATTCTTCCATTGGGCAGGCTTCCTAATATTTTTTTCTTTCCAAGAAGTTAGAAGAAATCATTTCTTCAGTTCATCATTCCTATCCCTGAAGCCTAACAGAGACAGTGGCTAGGAGGTCAGCTACTATTCCCTTCATGAGAAGGATGGCTTTATGTTGTAAGTCAGTGGTTCTCAACTTTTTTACATTCAAGGCAACCCCTTGATAGATTCAAGGCACCCACTGGAAAACGTCAGCCCCTAATTTTTCCCTTGA
The DNA here is from genome assembly GCF_001723895.1 of Crocodylus porosus. NCBI lineage: Eukaryota > Metazoa > Chordata > Crocodylia > Crocodylidae > Crocodylus > Crocodylus porosus. The sequence goes on along the minus strand of NW_017728948.1, from coordinate 2,047,464 downwards.
TTTTTTAATGCAGAAAAATAGAGCAATTCTTCTGTTGCAAAGAACTCAGGAAGACCACAGCAGGGCAGAAGGGATCTGGACTCCTATTTGACATCTCTGGGTTTCTCTTGTGCATCATGTTTGCACATTTAACGTTGTGCGACACTCCATGGCACCCCTGAAAGGATCTCAAGACAACCCACAATGCTGCAGCACCCTGATTGAGAGTCACTGTTGTAAACCAACAGTAAATGTTGCACACACACCCCCACATGCACTGAATACAGTAGAAAATACAGGCGTAGGTCCCAGCTGTGCTTAACAAGTGAGCAAAATGAACATGGCAGGATCTATAACTGTGTTGCACACACCAATATCAGAAGCTAAAACAGCATTTAACACAGCTCTACTCTCCAGGAGCAGAAAAGCTTCAAGGAACAAGCAAAACGTTAAGAGGAATCCCCACTGCTGAATCAGTATGTACTTCGAGGAATTAATTCACCCCCGTCATCTTGCACTGTCTGCTCATAAAGGACAACCATAATTGCACTGAAGTAGTCCATAAACATCCATCCTATTAAACAGCCTCATTTAATGAGTTGATGTCATGCTAAAAGGAGCAGATGGGCGCCAAAGGAGATGTCCATGTGCCTCTACCTATAAAAAGAGCAGGGAACTTGCAATTCAGGGCCTATTTTGCAACTTAAGTGTTTCTGGTCTCCCCCCTCATTACTGACTATACTTACATGACTTCTTTGCAATGAGCCCTCCCTCGTTTGTGACAATATGTCTTTCAAAATGCCACGCAGAGAAATACATCTCTCTCTAGTGGAATTAGTAGCCAAATGCAAGAGGAATGGTAGCCACTCTGTGATTTTGAACTTACAATAAAAATGCAGCAGTGGTAAAGTTGTCCTTTGGCCTCCGAGAATCAATCCTTTGTTTTCAAATCAACCAACCCACAAGAGAAGGCTGAGAGGGGATCTGGTGGCCATCTATAAACTGGCCAAGGGAGATCAGCAGGCAATGGGAGAGTCCCTGTTCCCCCAAGCACAACTGGGAGAAACAAGGAATAATAGCCATAAGATGATGGAGAGTAGATTCAGACTAAACATCAGGAGGCACTACTTCACGGTCAGGGCGGCTAGGATCTGGGACCAGCTTCCAAGAGAGGTGGTGCTGGCTCCTACCCTGCCGGTCTTTAAAAGGAGGCTAGACAGACACCTTGCTGGGGTCGTTTGATCCCGGCATCCTTTCCTGCCCGTGGCAGGGGGTTGGACTTGATGATCTGCTCAGGTCCCTTCCAACCCAACCAACTGAAATTACAAAACGCAAGCAGATGGGCTGAAAGGAGGGGGGATGAGAAGTCCTGACACATGGCTATCAACTGGAGTGAAATGTCACCACAGAGATGAACCGATGCCGGGCTGTGCCACATCGGGTCTCCCTAGATACCAACAAAAGGGCCATCAAGTCTGCAGAGCATCCGGTCAAGTTCTCATCATCACAAAATTGCTGTCTGCTTCAGTGGTTTCAGGATCCTTTCCCACGCTTGATGGAGAATCATACTTTATACTAGTGACAATGGGCGATCACTCACAAATTAGTACCTTTTATTGGATGACCTCAAAATATATACTTCAATTTGAAGGCCCCTGCACATGACCAAGTATTCTTAATCTACCAAGCAAGGCACAGACGGGTTCAGAGACTTGAGTACAACCCTGTAATATCAGCAAGTACTAAGACTAGAAACCACAGGTCCCAATGCCTAGTCCTGTGTTCCTACCACACAATATCCCACAAGAAATAGAGAACAGAAGAAATGTATGCCATCTCATTACCTGTATCAGATTCTTGTGGTGCCATTTTTTCTTTTCCCCAGGCTAGCTTGGGCTCAGGCCTCTTACTGTAGATACCCTCTTTGTGTTTAATAGTTACGTCTGGAGGACTCTCTTCCCTTGATCCCAGTACGTTCACTGGAAATTTTGGAGGGACAGCATCATTCGATCCTACAAAGAAAGCAAGCCATGCAATCATAGGAGCTCTGGTAATGAGGAAGAGGTTAAGAGAAGAAGCAGGAAGACATTACACCTTCCAGAACAGGCCAGATTCAAACTTTAATCATGAAGTAAATCAACAAAAGGCAACTAAGCACACAGAGGAGTTTGATTTCATAGTTTCCAGGGTCGGAGCAGATCATCTAGTCCGACCCCCTGTCATGGCAGGAAAGAGTACTGGGGTCACACGACCCCGGTGAGGTGTTCATCTAACCTCCTCTTAAACACCCCCAGGGTAGGAGCCTGCACCACTTCTCTTGGAAGTCGGTCCCAGACCCTAGCCACCCTGACTGTGAAGTCGCGCCTCCTGATAACTAACCTAAACCTGCCCTCTGCCAGCTTGTGACTGCTATTCCTGGTCACTCCTGGCGGTGCTCGGGGGAACAGGGACTTCCCCAGTGCCTGCTGATCCCCCCCGACTAGTTTATAACAGGCCACTAGATCCCCCTCAGCCTTCTCTTTTGGAGGCTGAACAGGTTCAGGTCCCGTCGCCTCTCCTCATAGGGCCTGCCCTGTTGTCCCCTGATCATACAAGC
>NW_017728948.1:2021673-2044878 GCF_001723895.1 Crocodylus porosus | reverse complement strand
GACTCCCACCGTTAAGTCCCTTTCCCCTCGACTGCCTTGTACTCTAACCCAAAGCACTTCAGAGTGCCCCTCCCCTGACTCCTTGCTAATTGACGAGGATGTGTATTCCTCCTTAATATAGAGGACCCACCCACGCCCCCACCTCTCTTTCCTATCCTGTCCCTCCTGTACAGCCTATAGCCCTTGACACTGACCGCCCAATTATGCGTTGCGTCCCACCACGTTTCTGTAATCCCCACTACGTCCGGGCTGATTTACTATCGAATAAGGAATGATCAGCAGGGCACCCAGCTGATCGTCCATGATCAGAGTTGTCCTAACAAAGCAGTACGTAAGAAAACTGAATTAGCCACTTATTACTATGCACCTTTTCTACTAGGTCTTTGATCCCAGCATCACAAGGTATTTCATGATGAGGCATGCAAGTATTACAGCCACTCTACTGATGGGGTAGGAGGCACAGTTAGGTTATTCAGACAAGCCATTTGGGGACCTGAAAACAGGCCCAAGAAGTCCATATTCCCTCCTGCTGAGCCCATATTAAATTGTAGATATTTTTGCTGACTGATAGGCACAGAAATTTTCTCCACTGAATACAAAGTGATGGAGAAAATTGGTAGTACACAAAACTGCAACTAGAGGGATTTTTTTCCCCCCACCCCGTTTTATTTTTTCCATGGCACAGGGTCAGACTCAATGTTCTGCTCAGGTCCCTTCCAACCCTACTAACTATGAAACTATGAAATTATATAAAATGTTTACCTTTGTGCAAGCTCCAGACAAAAGGTTCAAGACAGCAATACATTTTTACAGCAGGACTCCCTTAATGCCACGTTCCTGTGTCATAACAATTGGAAAGCCTAAAAAGGCAACTCACTGGTGTATATTCTGTCGGCTCTGCATGGTTACGTTCAGCAGTCATTTAATTCTGTTTCCTCCACTCCTGTGCAGTTTATTTTAAAAGCCTGAGGTATGTCAGGTCAACATGGCATCTGCATAGTTTCTGCAAAACCATTGTATTGCATCTGCCTCTCTCTGCCCCATAATATTTCAGAGACATTATAGCATCATAGAGCAAACCGAATTGGAAACAGGAAAGACCAACAAATTTGAAACCTCAAGTTCCACTCCTGCTCAAGTAATTATATAGATACAAATAACCACAGATGCAATTTTGAATCTACCGGTAGTACCCAGCACAGTTAATGTGACTAACATCCTTATTTACTCAACTGTGCCCACACAGCAGGGAGATGGACCATTTTTGCGACAGTAACTGTGTCCACAAGTGCCTGTATGTCAAAGGGAAGCCCAGCTTGACGCCAACCTAAAAATTAGGTCCATCATGTCTAAGATGCTGCACGTGTTGCTACTGACAATATTTCAAGAGAAACAGGCCACATTGTTGATAAATCACGAGTTATTTGCCTCTTTAACCTAAAAAATAGTAGTTTGAAAAATTTCAAAGCAGAAATCAAACGTTTTATATTTAAGCCTAAAATGAACTCACTTAGTGCGCTCAACCTTTTTGGCCAGCGGGCTGCATAGGCGGTGGGCAGTCCACCCACAGGCTGGATCTGGCTGGTGGTGTTGATCCAACACATGGCACAGGTACGGCAGTGATCCATCCAGCCATGCGGAGAGAGGCGGTGGGGCAGACCCGGATAAACCCAGCCCCAACCTGGCCCCGTGAGTAGGAAAGGAAGCTGGACCCAACCCCAACCCAGTCACGGGAGTCGGGGCAGGGACACGAGGAGGCTCAACCCAGCCCCACAGTCATCTTCTTCATCATGTCTCCAGTCCAGCCTTCCTATATGGTCTGCTCCCAATGTTCTGCACAGGCCGCTGCTTCTGGTGTTGGTGTTGCCAGACTTTGTGGGGTGCATTGTGGTGCTACAGGGCATCTCCAAAGATGATCCATGGTTTGCCTCTCCTGACAAACACACTGGTTGGTTGCATAGAGATGCCATGATGTCATGAGAAAGTTGCATCTGCCAAGACCCACTCTCAATTCCCCCAGCAGTGGGGTAGGGGAGAAAAAGTGTGTGTGTATGTGTGTGTGGGGGGGGGGGGGGGGGGGAGAAGGGGTCAACGTGGCCCAGCTCTGATACGCAAGGAGGCTTGGGTTTGGGAATTTGGCAGCAGGGGAGGGCGGCCAAATTCCCCTACCCACGGGGAGCCCTGTGGGCCAGATGTTACAGCTCCATGGGCTGCATTTGGCCATGGGCTGGAGGTGGAGCAGCCCTGTTCTAGATCATGCATTTGGTAACTTTCTTTAATGCTTAGCATCACACAACACTTCAGAATGCATCAGTAACGAGATACATCAAAAGGGAATGTGCCAGAGGAAATATAGAAGTGGGGAACTGGATTAGAAGGGAAGAGAGAACTGGTGGGGAAAATGATATAATCCAAAATGCAATTCCTGAGAGAAAAAAGAACTAAAAGAAAAATCTACCAGCAATTGTGAAACTCTTGAGCAATGCAGTAGGAATAGATCAAAGTAATAACATCTCTTTTTAACTAAAGAATTCAAAGTCATATCCTTCAAGTCCAAGCTTTTACATGGTTGTGTTATAAAGCCAAAATACAAGCAGCATAAATATACAGCACGACTTTCTAGTCTTAGTCACGCACTATGGATCTGCGCAGAATAACTACTGAAACCAATGCAGTTACTCTAAATGCACATGGTTTAAAACAGAACTGAATCTAACAGACAAGAAGATGTTTTGCAAATATATTACGCATATCTGGCCCAACTGGCTACAACCGCTCTATGCTTGAACCTCAGAAGAGACTTTGGCTCGGCTTTGTAAAAGTTCAGAGAAATGCAAATACCTGAGTGAGAGCTCTCAATAGTGGTCTCTGACCTGACGGGAGATATTCTGGGTGCTTCCTTTGGATGGGGAACGTAGTACATCTCTCTGCTACCAGAAGGCTTGTACGGCACCAGTAAAGGCTGATCTGCACATACTGAAAGCAGCGTAGGAAACAGAAATCAAAATACAATGCTGTAATACAACCTTCTGTAATACAAAGGCCAACACAAATCCCAGAAAATGGGCTGCATAGCTTGTGATCAGTGTGCAGGTTGACTATTTCCCTAAAGAATATGCTCATTAAAGAATCAGCAGATAAGCACCTACCTGCTGTTTAGAGGGCTGACCTGATTAATAGCTAGATAAGATGGCTTAATAAGCCACAATTTCTCTTAAAGACTAATAAAATTTGTGACTGAGACCACCACTACGTAACTAAAACACATTACGTAACATGCCAACATTGCTCACAGTGAAATCGTATATCTATGCTATTACAGGCACTTGCCCGATTTAGGTCAATAAATACAATGTGTTGTTATGCTGAAGCTACTGAAGGATTCGGCTTGCTGCAGTTAACAAGTACTGGAAGATTTACTGCTTCCTAACAATACAGATAACAAGCCATTATTCATGTAGGACTCCCATTTCAATTGAGCTGAAGGTGTCCGCATAAAGAATCTTTCCTCAGCACCGTATGACTTCTTGGGGTTATTTTACACGCATCTCAAGAGACAGCCAGAGCCTAGGCAAAGAAAATTCAATAGATGTTATGTCTGCAGACACTGCTAATGTATAACAGCCCTCTTTGGTGTGAGGGGTGTAAATTTGCACCTGACTGCATTGATGGGAGTAACGCACCAGGGGAGGTCTATGCTGATTATGTATCAGTACTAGCACATTTGCTCTCAACAGCTGCGTAAAACCCGTCCCACCAGCATTTAGGCACCCAAGTGCACTTCTCTTCCACCCTGCTCAAGTCCCTGAAAACCAGCTAAGGCAAAAGGTGGTAGGTCCTCCGCCACACTGCTCTCCTGAGATCCTATCTTAAAAGCAAGATGACCATGTATTACAAAAAGTAGATGTATTCATGGCTTTTCTTGATGGAACAGAATCACACTAGGGCGTTTTAAGTTGTGTAGACCCTAGTGAATAGCCAGGTTACTCCCTTCCTGGCCCCAAAAGATCTTTGATAGGCATTGTTTTAAATTCCAGGATCAAATACCAAAGTCGCTCGGTGGTCCTATTTCCACACTTCTTTAAAAAAAAAAAAAAAAAGGTTTTGTTCTCATGCTAAAAAGACAAGAAACCAAACTCCTGACTTGGCAAAGTTGGGTGGGGGAAAAAGGGGCCAGAGATTTGCGGAAGATGCACTGAATCTCTCACCAGCTGGCCTGTGGGATGAGAAAATCTGGTTCTGAGATGAAGCGCCAAGGCTGGGGATTCTGCATGCCTTCTGGCGAGAGGATACGAGGGCAGGGTTTTCCTCCTCTTCTGTACTAACATAAATCTCTGCTGAAAACGTTGTCTTTTCAGGGCTTTCTGTTGTGATCTGAGTAATGGCATCAGATGTTGTTTTTCCAGTCTGTGCAGAAACCAGAGTCCTGAAGCCATCCTGCACATTACGTCCACTTGTATCCAGACCTCTGGTGTGTGCCTCCCTCAAGGAGGGGACTCTCTGGCTGCTTTCCAGGGGCACATGCTTTATATCGTGTGCTAGTCCTGGTGTGCCTGGAACAAAGGGATGCACAGGAGATGGAGGTGGTAAAGATCCTGGCCTTGGGAAGTATGAAGACCCTTGATCCATTGGAACAAGTTCAGCGGTTGGTAACTTTGAGACAGGCTCTAACGAAGTTTTCGGAGACCTTACTAGTGTTGGCTGAACATCACTCTTAATTCTGTCGTTAAACCTTGTTTCTGCTTCAGCTCTGAGGTTACCACATGGCTCTGAAGTAGCACATTTTGGGGACAGAGTTATACGGACACAAGACAAAGCCTTTTTTGTTGGAGATGAAGGGGATACCGGCATGGCGGCCAAAATCTGATCTGGGGAGGGACTGTGTATCCCATTACCATGTCCTGTCTCCATATCTGCGTGATGGAGAGAGAATATATCAAATGGAAGCTTATCCTCCTTCTCTGTCAAATTATTATGGCTTTTAAGCAAATGAGCTTGTGGGCTATAAACTGGATCTTCTGTAACCTGGGCTTGGCTGGAGGGACTCGTCTTTCCCTGCTGATAAAAACTTATGGGAACGGGTTCATTCAACGTATTTGATTCTTGATTAAATTTCTTATCACAATCAGCCACAGGAAGTCTGGCATTAAGCCTGCCCAGCCCAACAGCATCTTGAGCAGAAGTCTGAGCTGCTTCAAAACTAGTTCCCACAAGGCTGAAACATGGGTCAGGATATATGGATTTAGACTCTTGGGCTTGGTCTTTCCCTAGATGAGCTCCAGGTTTGACAACATCCGTGACTACATGGTGAAAACTGTCTTGGTCTGCAGTAGGCTTAACACCACTAGCTAGAGTGCAAGTGGCTGTTGGACTTGAAGGACATGACTCAGAAGTTTCTAGATGTCGCTTTTCAAGCTGCTGCTTTTCAATGCTAGTAGATCCAACTTGCAATGGTATTACACCATGAAGAGCATCTTCAGTAAGGCTAGTACCAAGGACAGGAGACAAGGAACGTTTTCTGGATGCAAATGTGATGGAGGTAATCTGTTTAGCAATTTCTGCAGATGGTTTTTCTACAGATAGCTTCTTCTGAGCTGGAAAACGCACTTCCTCTTCTGTTTGTGCATTAGGGGCATCCACCAATCCCATCAACCACGCATCCACATCTTTACACGAGGGGGTAAGCTCAATACTGATATCAAAGGGATTAGTTGCCAGGGCGTGAAGCTGGTTTGGGATTTGTGCTTGGAAGGTATCCAAAGCTTTAAACTGTGTATTACTCGATAGAGAATAATCAGGTGAGTCAATTGTATATACTGGCATGACCCATCTTCCATATGACTCTGAAGGCTCAAGTTCGAAATCCTGCATCTGGTTGTCAGTTTGCTTCTGTTCGCTATATGGAGAGGGGAAATGTTCAGGGTAGTGCTTCTGATTATGGCTCTGACTTGGTATAATGTCTGAGCTGTTTCCCCACGAATCCTGAAAAGGCAAAAAACACAGATTCTTGAAAGAAAAAAAAAAGGTGTACGCATCTATAATAAGGACCAGAGTTTCAAAATTCAGACAAATACTAACATGAGAAATAACAAGTTCTGGTGTCATAGAGGAAAACTCACACTTTGGAGTAAAACTGCCCATAGGACTATAAGCAGGGACTTGCCTCCACATGTGCCAGGTACATAGCTAGTGCCTTTTCAATCCCACAACATACCAAACCCCAGTGGTGAAGTTCATAAAAAGATTTTTCCAGTTTTTACAACATTTAGGTTTTCCCTAGACAGGCAAGGGGAAAGTGGTAAGTGCTTCTTGACAATCAGGAACTTGCACACTTTATTCACTATTATCTGGTCTCCCACATGCCCACCCTTCCACTGGTTCGTTTCACTTGCAGCTTGGCATAAACCTAGATGGTAAAGTCTTCAAGACAGTCTTTTTAACTTTTTGTTCATAGGCTGATCAGAGTGGAAGGGATCATTTGGGCCACTGAGTCAGCTGCCCCTGTACAAACATGGGCTACGCTATATCTAAACCATCCTAAATAGATGTCTTTCCAGCCTGCTCTTGAAAACCTCCAATTCAAAAGTACCCACAGCTTCCCTGGGGCAACTTGTCCCACGCTTCTACTGGTCTCGTAGTTAGAAAATTTGCCCTAACCCTGTTTTTCCACAGTTCGCATCTGTGCACCGCCTTCTGTAGCAAGGGAGCACACTGGTTCTTAAGTCATCTTTGCAGCAACCTTTCAAACATTGGGAAGCTGCCATCATGCTCCTTCTTAATCTCCTTTTCTTCATACTCCAATGTTTGCATACAGCCTAATACAGTAGGACTTGGATCCCAGATGGGGCCTGGAGACATCAATATTCACTGTTTCATAATAAGGTTTGGCCATTAGCCATGTCAAACTTAACTAGCTCCTTCTGCTCTTTAGGTCACGAGCTACCAAGGGGCTCCCCATCACATGCCGCGACGTGAACAAAACTGTCCCATCCTCAAGCACTCATGCCTCGAGAGTGCTACGAAATTAAATTTTGAGGTTCTGTGAAAACAACTGGCTGGTTTCACAGAAGCCCATTATGCCATACAGCTCAGTCTCGGCCTTCAAAACACACTTTTCATTTAAACCAGAAAGGACGTTTTTAAGGTTATGAGAACACTGCTGCTGTTAGATCTTCTGCCATGATATAGCTGTCACTAGAAGAAAGATCTGGGCACATAAAACTCTCCCTGATGTATTAAGTCATTCCACTCCAGCAGACTTTCTGAAGTGCAAGCACGTTTCATAATCAAGTCACAGGAAAACTCAATTATTGACAAAAACAGAGCAAAAAGCTATTCTTTAAACTGACACACGAGTAAAATTTTTAATTAAAGAGCTTTGAAGTTTTGTACTTCCCACATTCAATAGCTCTTCCCCTGATGCTAAGAAATAAGTCTATCCAACAGAGAACAACACATACACAAGTGCAAGCCACTGACACACTGACAAGAAAATTAAAATGCAAGTGGAAAAAAAAAAAAAAAAATCAAGAATTTTTTAAAAAGCAACTGTTAGTTTGCAATATCTTTTCAGTCTCCAGATGGATCTCACCTTTTTCCCCCTCCCAGTTCAAACATGTACGTCTCCCACTGGATCGTCCTCTTGTTTTAGAAAGTGGTTAAGACTGCTAGACTTTGCAATCCAGGGAAACATTTTTTAAATTTCCAGATCCTGATTAGCTACTTACCAGAAAAGATTTTTAAAAGTGCCTAGAAAATGCACTCATTCGATTCAATATGTTCATCGCTATGAAAGCCGATATTGAATTGATCTGTATCAACCATCACGATATTTATTCTGCATTTATAAACCCTCTGTAGTTCCAAAGCACTTAATAAATTTAAAATTAATCAAAAAGTTATGCATGGATCACCTAATTCACTACTGAAAACGGAGGCCTCTCAGTGTAATCTGCAAATTGCACAGTCGTACGGGTTAGGTAAAGACCCAGTTGTCCTTTCCAACTGGCTTTTCTTTAACTGAGACTTATCTCCTTTTTTCCTGGCTTGATTAGTGACTAAAACACAGGTTATATCAACATTATATTTATTTCTATCTAGTCATGTCCATCCATCCATCCACACAGATTTGCTTATGAACTGAATAAAACTATAAATGAACATGGTATAGCTCATCAATGGAACAAGAAAAGATGCTGTCCTACTTTCTCTTCCAGGTGACGCGGTGCTCTCTTTCAAATGTCTATGAGCACGATACACGCTGGCACTGCTGTCAGTGGCACAATTCCTCCGAATTTGCGTGGCAGAAGGGTATGACCTCTACATTGGGGTGGGCAAAATGCGGCCTGGGGGCCAGATGCGGCCACGCCAGGCCATTCTATCCAGCCTGTGGGGCCCCTAATATTAATTTTCTAATTTTTTTAATCTGCCCTCGATGGCTTGCTGAAAGTCAGTAAGCGGCCCTCTGCCCAAAATAAATGCCCGCCCCTGCTCTACATGTGAATTCCTCAGGGGTAGAGAAAGCATCTCCTCCATGTTTTGCTCTCCAATTTCTGAAGCTTGGTTTCTCTGCAAAAGCTTTTGTGTAGTGTTGCAGAGTACAAGCAATGCATAGAACAGATCTAAAGGGTTCATTTGCTGGCTCTGGTTACTCTAGTTTACTGCATGGTAGAACTAAATAACGTATATGCAAATACACAGATAACGGCTGAATAGAAAAGGCTTTCCTTCAAAACTCTCTGGATTAATAATGGACATTTTAAACATGCTACAGCCACTACAGAACAGGGTTTAAAGGTATGCCTGTTTACAAGGAACAGCAACCAGACCAAAAAGTGGCCTTTTTTCTGGTTCTTCCCCTTCAGGGATGCTGATAGAAAAGAAAAACCCTAGCTTCCCAAGAATGCCTTCATTAAGGAAGGAGTGCCAAAACCTCTACCGTAGCTTACCTGAGAGATGCAAGAGATGGCATGCTTAAAAGAAAGTAGAGACAGAGTACACCTGTAGGGAGCAAAACTTATATTGCAAGCAAAGTCAGTAAACACCACACTTCCAGATGCATGCAGAAAACTCAACTAGAAGTCTACCATTCCTTCAGTCAATGGGGTCTGCTGATTAAGAGACACAGCATGAGTTTAATCCCATCACAGCACCAATCACATTCCACACAGCATGCTAGAAAGCAGATCTTTCTTACATCACTGCATCCCATCATCTTTTGATACAAATTAGTGTCAGAGGAAGTACCACTGTTATCACATGCTAGAAACAGATAAGACAAGTCATTTTGATCAGCAGTGTTTTATATCAAAATCATTAGGGCTCATATTAGCTCCATAAAATCTTAGGCCTCTCTAATTTCTTTAGAAGCAGAATTTCACTGGCAAAGACAAAACTATATCACTTTAAAATGCTTGCATCTGCATCCCCTTAATTTGAAGGCATTCAAAATTAGCGTCCTTTCAAATGATGCTGGTAAAAGCTAACGTAAAACAAATCTATTGACTTGGACAAAGCTCAAATGACCTGTTTCAGCCTAAAAAAAAAATCAATGCAACTCATTACTTTATCATTTGACTGAGACAACTGGGAAAACATAACACTATCTCATTAGTACACGGCCATATGGAGGTATGAATAAGTGCTCTTCCAACAGCCAACATGAAGGAATGAACAAATAAAGCCAGTCAGGAGAATTACAAATTGTCTGATCTAAACCGTAAATTCAAGCAGACATTAACACAATTTTCCCCCACATCCAAAATGTCAACAGAAATAAAACACTTTGGGCAAGAAAACCCTCATAGTCTAATAATGCCTACTTTAAAGTCTCATGCTAGCAGCATAAACCAGTGTAACTAAAGGATATTTAAAAGTCAGTCTAACTATTCCAAGCCCCTAATACATGTGCAGTTAAACCAGTTTAATGTTTCCCTTTCTCAATTATCCTTACTAAAACAAGCTGCGAGGCACAAAAGAAAAAGAGCAGGTCATGGACTGCGCATACGGATGACAGCTCAAAAATGGCCTGTTTCTCTGTGGGCAACTTCCCCTTCTGCTTTGAGTGATCACCCATAAGCACATTTAACTAATTGTTTCTGCTACATCGCTGCTTAGAACCAATACACGTGGGACCTCAGGGCCTTCAGAAAGATAAGGATGGGAATGCAGCCTTCCTAAATGCAGCACCTTTCCCGAAGGCTTCAACAACAGGATAATGCATTACAAGCACGTAGCTAGATCCCCAGGGACATCTTCCACTGCTACGGCTGAAGGCATTAGTGCTGTGGTGGAATGAGCTTTAAGAGTGGCCAGAGGGTCTACCTTGACAGCTTCATAATTTCTGTGTGCCCCCAGATCTGCGTGGCGGAGGGCGGGCTGCAGCTGCGGGCTGGGGCTGGGGTCCACGCCCTGCTTGGTATGGGTGGCAGCGGTGCTGGGAGTGGGGGCTGGGTGGGCTATGGCAAATTTTGGGGTGCGATGGGAAAGCAAGCAGCGGTGGCGGTGAGGGAGTGGTGGCAGAGAACAGAAGCTGCAGGAAGAGAAGAGCTGGGGGAGCGGGGGAGCAGGGACTAGTAACTGCAGCTCCGACTCTGACCCCAGGCTCAGGGTCAGAGATTTGGAGCCAGTGGTCCCACCCCTCCATTGTGCTTAAATCTAAGATGAGGGGGTGGCCCCCCAAACTGAAGGGTGGGGAGGGGAATCTTACCCTGGATTCAAGTAAAAAAGGTAATAAAGCAGGATAAAGGAATCCTGCATAAGGAAGAGCTGACATTTGTGGCATTTCACAAAACAGGCCCATTTGAGAACAAGACAAATCTGCCAATAAGCACCGGGAGCCTGAACCCTTCCTTTTCGGCTCATCAGAAGAAAAGTGTCCATTTGGCTCGCCTGCTCTGGTGCTCTGCAGCCCAGACAGGCACGCTGCTGAGAGTGCAATATGCTGCCTAATGTACCCGACCTATAACCTGAGCGTTGCCCAGGGGGGAAAAAAATGCCCTGGTGCATTCAGTGATAAGGTAATGACAGAAGAGACAGCCGCTGGGTTTATTTGGGCATGCGGACCTCAGCTGTAACAGAGAAACGACTCACAAGAGATAAGGCACAAACTGATCTGCTCTGAAATCAACTTATTCAATATGTAGGAATGCAGTGGAAATGACTAAACACTGAGCTGCCAAATGCACAAAATGAAAAAGCTGGGGAAAAAAATGTATTTTTCCGTTCTTTGGTTATGGTAATTGTAAATCATACTGGGAAAACAATGAACTTCAGCATAAACTGGGGTTGGGTGGTTGTTGGGTTTTTTGTTGGTTTTTTTTAAATGGACAGTAGTCTTTTTATTCTAGTGTTTTAAATCTCAGGTCAGAAAAGCACTTAAATATGTCCCAAGGATGAAATGTAATAGCTTTGCTGATTAGGAGCCTTAAAACTCAGGGGAGGGAAGATCTCAGACTCCCTCTGGCTCTCAATAAGTCTCCCCTCTCCACTTCTGCATTTTCTTTTCATCTAGCTCCCATAGATTTTCCACTGGACTGGCTGCAGTATCTCAGAAGCTAAATTTTCATGAGTTTCATTCCTAAAAACCTAAGAGGCATAACCCATATTGCTCAAACAGAGCTGCAGAGTCATAAAATTGCAGCAGACAGCACTGACAACAATGAAAGGTCTGGGGAAGACTTCACCGTATGAATTCGAAAGAGCAATTTGTCTTAGTTGGTTCTTCCAAGCGTAGAAAGAGAAAAATATTATGCTTTTCCTGTCTCTGTCTTCTTCAAGCCAGAGCATCTCCAATCTCATTCTGAAACTCTGACAGTAGTAGAGCTAGCTGGAAACTGTTCAATGACAAATCAGAATTTTCCAATGAAAAACAAATTTCAAAATCGCAAACGCTTACAAGAAAAGGTCTGCTTTGATGAATTACCCATGCTGGTTTTGAGAACGGCAAAAAGAAGCGTGATGTTTCACTTCAAAACCATTTTCTGTTTTGAAATTTAAGCTAATGTTTAATAAACAAACCTTTTAAAAGATCAAAATGGGGGGAAAAGCTCTCGATTGGTTTGAGCCTACATTTTTCTATTCCTAATTTGCAACAATTTGACATAGACCTTTCGTCCAGAGTTAAAACAGGACAAAATGTTCAATTCTCACAAGAAAGAAAAAGCATGTCCTTTCCTGCCCCAGCCAGAATACTCAAAATCAGTGCAATCAAAAAAAAAGAAAAGCCAGGAGAAAGCTGTATTATAGCATCTAAAGAGTACTGGAAAATAGCTTTAGAGTCACAGGGTCATAGGAAAGTAGGGCCGGAAGGTGTCTCACGTGGTCATCTAGTCCAGCCCCCTGCTCAAGGTAGGATTCTCCCTGCCGAAACCATCCCCGCCACATGTCTAATCTGCTCTTGAAAACGTCCAGGCATCGAGATGCCCTTCCTAGTCTAGGCAGCTTGTTCCAATGCTTGACCACCCTCAGTCAGAAAGTTCCTCCAAGCTAAGTTTCCCCGGCTGCAGCCTGAGGCCCTTGCTCCTAGCTCTGACCCCCGCAGTCGCAGAAAAAAGCCCATCTCCATCCTCCTTTAGGTATTTGAAGACTGTTCTCAAATCTCCTCTCAATCTTCTCTTCTTCAAACTAAATAACCCTCATTCTTGCTGCCTTTCCTCATATGGCAGGCTTCTCTCTCTTTTTTTTTTTTGTTACTCTACTGATCTCTCTCTGCAATCTGCCCACCTCCTTCTTGAAGTGCAGGACCCAAAACTGGACACAAGACTCCAGGTGAGACCTCACCAGTGCTGAATAGAGCAGAAGAATCACTTCCCTTGGTTTGCAAGTGACGTTCCTGTTGTTATAACCAGGGATCCTGGTTCTCCCCAATAAAAAAAGTGACAAATTCTCTGATAAAAAAACCCAAAATCCATGATTTAAAAGAAAGGCCCTTCACTCCCCTCCCCTCCACAGCCCCCTGGCCCTGCTCACGCCCTTCCACAGCCTCCTGGCCCTGCTCATACCCCTCACTCCCCACCCCCCAACAGCCCTCCCAGCCTTACTCGTGCACCTCACTCCCCCTGCACAGCCCCCAGTCCAGCTCATGCCACTCACTCCCCCTACAACCTCTCCATCCCTGCTGATGCACCCCTCACTCCCCGACCCACAGCTGCAACAGCCCTGCTGGTGCCCCTCACTCCCTGCCACAGCCCTCTGCACCCCCCCACCCCACACACACACACACACACAGAAGGGGTCCCCACCTGCCAGGGCTACGGGCTTTCCCCACTGCTGCCTGCCAGCTGCAGGTTTGGGAGGGTGGGGCCAGCTCCCCGCCGCTATGCGCACTCCCGGGGCAGCAAGGAGGACCCAATCCTTGTTTAATCAACCCAACCTCTGTGTGCATGCATTTTATGATTTAACTAGCTACCAACCCAACCTTACTCATCTGGCTGATTGCAAACTATGTTCCCAGTCTATTCAGGTCATTCTGGATCCCAGCCTGCAACTCCACCCAATCCGGGGGCATCTGCAGATTTGCTAAGCATGCACTCAGTCCCACCATCTAAAACATGAATGAAGGGTATTAAATGATACCAGGCTGGGGACAGACCTTGGGACAACCCCCATTGATACCTCCCCCCCAATTAGCTATTAAGCCATTGATGACTACTTGTTGAACACAATGTGCCAACCAGTTATGTGTCCACTTCACAGCACTTTCATCTTGTCTGCATTTCCTTAGTTTGTTCATGAGAACATAAAATAATTGAAAGTTAGGGCTGGAAGGGACCTCAGGGGGTCACATCTAGTCCAACCCCCTGCTGCAAGCAGGACCAGCCCCAACTACATCATCCCAGCCAAGGATGATGTAGGAGACAGTCTCAAAAGCCTTACCAAAGCCAAGGTATAATCACATCCACTGCCTTCCCACCATTCACAAGACCTGACAGAAGGAGATCAGGTTGGCCAGGCAGGACTTGCTCTGAATCTGTGCTAGCTATTCCCAACCACCGTGTTATCCTCTAGGTGCTTCTCAATAGTCCCTGAAGACATACCCAATGACTTTTCTAGGCATCAAAGTCAGACTGACTGGTCTGTAGTTCCCCAAATCCTGTTTCTTCAGAGATGGACACTATATTTTTCCTTTTCCAATCACCGGGGAACTCAACCAACCTCCATGAGTTCCCAGTGGACAGCGATTGGCTCTGAAATTACCTGAGCCAATTCTTTCAGTACCCAAGAGTACATCCCATCCAACCCTGCCGACTTGAGAGCATCTGCTTCTCTAAGGGACCCGGACCTGTTCTACCCTAACTCGAGGTTGTTTGCCTCCTTCCCTAACTTTGCTACCAACTCCGCTCACTATGAGGCAGCTAGCCCCAGTTTGTGAAGACTGAAGGAAAAAAAGGCATGAAATACTTCAGCCTTCTCTGTATCATCTCATGTCTCTCATGTTGGATTTACATCAGGTATAGTAGTATAAACCAATCTTTGGATTTACCATCTATTTGCTGCCACTTTTGTTTTTGTTCGAAATAGGAAGCGCACTTGCATTTCTCTTTCCAAGCAGAATCTAGAAGATTGGTTAGAAAACCTGAAGAAACAATATTCTGCAGCCACAGGACAGCTTCAAAGAGTTGCAAAGCAAAAGCAAGCCTTTCTAAGTTAGAGTCCTCTACACAGTCATCATAGTAAGCTAGTTAAATCATAAAATGTACGTACACAGAGGTGATATTTTCTAAGATATTATGTGGCAAAGGACACAATCAATTATACTGATATAATCTGGAGTGTCTTTTTTTTTCTTTCACTGCTAACTTCTCTCCTGAGGATCTCAGGGCCAGATATACTACACAGAAAGGAAAATAAAGTTGTTTTAACTACGTTGTTGTTACAGGGCACAAGATTCCTGGTGATGACAGCCACTGAAGGACAGATGATGACTGGAGGCTGAAATTCAAGTTTATTGTGATTACCTCAAAGGTTGCCCCCCGCTCTCCCCCTTCCGATTTCTCATTTTTTTGCCTCTTACTGTATCATCTCTAGGCTCCTTCAGTCTGCTACCTGCCTCTTCCACCAATTACTAATTTCTCAAAATAAAATCTCCACATTTTCTTCCATTCCACTCTTTTTGCTTCCAAATCTCTATCAGTCTCAGATGCACAGACCTATGAGTAGATGCCCAAATCCCACAGAGTATGGCTAACACTAGCTCAGACAAATGCTGAAAACAGAAATCCAAGGACAGATTGGAGGCGATATAGTCTCTGTCTGGCTTACTCACAAATTCAAGTCAGGATGCAATATATTGGAATATATGAATCAGAACACCCTTAAACAAACAGTTACAATTCAGTAAATGGCAAGCGATCAAATTTCTCATAGTATTTCCTGTAAATTTCAGGCTAAATGGAGAGGTGAAATTTTCATTAAATGTCACCGTGGTAAATCATCGTTGCTAGCAAGACACCACCATACAACTTACTAAAATGACAAAAATCAGTGGTTATAAACACACAAAACACCATCTGCCCCCTTCCACAACTTCCCTTAAATCAGTTCCTATAGCTCCTCCTTACCTTGGCTAATGCAGATTTCCTGGCACTCAAAAGCAGTTCTGCCTTGATTTCTTCTATTCTCTTCCTGTCCTCCTCATTCAGATCTGGCAAGGAGCCATGGGGGTGGCTAGCCAGTTTCAGCTTCACCCAGGCTGTGAATAAAGGACATAAAACAATAGAAAGCCCCATTCTCCTATGTCGAGTTTCCACACAGAGGTGAGTCTCACACTTCTGTTCATCAGAGATGGACAGGAACAGACTCAGGTGCAAGACATACAAGATGACAGCTGCCAGGAATAGGACACCATTTAAACTGGCTGCTCATTTTTATTTTTATTTTTTAGAACAGGATGCCATTAAGTCAGGGGTGGGCAAAATGCGGCCCAGGGGCTGGATGCAGCCCGCCAGGCCATTCTATCCAGCCCGTGGGGCCCCTAAAAAATTTAGAAAATTAATATTTATCTGTCCTGGGCTGCCTGTCATGCGGCCCTCAATGGCTTGCCAAAACTCAGTAAGCGGCCCTCTGCCCAAAATATTTGCCCGCCCCTGCGTTAAGTGATCGTCTACCTGAATGATGCACCTGTTACCTAATTCTGATCTCATAATCATCTCTGTAGTTCGTCAATAGTGAATCAAATACCACTTCGCCACCACTCTCTTGAAGGACACCTTTAAATGCATGTACAAAGAGAAAATAGGGCTCATAGAAGTACAGGACTTCAAGAGACCTTCAGGGTCAAGCCCAGTCCCATACCACGTGCAAACCCCTTGGCAAGCAGTATTTCATAAAGAGGCAGGCCAGGGTAGAACCTCACACACTGATTCAGAGAGGCACAAACCTGCTCCATCCAAGCACCGGATAAAATAGGCTGCTGGCCTCCCCGGACCAGCAGCGTGCCACCCTGCCCAACCTGCTGTCTGTCTTCAGACTAACACGGTTAACCTCAATACTTTATAAACCGATCAAATTCATCTTAAACCTAGTTATACCGTTTGCCCCCACACCTCCTACTGAAAGCTGTTCCAGGACCTCAGTGCTCTAAATGGTTAGCAATCTTATTGTTTTCAGCTCTCTTCCACGCCTCTTCATTTGAACTTTTTTTAAATAGATTACTAGACTTGACCATGGGATCACTTTGTCTATGGTATGACAGTAATAATTACCGTAACACCTCCCTGTCCTTACTGGAAATACCTCATTTGATACATCTTACAATGATGGGTGGCTCCGTTACCCATGATTAACCCTTGTATTTACGTCTTTCTCCTCCTCTGCCATTTCCCAGCAATGAGCTGCCACTTTACAAAAGAAAATTATTAGTCCAAGTCCAAAACCTGGTAGTTTGTTCTACCAGCTTTCAACCTCTTGCTTTTATGCCCGTTTTCGAGGTTATTAAGTTTGTCCCTCAACAGGTCCTACCATTATTTATCATGAAAACAAATCCTAACAAAATTTCCAGAAATGATGTTCTCACTTACAAAAGACGACACTTGCCAGCAGGAGTGGACACAGAGCAACACAATCATATTTGTCATTTCCAGCTGGTAAGAAGATTTTACACTATGATCTGAGAATGTATCAGATCATCAGAGCATGACACAGTTTTCTCCTGTTAAATGTCACCCCCTTTTTATTATTCCAATCCACAAGCTCATTCAGTTCTTCCTGACCTCTTCTGTTCCAAACAAAAAACTACCTTGGTATATTCTTTGACAGGATGACTGAGGTTTTTTTAAACAAAGGAAAATGCAACAAATCAAATCTAACAAGACTTTGATTCAGGGATACACATGAAATTAGTCATTGAGATGGAAAAGCTGGAGGATAAACAAGAAAACTGGGAGACTGGTAAAATATAAAAGCACCTAGGAGGAAAATATCAACCACGAGTGATCACTAGGCAAGATCTTCAAGGATCAATCTTGATTAATATTTTATTAATAAGTTTGGCACAAAAATGCAGGTGTGTTTTAATGAAATCTACTGATGGCATTAAGTTGGGAGAAGCATGATTTTGGGGGGGGCTGTAGTTGTGAAGGTCCAGGGCACATGCAGGAAGCAAGAGGTTTTTTTGGTAATGTCTTTTATTGGACCAGCTGTATAATTGGAAGAGATGTTAGACAAGGTTTCAGGCACAGGGTGCCCTTCCTCAGGTCACTGTCATTTGTCAAACATGTATCCTAACTATACAGTTGGTCCAATAAAAGACATTACCAAAAACCCCATGCTTCTCGCATGTTTCCTGGACCATCACAACTGCAGCGCCTACTACAAAGCTGAGAGGCATTTTCAATGCAGAGGAAAATAGAAGTTTTACACTGAATCAATTAGACAATGGAGACAACTGGAGTAATAGAAATGACATGCAATTCAACAGCACAAAGTGCAAGATCGTGTATTTGGGGACTAAAACCAAGAATTTGTGCTGTAACATGACAGCTCGTTAGCTGGAAAAAATGACGAGACCCAGATGTATTAGTCAACCACAGAATGAGTGTGAAACATCAAGGTTTCGGGGGTGTTGGTTGTAGCTGTCCTGGTCTCAGGACATAGGCAGACAAGGTTATTTGGGTAAATGTGATATCTGTTATTAGACCAACTGAATAATTCCTCAGACAAGCCTGAGGAAGGGCACCTGTGGCTGAGAGCTTGCAAAGAACAATTTTTCCAACTACTGAGTTGGTCTAATAAAAGATATCACATTTACCCAAATAACCTTGCTTGCCAAAACATCAAGCTATCTTTTTTACAGCTGCATCAGATACAATCCTAAGATGCATCAGAAATATTTCCAGTACAAAAAGAGAAATATTAATGGCACTGCACAAGACACTGGTGAGACCTCATCTGAAACAGACAAAGTACAACTCTGATCACCCATTTCTAAAAAAAAAAAAAATAATAAAAAAAAAACACAAAAAACCCCCCAGATAAATTAAAAAACTGGAACAGGTGCAGGGAAGGGTCATACCAGTGACCAGAGGAATGGAGAGCCTATCCTATGAAAAGAGACTAAAGGAGCTTGGCTCATTTAACCTAGCAAAATGAAGTCTGAAAGGGTATATGACTGCCTTTATGAATATATTGGAGGTGGCAAGTAAACATCAGAGAAGGAAAAGAGCTATTTAAGCAAAGGACAATATTGGCACAAGAACAACACGGATACAAACTGGCTGCGGATAAGTTTAGACAGGAGATGAAAAAAATTCCTAATCATAAGCATGGGACTTCCAACAGAAATAGTGAGGGAAACTACCTAACCACCTTTAAGTTGAAGTTGGAGCATCTCACCACCACAATTTTATGACATATTCATCTGCAAAAGCAAAAGACTGGACTGGACAATAAAGACGGATAGCTTTGCCGCCTCTATAAAATTTAAAGATACAAGGTTCTCAAGCTTGCACTATTTCGTCTCATCTGAAACGGTTTCTTTCTTACTTCGCGCTTTTTTCTCCTCTTCCTCTACGCTCTTCAGGATTTGTGTTGCGTGCATCTCAGGGGATTCGTATTTCAGAAGGTTTCTGACACGGGCAGCTAGCGAATCTAAGCTGCTACTGTCATCACTCCCTTGAATGACATCCCCCTCCTTGCTGCCAGCTAAACTAGCTTTAGATGAGCCGTGCTCACAGTCCCCGAGGACAGTGGCACTGGTCCCCAGCGGTGCTGTGGTAGGAGGATCTTCCAGTTCTAAAACCCTTCTGATGCTCGATTCACTACTTGTGGCGCTCTTTGTAACAGCCACAGGAGCAAGCAGGTTTTTATCTGTGGTTGCACTACTGCAGCCCTCTGGCTCAGACCTTCCAATGGGTTTTGCTACCCTGAAATCTTCACCAGCTATTTTCTCTGCTGGTCTGTTCTGCAGTTCTGCAGTTTCTTGACTGACAGGTAAATTGCCAGCAAGTGCTCTTTCTGATTTTAAACTGTCCTTGCAGGAATGGAGAGTCTTTATTAGCACGTTATCTTCTTGCATGCTCTTTCTGGTCAACGTTTCATCCCGGGACAACAGCCTTTGAAGCGCTGGGCTGTCATCTCTCACTAATCGAGAATCTTCAATGCCATCCTTCTTTTTAATTGATGCCAGTGAAGAGTCAGTGACTTCTCTGGAGGGGGTAAGAGAAGGGACAGGATCAAACTGACTCAGAGTCATTTTCTCTGCCTGTGCTAAAAGCTTCTGGATCTCTTTCAACGTGCTGGATTCAATGAAAGGATCGTTTCCTTGGTCCTTGTTTAGCTCATTTTCAGAGGCAACTGCATTTGAAGAAAGTAGTTCTCCTTTTACTTCCATTTCACCGATATCCTCAGCCAACAAACTGGTAGACAACTTCTCTAGGCTGCTACTAATATCCCTTGAGTCGCATCTATCGATCAGATCTTGAACGTGCTTTGAAACAAGCATAGGACCTTCTTCATCCGAGTGGAAATCGGCAGCAACTGCTTGTAATTGCTGCCTTGGCTCAACTAATCTTGGGGCAACTGAAGACTCCAAGCTGCCTTCATCTGGAAGAAGAGTAAGCAGTTCTAGTTGGTGGTAGGCGGCAGTACTGCACTGACTCAATGGTTTGTCTTTCGAAGATCTTGAATACTGAGGTGAGAGTTCAGTAGGTACTGGAGTATCAGGTCCAGCATCCGAGCACATTGCTACTGACATGCTGAGAGTCGAATTGCCCGAGTTAAAGCTGGTCTGTGTGATGTCGACAGCAGACAGAGAACCTCCTACAAGGAAACAAAAGATTTAAATTTGGCAGATGTTCTGCTTTGAAGTTAAGAGAAATGTTCAACCTCGACCTCTTGGCAAGAAGCATCTCTGATTATTCCAAGATGCATTTAAGAAACTACTTTCAACCTGTGATGCTTCACTTAAAACCACTTATCACAACAAATCCCTTGAAACATTAGGGCACTTTGGTTTCAGCCCACTAGACACTGATGTTCAAAGCATATATTTGTACGTGCCAAAATGAATACTGTGATCCAGAGTATGCAGCAGCAGAATGACTACCTCAGTGAACATTCAGATTTGACACACTAAAGATCAATAGAAACTTATTCATAAAATACATAATCAGTATTAATCATACGTACAATCAGTATTGTGAATACATTTCCACTTTTTTTTTAGTTTGTTAAATTATTATGCATATTAGTATTCTTGCAGCCTTTCCAGAGAACAGATTGTTTGCATAATGGCAACATATTCTTGAAACTCTTGCTGGGAGCAGCTCTAGCTTCAAAAAAACAACAAAAAAAAAGGTCTAGAGGAAGAAAGTTGATATATGGCATGCAACCAGCCTTAAGTGAGAGGTAACCAAGTGCCCGAAGGGTTCATGCACCAAAATCCTCTCATCCCCCATACCTTCAGAGAGCTGGGCGTGCTTTGTTAACGTGTCAGTGGACCCCTTCAATGTTCTGAGCTCGGACGGGGAAAATTCAACCTCTCTGATTGGACCTCTGGGTGCAAACGGAGTCAGTATACTTGAAGGTGATTGGTCAATGCCAAGATTACGTAGATAGGTCTGGCAAAAGGGAGGAACAAAGAAAAAAGGAAAGCAGTGAATGGGTCTCCTATGGTTGTGAGGCACACATGTTTAGCAAGCTCAGAATTGAC
This sequence comes from Crocodylus porosus, assembly GCF_001723895.1. NCBI lineage: Eukaryota > Metazoa > Chordata > Crocodylia > Crocodylidae > Crocodylus > Crocodylus porosus. The sequence continues at coordinate 2,023,730 of NW_017728948.1, read as the reverse complement.
CACTTTCCCCAACCAGCATAGCAAATGCATAGTTTTTAATATCTAAACTTCTTCCTGGGTCCAAAACGTTTATTTAAATTTGTTGCCCGAGGATGCACTGCCAGGCAACCCAGAACACTATGTTTGTTTGCCCGGTGTATCGAATCTTCCTTCCACTCCACTTCACTCTTCGGGATTTCATTTTACAACTCTCCCCTTGCTCGCATCAATTTCAAAAGTCTTTAATTAAAAACGGAAAAGAAAACAAAACTGGTTTAATAGCACCTTCCACCAAAATGACACTATGGCATAGGGAAACAAAATACTTCTCGTATCTTAGAAACTCAGGCTGGACATCGGGAGAACGTCCTTAAAAAACAGTCAGATTATGGAGCAGTCTCCCAGAAGAGGTGTAAAACCTACTGTTTGAACAATTTAAAGAGTGTATCGGACAAATTGTTTTTGAAGGCACTAAGAAAACAATCCTTTGCTGGCCAAGAAAGGGGCTAATTGACCCAACGCTCCTTCTATCAATACTGTACAAATGTTAAATTAGTACAGAATGTAACTGCTTGCTTCCTTACTAGCACTTCATGCCAAGAGCAGATTTTTTCAAAGACAGCTTTGGTTATTAAATCAATACTGTTAATTGCACCCAGAAATTATTTAAGTCTATAAATCCTAGGTTTTTAGCATGATACAATCTTTAATGTGTATGGAACACAGCACCTGGCAGGGCCTCCAGTTAGATGAGACGTAATTATTTTTTTTAAATTAGAGCAGTACCACCCCTAACAGGATGTGCCCATATTGCTTGCTCCTATATGGAAAAGGACCTAAACGGCTTCAGAAAAGAACGCAGAACCACTGACATGGTGTTTGCAGCCCGGCAGCTTCAAGAAAATGCCAGGAACAGAACATCGACCTTCTCCTCACACTCCTTGATCTAACCGAAGCCTTCGACACAGTGAACCATGAAGGCCTCTGGGAAATCATGAAAAAGTACGGATGTCCCAAAAAATTCATCAATATGGTCTGACAGTTCCACAATGGCATGACAGCACGTGTCTTTGCGAGTGGCGAATGCTCTGACCCCTTTCTGGCCACAAATGGCATCAAGCAAGGCTGTGTGCTCGCACCGACCCTCTCCAGCATGGGACTGTCTGCTATGCCGTCAGACGCCTTCCAAGATGATGACCATGGTATGGGGATCAGGTACTGTTTTGACAGAGACATCTTCAACCTGTGCAGGCTCTGAGTGGGCTCCAAAGTCCAGACAGCCATGCTTCGTGACTTCCTCTTCACTGATGACTGTGCATTGTGCACAGGCTCACGTGGACCTACTCTCATTAGCCTGTGACAATTTCAGACTCGCTATTAACTCAAAGAAGCCTGAAGTGATGTTTCAACCGGCACCTGGCACAACACCCTAGGAACCACACGTCTCAGTCAAAGGCCAACAACTGTCGATGGTTGACAAGTCTGCCTATCTAGGCAGCACGCTCTCCTGTGCTGTTCACATCGACGATGAAGTCAATGTGAGATTAGCGAAAGCTAGCGTGGCCTTCGGCAGACTCCGCAAGTCAGTCTGGGACCGCAGAGCCATCCGAACCTCAACAAAACTGAAGGTTTACAAAGCCATCATCCTTCCGACCCTCCTTTATGCCTGAGAAACCTGGACCATTTACCAGCATCATGTCAAGAAATTAAACCACTTCCAGCTCTGCTTCCTGTGCAAGGTACTAAAGATCAAGTGGCAGGACAAGATTTGGGACACCAAGGTGCTCAGAAGATCAACTCTCCCCAGTATTTGCACCCTGCTGAAACTGGCACAGCTAAGGTGACAGCGACCACGAGCCGATCACCTTCACCATCCACCGTAAAGCTGGTAAGTTAGTCAGCAACACAAGTCCTTGACTTCAGGAAAGCCAACTCTGACAAGCTCAGGAGGCTGGTCAGTAAGGCCCTAAGGGACCACAACCCCAGGGAGAGGGAAGTTCAAGAAGAGTGGTTGCTCAAGGGAGTGATCCTCAATGCACAAGCTAAGTCTATTCCAACACGGAGGAAAGGCAGCAAGA
>NW_017728948.1:1998448-2021392 GCF_001723895.1 Crocodylus porosus | reverse complement strand
ATCAATGCTGACCTCGTGAAGGAACACCTTGAGAAGCTGGATACCTTCAAGTCAGCCGGCCCTGACAACCTGCACCCCAGGGCACTCAAGAAGCTGGCGAGCGTCATAGCCCAGCCCCTGGCACAGGTCTTCGACAGCTCCTGATGCTCCTGTGAAGTGCCCAAAGACTGGAAGAAGGCCAATGTGGTGCCGATCTTCAAGAAAGGGAGGAAAGTGTATCCGGCAAACTATAGGCCCATCTGCCTGACTTCTATCCTGGGGAAGACCTTAGAAAAGTTTATTAAAGAGGCCATCCTTAACGGACTGGCCGACGTCAACATCCTAAGGCATAGCCAGCACAGGTTTGTTGCGGGTAGGTCTTGTTTGACCAATCTCATTTCCTTCTATGACCAGGTGACCCATCACCTGGACAAGGGAGTAGAGATTGATGTCATGTATCTTGACTTAAAAAAAGCCTTCGATCTGGTATCCCATGATCACCTCTGGGTGAAACTGGCCAATTGTGGCCTGGGGTCCACCACGATCCCCTGGCTGGGGAACTGGCTCCGTGGTCAGACCAGAGGGTAGTAATAGATGGAAGTCAATCGTCATGGTGCCCTGTAACCAGTGGGATCCCCCAAGGCTCTGTCCTTGGACCCATATTGTTCAACATCTTCATTAATGATGTGGACATTGGAGTCAGAAGCAGACTGGCCAAGTTCGCCGATGACACCAAAATCTGAGGTAAAGCATCCACACCTGAGAACAGGCGGGTGATCCAGGCAGACCTGGACAGACTCAGCAAATGGGCGGACAAGAACCTGATGGTGTTTAAGTAGAGCACTGCATCCAGTTTTGGGCTCCACAATTCAAAAAGGACATGGAGAAGCTTAAGAGAGTTCGGAGAAGAGCCACACACATGATCAGAGGTCAGGAAAACAGACCTTACGACGACAGGCTCATTACAGTCTACCCAAACCCTTCCAAATTCTTCATTCCACAGGTGTTAACGACCCTCTCTCTTTTTTAATGGTTTTGATGATCCACCAATCAACCTACCCTTTATTCTGCAACTCTGCTGTAAGCTGTTCCTGGTCATGAAGGTCCTTTTCCATAACTTACAGATTGTTTTTACTCGTTCCAATGACGTTGTATTGGACTTTGCTTCTGTCTTAAACTGAATAATATAGCCCTGGGACCCTAGCTTTATTAGTAAAGCCTGTAGTTTATTTTTAACTGGAGAAAAATACGTGTTGTTTTATATGTGATGATGCACATCACCATCTACACTGCTCCTTTACAAAATTATAGATCTGCCCATGGGCATATATCTACCCTGAAGGCAAACTCACCATGCCAAACAGCAGCTCCCTCACACACACCATGCTACTCTGTCTGCATATATTACCTCTCAAACCAGAAGCAGCATATTTGCATCCACATGGCACTGCAGACAGACTATTTAGCCTACAAAAATGTAGTTTGTGAAAATGCAAATGTTTGGCAGTGAGGATCAGAGGCCATGGGAGACAAGAGGTGTGAGACAGCCAATAACCTCCCACCCCACCTACCTATTGGCTTTTTTTGGTCATTGTAGGTGATAATTATGGCCATGTGCCTGGAGCAGCCTGGCAAGCATAGCCCAGTCCTTGTGCCCGCTGCTGGCCCGAGCCTGTGGCAGCCTACATCCACCAGCAAACAGTGGGGAGGAGGGGGAGGGGGCACTGCAATAGCAATGCCATGTGCGCGGACAGGGTCTGAATGCTGGGGCTGCCGCGGAGACACTGGGCTGTGCACGGGCAGGGTAAGGCATCATGCAAGGGGCATTTCGCTCTGCTAGGCACCAAGCACCTTTTAAAAAGTAGCTTCTCCCCAGCAGCATTGGAAGCTGAGGTGCGCAGGGCCCACTGGCACATAGGCAGGAGCATGCTCTGCGGCTCCAAACGGGCCCGGTGCCACTGTCTGTTCAAGGGTCTGCCGCACCCTGCACAGCACTTTCGGTTTAGCCGTTGGCACTTCTGGCACCTACCTCTGCCCCAGCCCCATTCTCTCCCTTATCACGGGGGCTTCAGTATGCCTCCCTGCACCTCGTCCCCACACTGACTTACTCGTCAGACACTATTCTCTAAGTTGCTGGGCTGCATATTGGTTATTGGATAAGTATTGGCCAATATGACTTGTTAATAATCGGCCATCAGTATAAGCCAAAACAATCTTTAGCAGTGCACCCCTAATACATACACATATTAATAGCCAAATGTATGGCCCATCCTCTCCAGTCTTGTCAATGATTTATGACAATTCCTCAAAACCAGTATTGGAGGGGAGACTGCTAATTCTATTTTTAACAGAGATTGTCTGTAGTCTTGGATTTTTACCTCTAATGACCTTCCATTTTAAACATTCATCTTTGCTTTAGTATATAAATATGGAGGAAACCATGAACAGCCTCACAAACCAAAATTCTTCTAAGACTAGTTTGCAAGGTTTAAGGAAAATAAGAGTCAATGCCCGATTCCAAAGACCAAATTGTTAATTTAGAAATTAATCTGCAAAAGGAACAATCACTTATTCAGAATATAATCACAAGTTATGTCATTAAGATAAGTCTGCATTTAAAATGTTCAGGAGCACGTGGCTATTAGCAAAGGCAAATGCTAACCAGGCTCCCACCCAATCTGGCAGCCATCCTGTATCTAGCCTGAAATAGAAAGGAGAATGCGATTAGCAAAATAAAGTTCCGTTAGTTTTATATAAAAAGGTAGGCAAACTGGTAAACATTTTTGGTGTGTATTTATTAAGCATCAGCAATTTATGATTTACATGCTGGGAGAAACACAAAAGGAAAGCATATTTATAGAAGAAAATGCTCTTTGCCAGAAATTGCCTGTGTCGCCTTGCTATTACTGAAGACATGTGGGTGTGCGAAGAAGAGCTCTCTAACTTGCATCTTAGCTTTTCCTTAGTCAGCGGTACAACACAAACCTCATTTTTGGGACATCAGCCTGTTTACATGAAAGAGACTAAAAAGTCATTTATGACTCTTCTGCACGCTGCTATCAGAAGTTCAAGCACCTTGCATCACCTAGACCCTATCCTATAAATTACTCACCTTTTTCTTTTCCTTTCCCCTTTGCTCACCATATTCAACCAATAGTGCCAGTCTTTGTGTCCCTTTACATCCTTCTTCAATCATACCTCCATGGTACTGTATACACAATGAAAATCTCTGCTCAACCAATTTGCTCCTTTGCCCGGGTTAAATATGCCTTAAAGCTGTATGACTTCCACCCCAGGAAGAGCAATTAAGATAATTCAATTTGATGGGCCAAATTCGGTACCAACATCAACAGAAAGAACTCCATTTTAATACTGCTACAGCCATTTATTATCAAATTTGGGACAGGAAGGAAGGAAGGAGGGACTTTTAGCTGTAAGTTATACTCTGTTAGAGGGTCCTTTAAGAATTATTAGGTTTAAGTTACTTACTATTCCCAACATTGTAAATGATGTAACATGTGTATCGCACTATATGGTCTTAATACACTCAGGACAACAAAAAATCTCTAACAACATCAGTCCCTCAATGCCAGTTCCTGCAACAGGTGTGTCTTCATCTCCCATTAATATTAACAGGAGTTTAAAGATGGCCTTACCATGACCAAAATATTATAAAAATACACTTACTGGTATCCTTTCTTCAATATTTAGTTCTTTTTCATCTGGACTTTTCCAAGTAGGAGCCCAAGAAGGGGTGAAGTTCTCCTCTTCTGAATTGCTGAAGAAGTGCTTGGAAACTACTGAAGAGGGGCTTACCGAAGTCAGGTCAACCTGGCTACTGGCCTGAGAACTCACCAGGAGGTTCAAACTATCTGGAGAAATATCACTGAAATTGTCCATGCTGACATGGCCTGCAGAGTGCTCTGGGCCATGCAAATGTCTAGGCTCATCTTCTAGACTACTGTATTTCTTCTCCTTATCATTTGGATCGCATCCTTCCTGTCTCAGAAGCTGGGCAACCCTTTCACTGGAAATTAAGACATTTTGGTCCAAACTTTGCCCCATGCTATTTTCTTCATCATCATGTTCGTCATCACTGGATCCAGCACTGACAAGGACAGCTTTAAATTTTTGGCTTGTGTAGTCTACTAAGCTTTCTTCTCTTTTTTTAAGTGCAGGCATAGCAAAATCACTGTTCTTGCCTGCTGCAGGCTGAACCACCTCCTCTGGATTTGTTACCTGAACAACTTCAATCTGTGAAGCTTCCCTGCTAATTATATTGACTGAATTGTCAGACTGCGACCGAGCAAGAGGTGCAACGTGTGTTGATTGTGTGTCACAGACATGCAAACTTGCCATTGAACCTGCTTCTCCTCCAAAGGATGCAGCTAAACCACTCTTGAGGTTACTGATGTTGTTCTGCTTTGATAAAATACGGTTTAAGGAATCTGCAGTTGCGCTGTATGCTTGCCTCCTGGGAGAAACTCCACCCAGGCTGTGTAAAGCCAAAGCATCAGACATCTTCTCCGCCGACTGGCTCACGTTCCAAGCCCCGACTTTCTCCATAAAATTAAGTGAAGGCAGAGACTGAATTCTCCCCGTATACGGATAGGCTGTTCCTAATGACTCTCTGTTTTCTTCCCGCCCATTTGCGGGCGCATGACACTTCTCGACAGAAGGTGTAAGTGTGCTGGCAGAAGACTTCACAGAAGTTTCTTCATTTAAGCCTGTAAGAGAGGCCTGAAGGCTTGATTTGAGTGGGATAACCTTGCCAGGTACTTCCTCCTTCATATGTCTGCCTAAAAACAACCCTGGGGTGGACTGATAGATTGGACAGGCCAGATATCCACAGAAGGAGCCATCACCTAGCGGAAGATTAAATGAAGGTGAAATGCCTGCGTCTTTGTGTCCTCTCTCTATGATAACGTCTGAAAGAGTTGATTCGCGTCCACTAACTCCAGCCCGGATTTCCACAACAGACGTCTCCTTTTCACTGGAGAGCAAAGGAGGTTTTGCATTAGTCATGACTGACTGGTGAGGCTGATTGCCACTGAGATTCGTTGTTATCACATCAGCGGCAGGTTCCTCTTTGCGTTGCTCAGACATCACTGTAGGACACAGCTGCTTTGGCTGCTCTTCCAGAAGAGCTCCTCGAGGCTCTCTAGTAACACCGGAGAATTTCAGCCTTGCAGAGTCGCTCAAACTTGCGCTGTGCCGCAACATGAACATTTCGGCAGACTTTGTAGAAGATGCATCTTTGGCATTAGGGTTTTGAAGGGGTTCAGACATCTCAGAAGAACCCAGCTCAGAAGTGCTCTTTCCTTCTTCCAGCTGCTGCTGTGACTCTTGATATTTTTCTAATGCTTTTGACTCGCTCTCAGCCAGATCTGTGTTTTCCACTTGCTGCCTTGTTTTATCTTTCTCTGGGTCTTTAGTCAAAACACTCCTGCATGAGGAGTTCTCTGAAGAAGATGAGAAGCCACCATGGCTGGTTACACCTACTTCTTTCTCCAGCAATTCGAGGAGAGCAGGAGCTGGAACTCTGCTGTCCAGAAAGAAGGGATCATCATTTACAAAAGCACTTTTGGCTTCCTTTGCAAAAGAAGCTTCTGACTGCTGTGGTTTAGCTGAATCATTTTGCAATGTTTTTGAAGCTGGGGTTGTTAAATCTTCGCCACCTTCTTTAGGGAGCAAATCCGTGACACCCAAGTCAGATTCACAATCTTGACCTTCAGTCCCCTGCTTCCTCTGCACAGTTATCTGTCCAGACGAGGAAAGTCGGGGCTGAGATATGTAGCTGCTACAGGTGACAATGTAAGGTTCAACTGCACTGATTGCAAGTGGATGTTGGGACAGCGTGCCGCTGTCTGAATGTGAGGATACTTCGGCGGCTGCGAGCTGCACAGCTTCACTGATCTGCAAAGATCTTAAATGCTGCTCAGAAGCATCAGAAACATCAGGGGTTCCTCTGAAAGATAAAAGGAGAATAAGTGGTCCTGATAACATTTTACTTCCATTCATATTTTCTGTCCACATTGAAACAAGCTAGAAGTAGGACCTCTCCACCAGAGCAACAATCAGGATTCAACAGTAAGATTATCTACCTCAATAGTTTGCTTGATGGATTAAAAATCCATAGACAGAAGCCAATTTACATCAAAGAAATGCTTTATCTTTATATAATAATACTCTTCTTTCCAAACTATTAAATGCTACTGGTAGAAAACGCTGGTATGTCAACATTTTCCACCAATTTAGAATCAAAACCTTTACATTCAGTTAAATAAATGTGACCAGATATGCTATTTTATTTATTTATATTTTATATAAAATCACAGAAAAGTTAGGGTTGGAAAGGACCTCAGGAAGTCATCCAGTCCAAACCCTGAACACCCATAAACATAACATTAAATTAACGTCTTAGGGATTTTTTTTTTAAATCATCCTCCAGTTGAGGCTTCAGGTTTTAGGATGTGCCTTAAAAATATTATAATATTCAGGCCAGAGATAAACACCAAGGATTGCAATAACAAAAAAATTCTGTAAAATTTCTCACATTTTTGTTCAGCACTGTGAATTTTTAGCTACCTTAGGAATCAAAGCTTGTGGAAGAGGTGATATCTTTTATCTCACCACCTAGATATTTGCAAACTAGATATTTACAAAATATCTAATTGGTCTAATAAAAGAAATCACCTTTTCCACAACGTTGGATTCCTTTTGCCTCTAGACCAATACAACTACAACCAGGATACCTAGCTACCTTAGGCACTTTTTCACAATTGTTTTTCTAAAGCACCACTACAGCCCATGAGGATTAGGCAGAAGTGTAATGGAAGAGCAATTATGGCTCAAACTACCAGGTAAGCAACAGGCTGAGTCATAATAACACTTATTCCTGATCTTGTCTCATGCAACTTGCACCATTGGCAGTGTTCAGGTACATCTCAAAACGCACAGATTTTCTTAAAAACAGATGGCTCTCTCTGCCATGTTTCACCCCCTCTCAAAGACCTCTTAGGAGGAATTTAAGTGAAAAGTAACATTAAACACCATATCTGAAACTTCTGACAGTGCCTTTGTACTGTTAGGATCAGGGCTGGACACAGGCATGGGCACACAGGGCAGCCACCCAGGACCCAGAGAGAAAGTGGGCCTGAAATGGTAATTGTTTTGCACTGCCCGATTATTATCATCATTATCCCTGGTGAGGGTGGGCCCAATACTAAAAGTTTGCCTAGAGCCACCATGAGTATAGGTATGGTGCTGGTTAGGACAGGACAAAAGAGGGTAAGTGAGAACTGAGACCTTACATTGGTCCCTGCACATATCAAAAAGATCAATCCAGCTGTAGTATCCCAGGGAATGCATATATTTGAAAAGCCCTGGACGAGACCATTCAATTCTGATCTCTGATCTCATTAAGGACATTCAGAGACTCCGAAAGGGCTGTGGCTATTTATCATCAAGAAGAATGGGGGAAAGGAGGGAAGCGAGCAGCAGAACTGTGGCAGGATCTTCCCCGCATCAGACACATGTGCACATCCTACCTGCGTCTTTACCCTATTTCTAGCTACACGCCAATGTGATCATTTTCCCCAGTTACATCATTAATACAAATTATCGCTTGCAAAATGACAGGAGCAAAGAAAAAACAATTATCAGAGGTCAAACAACTTTATCCCACCTTAGCGGAGCAAACTGCAGATCAGTTTGCTCAAACAGGGTTTCAGCCAAAAACCTTTCACCCGGTGTAGCATAGGTCATCAACAGTGGGAAGTGAGGAGAGAAGCGACTGTCCTGAATTTCTGTTAAGATAAAAAATATCATGGTTGTGTGATAATCATGAAGTAGTCAAGGCTTGCTAAGCAACCCCTTACTAATCCAACTGCCCTGCCAACTGGCATAGCTTTTAAGCCTCAAAAATGCCAATTATGGTAAGAAGTTGTATAATCCAACAGTGACAAGTGCCTGAAATAAATGAATCAAAGTGAAACACATACAAGACAAAAATCAGTATTATTTAAGACAATGTTATGATTCCTTAAAAAGACATCCTGTCAGGTAGATGATGGCATTTCAGAAAATCAGAGGTTTGAAATCTTTAAAAAAAACAAGGTACAAAGACACATGATAAATCAATCTATCTGCTCAACCAGCATGTCACCCTGCAGCTAAATGTTCTGGTCAAGGAGACAAACGAGTTAACTCAGCTCCCACTGAAGGAGCTCAGCCCCTTAAAAATTAGCCCCAAGGAAGGCTATTGCTTTGATTTACAGATCACCAGTGGCAATAAAGATCCCATTAACTTCACAATATTGTTTTCTATTTTTCTGCTTTAAGATCTAAATTATAGGAAAAATAAGAAGTTGGATAGTATAAAGTGTAAATACTGGTTGATTCAAAGTCTTCACCCTGAAAAAATTCAAATGTTGCACCAATTGCAAAGGGATCACCTTTAAAGGACACACCCACACCCACATACATACTCTTCTGGAGCAACTTCAAATGGCAAGTTTCTGGGAGCGAATCTGTATAATAAAGTGTATAAATACAAGAGGCATTTAGGAGGTTAGTATATAATTACACAATGCAGAGTTTGGCCAAGACTGTTGTCAAAGTGCCACAGGATTCACAATGATCATGAATGACCACCTCACCTGAAAAGTCATGCTAACGGCCGGTTAATGTGATCGGGTTGTTTCCATCACCGACGTCCTCTATAGAGGCTCATTCATTTTGACATCCCATTCAAAGCTTGGCACCAACCTCAAAGTGCTCAGACCTCTGCTACTTATTCTTCACTGTCCAGCTTCAGCGTGCCTATCACCTACATTTCAGCCCTTCTTGATCTGGACCATCTTACAGCTTCGCACTAAAATTATTTCCATGATGACGACGTGCGGTAGAGCTCCTCTGCTCAATCCACATTTCAGTCCTCCTGAAAGCCACAGGTGCCAAACTGATGAGGGAATGGAGGAGATTTCCATATAAACACCCTGCGGTTTTCCTTCTGTCTCTCCTTAAACTGTGAGCTCCTTGGGGCTGGGAGCAACCTCAGACATTTCGAAAGCACCTGGAGCATGAAGAGCGCTCGTGCCAAACTAGGTAATGGGGATGACATATTCAGTAGGTGGGAAGAGCTCATTGACTCATGGTGAACTCCTTGGGCAACACCGCCACGCTGACTTTCCAAAGAGTAGTACCAAATCATAATGTTACTACGTGGAAACCCCCAATCTAATCAAGCAGTGTTAATCAATTCACTGTCTACCCACTCATATTTAAAGCAGAATGGCTTGATGACTTTTATTAGGTCTTGATATCCATCTTTGAGGATGCTGAGTTTTAGAAGTCCTTTGCATCCTGAACCAATTGCATGGGGGAAAAAAGGGTCTTCACCACAACAGAGCCTCAAGAACATGCAAGCATCAACATCTATTTCTGTGGCAAACACGGCTCTGCTCCATAAGAGTAAGATTTGATTTGCAGATATGTTTTATGGGATATTCTAATGGTCAGTTTGCCTGGCTTAAAAAAAAAATGTACTTCTAAATAATTTTTCCTTAATTATCATCCCATAAACAAAAACGCTGATGTTCTGTATTACAAAAATAAAAATGTGAATATTACAAAATTCACTTGATCTTTACTGCATTTAAGAAGAGCCATTTACTGAAACAGACCTTTTTTGATATAGGTGCTATCTCCTTTCTCATGCAATAATAGCTGAGCAGATTGTTGGCACTGCAAAATAATTAAATACCCCTGCACAGCTTGATTTTCATAGCTCTTGAGCATCTAAAATTTTGCAGACTTCAAGGGAAGCTGTAGGTGTGCATCATCTGAAAACCTGCAGGGGCCATTCCTAATCATATCAGGAGAAGCTACCATGGAAAACAAGAACATTATTTTATGGCAGGTATATGCTAAGCATTTCAGATCACATACATTTTATCATGCAATGAATCCTGTCAAGCAAAAGCAACATTTTAAATTACTGGCTATATAACTAAGGTTTTAATTAAATAAGTATCAATAAAACCTTAGATTTGATATGGGCTTTATAGTCACTTTATTACTTCATTGTGCAGCGAAGAGATGATTATACGGACACAGGTAATTTTGCACTCAGAATCACAAAAAAGCAAAGATGGACCAGAACAGGTCCTTCTCCCCCCCATCAACAGCTAAAATAACAATTTGATTGCAAGACAATTTCAAAGAATTCATTTCATGTCAGCAGCTGTCTCCACCACATGGCAACCCTAATGTCTCTTGTAAGGAAGCCAAATTTACACTTTTGCATCTGTACGACAGACAGTAATCATGCTACAACAACCTAGAGCGGGGATTCTTTGTTTTTCTCACCATGCTTCATACTCATGCTTGAGGCTACACTTCTTAGTACTCACAACAATAGTTTAAATAAAAATTTTTGCATATTACTACAATTACTTGAAAAAAAACAAAACACACTAGCTCACAAGGGAACAGTACCAACCGCATTTCCCTTTGGCTCTAATCATGTTCAGCATTCACAAGGATATAAATGAAGGAGTGATTTGGGGTTGTGGGGTTTTTTGGTTTTTTTACTTTGGTATGAATTGCTAACTTGTAGATATCCTGGAAGGGCTTCACTGTGGGTATATTAGTGGCTTTGCAAATCAGAATGAAAAGAACATTTATAACATATGGAGAAGCTTGGGGAAAAAAAGAGATAGGACAGGAAAAACAACTAAGCACTGAGGCTGACATCATTGGCAGAGCACAGATAACAGGAGCCAACAAAGTAAGAAAAAAAGAGCAAAGTTGCTTTTTTTGTATTGTGAAGTTGGCATGTTTTTGTGCGATGAAGTTTATATTTTTTTGTATTATGAAGCTCAAACCATGACAAGAGGCACCACTGTACTAAGAAAGTATGCCAACTGATACCAATATGCCTTAAATCTCCATTATGAAAAATATCAGATGTTTAAAATCATATTAAAGCTGTACATGGGAGACCTCGATTTAATCAAACATTATAATGAAAGAAATGGATGCAAACCAAGGATCATATTTCTAAGGGAGGGTTTGTTTCCTTTGGTTGATATACAACTAAATAACACCTATACATTAAATTTGATATTTCCTTTTGCCAACCAGGAAAGCATACTTTGCTTATACACATTTCTTTAAGCTGTAAAATTGTTTAATATGCTTTATGAAGTTTGAGAAGTTGTTTAATTTAATGTGTGCTGCTTCAACCTGTACTTGGATAGAAAAGGGAATCCAACTGAAAAGCACAACTGGTAAATAACTGTAAAGGTTAATTAACTAATCCTACTTTAAGCACGCTTAAGAAGCAAGAGAGAAAGGGTTTCCAAACAAGTTTTACATATTAAAACAAAAGAAAGCTATAGTCAGAAAAATTCAACTAACTGTTTCTGGTCATCACATTCTTCAAGACTTTAGAGCCAGAATATTTCATTCTTTCTCGATATATTTTTTACTACGGCAGAAGAGGAAGAGAAAAACAACATTTTCCTGCTTTTTAATGTCGCATTTGGTTCCTGAACCTTGAATAGACTAGTCCAAATAAAGGAAAGATTCTCTCTGCACCTGCTAGCTAAACCAAGGCAAAGAGTAAAGGAAAAGCTTTTCTGCCCAACAGAAACTAAAAGTTCAGTCAATTTGGAAATGCGCAAATATGCAAAAACTTTATGTTGGAATTTGCTCCAACATAGACCAGAAGTTGCATAAATGCAGCATGTGACACTACCAAACCTAAAGGCAGGGGAGGCCTGGATAAACAGAGGTACTATAACCATCTGTTCTTATGCGCTGTTGTGGCCACTGTTAAAATATTTGGGGGGGGGGTCGCAGCTCTGCTGTTCCTAATTCTAGGCTACTGATAAATCAGAGATAATTCATATAAAAGCCACAAGAATGATCAAAGGATTAAAATTCTGACCGTGCCTTACACAGAAAAAAATCCACAAGCTCGATCTGTTGTGTTTATGGGAGAGAGAAGGGGTGACTTGATCACAGCACACAAGTATCTACACACGCACCCAAAATTGATAAGAGAAAACTCTTTGGTGTAACAAAATCCAATGCCTGGAAGCTGATGCTGGCAAATTTAAATGAGAAAGAAGGTTCAACTAAATAGTTAATCTGATGACTGTATTTACTTAAATACCAGACGAGGCAGTCCGTGCAGGGGAGGGAAGGGGAAGCCTCACCGCAGAGCCGAGGACCGGGCAGGTCAGGCAGCGGCTCAGCTCTGGCTGAACTGGAGCCGAGCTGCCATCTGCCCCAGGCTGCAATGGTTTGGCTGATGGTGAAGGAAACTTGCAGCCAGGGGAAAGGGAAGAGACACTGGGAAGAGGGGGAATCTGCAGCCTGCCCCCCACCATGTCTGCACATCAGTGAGCATATTGTCATTATAAATTTAAATATGAAACAAGCTACGCAAAGAAGAACACATACTATAGGTTACGTATGAAAAAGATGACCTATTCCATCTTCACTGCATAGGACTACACAGCTTAAGAAAGTTTTGCAGCAACTTTACTGCCACTTTCCAGGGTTCGTTCTTTAACTATCATGCACCTGTATTGTGGAACTCGTATCTAGTGCATTATCTGTCATGTGTCTGAAGCACTGCGCATGCTATTCAAGCCAAAAAATGACAAGGGCTAAGCTTTACAAAGCTTATAGGCTATGCAGAGAGACACAGATCAGACCATGAGAACCAGGGACAGGTTGTACTTTCTTCCATTCTCTCCGTCTTTACTCGCTTTCAATATAGAATCACAGACAAGGAGGGCTGGAAGAGACCTCAGGAGGTCACATGTAGTCCAACCCCGGCTCCAAGCAGGACCAGCCCCAACAACATCACTCCAACCAGGGCTTTGTCAAGCCAAGCCTTAAAAACCACCAAGGATGGACTCTACCACTTCTCTGGGGAGCCTGTCCCAGTGCTTCACCACCCTCCCAGTGAGAGAGTTTTTCCCCATATCCAACCTCAACTTCCCTTGCTGCAGCTTGAGCCCATTGCTCCTTCTGTCATCTGCCCCCCATTGAGAACAGCCCAGCTCCATCCTCTTTGCAGCCCCCCTGCAGGGAGGTGAAGGCTGCTATTCAACCCCCTCCCTCCATCTTCTCTTCTGCAGATTAAAATCAGCCCATTTTCCTCAGCCTCTCCTCACCAGTCATGTCCCCCAGCCCCCAGCCATTTTCGTTCCCCTCCACTGGATTCTTTCCAATGTGTCCACATCCTGTCTGTAGTGGGGGGCCCACAGCTGGACACAGGACTCCAGATGTGGCCTCCCCAGTGCTGAATATAGGGGAAGAATCACTGCCCTCCGTCTGCTGACAACACTCCTCCCCATGCAGCCCAGGATGCCGTTCGCCTTCTTGGCAACACGGGCACACTGCTGGCTCATATCCAGCTTATTGTCCCCTGTCACCCCAGGTCCTTTTCTGCAGAGCTGCTGCCCAGCCAGTCAGCCCGCAGCCTGCAGGGGATTCTTCTGTCCTAAGTGCAGGACTTTGCACTTGTCCTTGTTGAACCTCATGAGATTTCCTTTGGTCCAATTCTCCAACTTGTCAAGGTCTCTCTGAATCCTAGCGCTACCCTCCAGCGTATCTACTACTCCCCCCAGCCTGGTGTCATCTGCAAACTTCCTGAGGGTGGGCTCTATGCTGTCTTCCAGTTAGCTAATGAAGATATTGAATAAAACTGGCCCCAGGACCGAACCCTGTGGCACCTCACTTGCTACCTACTGAAACTAGACGTTGAGCCAAACGTCTACTATCGGATTACTACCTGTTGAGCCAAACAATTCAGCCAGTTTTCTATCCACCTTACAGTCCATTTATACAGCCTATACTTCCTCAGCTTGCTTGCAAGAATGCTGTGGTATCAAAATCCTTACTGAAGTCAAGGTCTGTTATGTCCACTGCTTTCCCCACATCCACAGAGCCAGTCACCTCATCACAGAAGGCAATCAGGTTGGTCAGGCATGACTTGCCCCTGGTGAATCCATGCTGACTGTTCCTGATCATCTTCTTCTCCTCCAAGTGCTTAGAAATGGATTCCTGGAGGATCTGCCCCATGATTTGTCCCAGGGATAAGGTGAGACTGACTGGTCTGTAGTTTCCCAGATCCTCCTTCTTCCCTTTCTTAAAGATGGACACTATATTTGTCCTTTTCTAATTGTCCTGCACCCCCACCCCCAGTTGCCATAAGTTTTCAAAGATAATGGCCAGCAGCTCTGCAATCACATCAGACAACTCCCCAGCACCGCTGGATGCATCCAGCCCCATGGACTTGTACACATCCAGCTTTTCTAAATAGTCCCTAACCTGTTCTTTCACCACTGAGGACTGGTCACCTCCTCCCGAAACTCTGCTGCTCAGTGCAGTAGTCTGGGAGCTGACCTTGCCTGTGAAGACCAAGGTAAAAGAGACATTGAGTCCTTCGGTCTCTCTCACCCTGTCACAAGGCTGCCTCCCCCATTCAATAAGGGACCCACACTTACCCTGATCCTCCTCTTGTAGCTGACCTACTTGTAAAAACCCTTCTTGTCACCCTTGCTAGCTGCAACTACAATTTTGCTTTGGCCTTCAAGACTTCATCGCTGCATGCTGAAGCAATAATCTTATACTCCTCCCAAGTTGCCTGTCCAAGCATCCACTTCTTACAAGATTCCTTTTTGTGTTTAATCTCACCAAAGAGTCCTCTGCTATGCCAAGCAGGTCGCGTGCCACATTTGCTATTCTTTCTGCACATCAGGATGGTTGTTCTTGCACCTCAGTAAGGTGTCTTAAAAATGCAACCAGCTCTCCCAGACTGGCTTCCCAGGGGATCCTGCCCATCAGTTCCCTGAGTGAGTCAAAGTCTGCTTTTCTGAAGTGCAGGGCCCATACTCTGCTTCTCTCCTTTTTTCCTTTCCTCAGGATCCTGAAGTCAATCATCTCATGGTTGTTGCTGCCCAGCTTGCCATCCAATACGACAGTGGGCAACACCAATTCTTTTGGTGCTAACTGCCAAGAGTGAAGAAGTGTGAAGAGTAGAATGAGCAAATGATTGGTATTCTGTGACAGAACAAAATGCCTGCTTGCAAAAAGGCAGAAAGACAAGTGTATATGAGAAGAGACAGGAAGAGATGTTGTGGAACAGATGGGAATGGAAAAGACAGAAACTTGAAATGGGCGCAAAGGTATGGGCTGGATAGATCCCAAGCCATCCTAAACCATGCCACAGTACAAAACAAAGACTCATCTGTTCTCACTGGCTTTAAAAAGATCGTGACTGGTTATAAATTCTGCAGGCTCCACGAGTTTTCCACGTGATGGTACAGAGAATGGCATACTGAACTGCTCCCATCTCCAGCCCCTCTTCCTCCCTCGCCATGGGGACCTTGATCTGCCTTCCCCCATGTCCCTTCCCCTCCATAAACTTACCTACAGGGAGCTGCTCTCCATGCTGCCTGGCTGTATTCCTGGCTACGTGCATGCATGTGGTCATGCACATGCATATGGCACTCCCTGCATCTCGCTCCCGGCAGCCCCAAGCAGGACTCCTTGTAAGCTAGAATGCTGCCCACCTGCAAGGGGAGACCCACCATTTCCCAAGGGAACCCAGGCTTCTGGTACATTGGTACACAACTAATCCAAATAATTGTTTCAAATGCACAACTGAAGTCAACTTCCCTCTTCCCTTCCTTTACATCCCACATAGAGGTTCTACACAGGCTCTCTCAACCTGTCCCTGCCAGTCCACCCCACCCCACCCCACAACAGCACAGTGTGTCCCTTCCGAACTACTGCCCAACTCTCTACATGGAGGTCTTGAAGCTATGAGTTGACTAACCTGTGCTTCCCATTTCACTGCTGCTTTCCAGTCTGATGAGAACAATGGTACTGGCAAGTAACTGAAAAAGAAATCTCATGAGGTTCAATAAAGGGAAGCACAAAGTCCTGTACTTAGGACAGAACAAGTCATAGATTCATACATATAGGGTCGGAAGGGACCTTGCAGATCTTCTAGTCTCAGCCCCTGCCCAGGGCAGGAGAGAAAACTGGGCTCAAATGACCCCAGCTAGGGAATCATCCAGCCTCCTCTTCAAGACCCCCAGTGTAGGAGCCAGCACCACTTCCCTTGGGAGTTGGTTCCAGATCCTAGCCACCCTGACCGTGAAGTAGTTCTTATGGATGTTTAATCTAAACCTCCTCTCCAACAACTTGTAGCTGTTATTCCTTGTTACTCTGGGAAGCGCTCGGGGGAACAAGTTCTCTCCCATTCCCCGCTGGTCCCCCCTAGTAAGTTTATAGACCATCACCAGGTCCCTTCTCAGCCTTCTCTTGTGAAGGCTGAGCAGGTTATTTTAAGCCAGTGAGAAGAAATGAGTCTTTGTTTTGTACTGTGGCATGGTTTAGGATGGGTTGGGATCTATTCAACCCATAACCAGCCCAACCTCATGCACCAGTGCAGGCTGACTGGGGCTGACAGTGGACAATAAGCTGGATATGAGCCAGCAGTGTGCCCTTGCTGCCAAGAAGGCGAATGGCATCCTGGGCTGCATTGGTAGGAGCACTGCCAGTAGGTCAAGGGAAGTGATTTTTCCCCTCTACTCTGCACTGGAGAGACCACATCTGGAGTCCTGTGTCCAGTTTTGGGCCACCCACTACAGAAAGGATGTGGACACATTGGAGAGAGTCCAGTGGAGGGGAATGAAAATGGTTGTGGGCTGGGGGACAGGACTTGTGAGGAGAGGGTGAGGGACTTGGGCTGACTGAGTCTGCAGAAGAGAAGACCGAGGGGGGTTGAATAGCAGCTTTCACCTCCCTGCCAGGGGGCTGCAAAGAGGACAGAGCTAGACTGTTCTCAGTGGGGGCAGATGGCAAAACAAGGAGCAATGGGTCAAGTTGCAGCAAGGAAAGTTGAGGTCTAGATATTAGAAAAAACTCTCTCACTGGGAGGGCAGTGAAGCACTGGAACAGGCTCCCCAGAGAGGCGGTGGAATCTCCACCTTTGGAGATTTTTAAGACTCTGCTACACAAATCCTTGCCTGGGATGATATATTTGGGAGTGATCCTGTTTTGAACAGAGAGTTTGACTAGGTGACCTCCTAAGGTCTCTTCCAACCCTCATTTTCTATGAGGTCATGATTTCTATGATTCTATGAATAAGACAGGGAGGAAAACTAGGGAAGGGAGCAGAAGAAAAGAAACCTATCACCAAAGAACAACGCCGGTCAAGATTCACTCTAGTTTTAGCTTAGCCCCACATCCCAACAGCCAGAAAACTCCCCCCCCCCCTTTCTCATTTCAACATCCTCCATAGCTACCTGGAAACCAGTAAAACCAGCCATTGAAACTGGTACAAGGAGGTTCATACATTGTCCTTAACTGCCGTTCTAAGTCTGTAGAACAAAATCCTTGCACAAATACAACCCGACAGTTCCAAAAAGGCTCCATCCTCCCTTCAACATTTTTATGTTTTCTAATTTTATGCCATCTGAAATAAAACATTTTTAGTTACTTATTTTCCGTGGGAAGCCAAAAAATCATCACTATCATGTTCTTGATGCTTACAATGACATAGGGGCTCATTACACTGAGATGTAACCTAGGTTTTGTGGGCAGAAAAGCAGGTGCATGGTACTCAAAGCAGCAAGTGACGTCAGTACTGCACTCTTTGAACATCTCGTGTCAAAACAATAATTCTTCCTGCTGTCACTCTGAAGGTCAAAAACCTTCTCACAGTTGAATTTACTGAACAAGCAAACCTGGGCATGCTACTTCATCTTACAGCCTGCCAACAAACCTGAATGCCAACAGCAAATTGCTGTTCATGGAAGATTAAGGAGTGCAAAACAAAACAGAACCATCTTGGCTTTGTCACTCTGCTCCATAATGTAGCTCCAGTCATTTCAATGAGGATTTCATAGTGGAATTTTAATGACAAGCATGTGATTTTAGAAAAGAGAAAGACAGCCATGCACTATACTAGTGCTATCAGCCCCCTTCTCCCATCAGCAACTTAAGCGTGTATGAGCTACTGCTTAAAGCATACTATACACACCTACATACTCTGTATACTCCCACTGTTTTATTCACTGATTTTAAAAAGTACTTTGAGATAAGTATCACATATTTAAAAAAAATAATCAAGCTCTGATCTTTCTTACAGACTATATAACTGAAGTTAACAGAATTGAATTTAAAGTTTCTGGTAATTACCAGACAAGGTTCTTTGGGTAGATGTGATATTTTTTATTAAACCAACTGAGTAGCTGGAAAAACAGTTCTTAGCAAGCTTTCAGGCGCCGTCTCCCTTCATCAGGTATAGGGAGTCTCTGCTCTTCTGAGACTCCAAGGAAGTTTTTCTTGATGATGACATGGCCTCTTAGAAGGAAGAAACTACATTGCCATGAGCATTTTATATTAAACTGCACAATTCCCAGTTTTTCATCCAATAAAGAATAACCCTACATTGCAAAGATAACAAATAGAGTGATAAAAGCTAATGCATCCTTTTCTTCTCTAATGTTTATGGTTTTCCAGTGAAACCCCGCATCTTGCAAAAGGAAACGAAAGTGTTACATTTCCTTGATGTATTGAGTTGTAACTTTGGTGGTAGTGAGCCAGTAATAATACTGAACACACTCAGCTTCTGTAAAACCTGCTTGTAAATATTTAATTAAGCCTCACAACTCTGGGAAGTAGATAAATGTCTCCTTATTTTACAAAAGGGAACACTGGGGTAAAGAATGTCCTGTCTTGCTTTCACAGAGAAATAGCCTCAAGGCCATCACCACTGGTCAACAAGCAATTTAGCTGCACCAGTAACACTTTGCCTAGCCTACAAAACTGCACTGCATCAACAGACACCCTAAATGAGTCATACTACCTGCCATGATGTTAATCAGGGTTTGATCCTCAATGAAGATAATGACATTTTAACATCTTGCTGGTTAGTCATAATGGACTACAAGGTGCATTAGTAACATATTTGATATAACATTTCACAGAGGTTAAGACTGCTCTCATGACTCAGGTAAAAGAGGCTAATCAAAATAATGGTCCTGCTTTCTATGCAGAAGAGAGGTAATCATGGTTTTAAACTTGCTTTATCAGGAATAGCGTTCAAAATCTAATATTGTCTCAAGTGTTATTTGTCTGCCAAGAGTAGATGCTCATTGCTTTACGTGAACTCGTGGGTATATTGAATCATGTAATATAATCCTGGGTAAACTGATTACTCTAAAGTTAACTGAAACCAGTTGATGCAATGTTAAAGAAAGCAGTCCCTGATGCCCACGGCTAAAGTCTGTTTAACATCCCACCTTAGCTCATCAAGGTCCTGGCCTACATACAACAGGAACAAATGGAAGAGCAGAACTGATCTCAAAAAATCATCAAATTAAACCATCACCTCTGACACAGGAATAAGTATACCTCCATCATACTTGGCAGATTTTTATACTCTTTCTTTGGAGGTTTTTCAGAACAGATTCCACAACAACCCCAGGGTGTGGGTGTCACCACCACAATATTTAGGAAGGTTTTCCTAATATCCAACCTGAGCCATATGTCCCGCAAACCAGTTTCTTCTTGCGCTTCCTGCCATAGCTCCGCAGAATAATTGAGACTGATCCTATTAAAACAACCTTTTGTGTATGGGAAGATTTGTGTCCTCACGCTCAGCCTTCTCTTCTCTGGAAGAAACTGAGAATGCCCGGAACTATTCGGCATTCAGTAGGTCACAGAAAGTCGCAGATTTTTGTGTTTTTTAAATAGAGATTTCTTTCTGCGGAAGACTATGATCCCTGGTTATCAGCTACAATACCCAGAAGCAATTCCCCAGTTTGTAACTATATTTGATTTTCTCTTCCTAAGTGCAGCATTTTGCGTGAGTCTTGACTAAACTTCATCATGCTGATTGTAGACCATGTCTCCAATTTGTCATTATCATTTTGAATCCTGAACCCGACATCCAAAGTGCTTGCAAACTCTCCTCCTTGCTCAGCCAGATGTCCTCTGCAAATTTTAAGAATCCTCTCTTCCCATCATCCAAGCTGTTAATGACAATGTTGAATAGATCTGCCCCACTGACAGATCCCCACATGATCCCACATGAGATGCCCTCCAAGCATGAAAGGGAACCTTTGATGACTGCTCTGAGTGTGATTTTTGAATGAGTTGCACATCCAGTTTAGTGATTACATCTAAAGCATTTTTCCTTACCTTTCTTATGAGAACATCATATGGGATAGTGTCAAAAGCTGAACATCATATGGGATAGTGTCAAAAGTCTTAAAGAAATCAAGATAATCTCCCTCTACTGCTTCCCACCCCCCCACCCCTTTATCCACAGGGCTCATTACCTTCCGAAAGAAGGAAATTATATTAGTTTGACCTTAATACTCTTGATAAACTCACACTGCCTGTTTTTAAGAGCCAATTATCATCTCGGTCAGTGATGCTCAACCAGATTCCTGTGGCACCCTGGGGTACCTTGAAATCCTCTCAGGGGTCCTGTAGGGTGCCAGGCAACGTTAGCACTTTTAGGTGTGCAACATGATTCACAAGATAAACCCAGTTTTCAACTAGGAAGCCAAAGTGTTAAAAAATCATTCTGCCCAACTGTGGTCTTTCCAAGCTCTTTGCAACAGAAGAGTTGCTCTATTATTTTTGTGTAGTCAAAAAATGAGTCAAGACTAGAAGCTGTCATTTTCCAAGGGCTGCCTTGAGCCTAAAAAAGGCTGAGAACCACTGGTCTAAGTACTTATGAACCGACGTGTTGCAGAATCTTTCCAGGCGTCAGAGTTAGGCTGCCTGGTCCATAAACATCCCCATGTCCTCTTTTTTTTTTTCCACTCCTTTGAAGATTAGTACGAGGTTTGCCCTTCTCTAGGCATCTCGGACCTCCCCTGTCTTCTCAGTTCTCAAAAGACAACCACTTTTACTTCAGAAATTACTTCAGCTTGTTCCATAAGCCCTCAATTTGGACACATCTAAATAGTTTTTTCTTTATACCGCCTGCTCTCCTGATAAATTCAAGTATCTAGTCATAATTATTTTTTCTTAAAAAGACTGACACACAGAAGGTACCAAAGACTTCAGCCTTCTCAGCATCATCTGCTCTTTGTTCTCCCTTCCTGATTAGTAACCTCTTCAAATTTCCTCTTCTTACCTCCACTATATTTATACAATTGGGTTTTTTGCTGCCTTTTATGTCCCTTGTTAATTGAAACTCATTTGGTCCATCAGCCTTTCTGATTTTACCCCTACATGCATGCGCTATTCATTTACAAGCTTGCTAGGTTATATGCCCTTGTTTCTATTTTTTGCTGGATTCCCTTTTGATTTTCAGGTCATTGAAGAGCTCCTGATGCAGCTATCTTAGTCTCTTAATATGCTTCCTATCTTCCTGTGCATCAAGATAGTTTATCATTGTACAGTTAAAGTGCAGGCTCCTTTAATAACAGCCAAGTCGCCTGCATTTCTTTATCCTTGAGATCATCTTCCCAAGAGACCCCACCTACCAGTTCCTTCAGTTTGCTGAAGTCTGCTTTTCCGAAGTTCATTATCCTTATTTTCCTGCCCCCCCCACACTTTTTCCCCCCCGAATAGTGAACTCTATCATTTAATGATCACTTTTCACCCAAATTCCCCTCTACCTTAGAGTCTCAAATCAATTCCTCACTGTTAGTCAGAACTAACTGTAAGGCAGCCGCTCCCCTTGCAGCTTCTATGTAATTCCTTGGTGTAAACAGCCCTGCGTGTAGGCAAGAGGAAGCTGGGTTTGTACTAACAGAGGATTTTTTTTTAATTAAGCACTTTACAGATGCTTGGTTTATTGCATTTGTGCATAAAAAGGTCATCCAATTACAGAAAGTTCACCCACTACCCACCAGCACGCATGCACACACAATCAATTTTTCCATTTGATGTGCTCCTTTACATCCTTCTTAACCATCAGTGACTTCTGGTCACAAACCTCTTCAGGGGAAAAGTTTCACGTCATTTAAGTAATTGATCTGAATGCACTCCTTTGTCCTAGCAGCCTTCCTGATGGCAAGCCTGCATTGATGATGCTATTAGCAATGGTATACACCTGGATTATCAAGGCAAGCAAGGAAGACTGCTGATTCTTACTACAGAGGAGGATCAAACGCTGTCGAGTTCTGCAATTATGGCAGGAAAAATATGTTCCATACTCAGTTCAAACCGCCTGAAATGCTAACTGGCCATTATCAATTTGGACTCCACGAGCAATGTTCATTGAATCTGTTCAACATCTCAGCAGCATCAATTGTACATGAAAGACCACTGATGACTAAATGCAAGCTAGCCTGTCATCAGAGACTGCCACGAGAACTCAGAATAACTGATCAAAAACATGGGTGGTACATTGTTTTCAGGGTCTTTTCTCTTAAGAAATATGACCGGATTTAGTGCTTGAGATGCAAGAGGCTAATAAAATGTTGGCTTGAGAAAAAGCCTAAGACGGGCCGTTTTTCCACACAAATCTAAATTCATCTAAACTCTAAGAGGCACCCCTGCTGACTATATCCCAATCCTGAACCCCTCCTTAGCAGAGATAATACTAAATTGTGTGATGGTTTTATCAAGTTCCCAAACACTTTTTTTCTATGTGGCAAACAAAAACTTAAATTCTGAAGTCTGCAGGGGTGAAAAAACTAAATGCGATCTAGAAAACATGAAAGGAATGCAGTGAAGAATAGTTATAGAGTCCTTTAGAGCCACAGGCATGTATCAGGATCCATAAACACCGAATAACAATTCCTCAAGGGTAATCTGACAAACTGCAAGACAGTCAGACAAAAGGATTTGTTCAAAAATTGCAGCAATAAGGTATTTCATAGACATCAGGGCTGGAAGGGACCTCGGGAGATCATCGAGTCCAGCCCCCTGCCCAAAGGGCAGGAAGTCAGCTGGGGT
>NW_017728948.1:1987766-1998348 GCF_001723895.1 Crocodylus porosus | reverse complement strand
AATCCCATCCTCCATCCTTTGTAGGCCTTTCTTTTTAGCCTCAGGAGGTCTGCTAGGTCCCTGGAGAGCCAGGGATACAATTATTCAGAAATCATTATTCAAATACCTGAAAATTTAAAATAGGCACATCAAAAGACACTGACCCAGCTGAAGAGCAATAATGGCCTGTATGTTAACACAACACCTGTCATCCAAGATTAAGAGCGTGTTACTAATTGTACATAAGTTATCATTTTGTCCCCTCCACACGTATTTTCCCACCCTCCACAACTACAGAGAAAAAGACAACTTTATCTAATTCAGGAAACACTTTTTTAAACAGGCAATTCTATACATCTATCGGATTATGTTTTATGTTTTTAAAAATTAATATTTAACCTTCAAGCCAGTCATGTCAGCATTACTCTGCCTTTACAAGTCAGGACAGTAAGGAAGAGCCATTTAGTAACTTGTCCTAGAATCACAGAACAAGGCAGTCGCATTAACAGGATTAGAAGAAGTCTGACTACTTACAAAGAGGGAAATTTTAGTAATGGCTCAAAAGAGAATTGGACAAATGGTCAGGGTCCATCTGTCTATCCTGCACATTACTGCAAAGATGATAACAAAAATCCATGTTGAAACACTTTGAACTTAGATGTAATAAATCAACTTCATGTTAAGTATCGTGACTGGTCAGCAACCATTTAATTTTTTTTTTTTATGATTCCTCAATATACCTGGCAGCGGGTTGTGCGTCACATCTTCATACTGTGTCCCAGGCTCTTCTGTCAGCGACAACGAGCCCTCCTCTAAGGTAGGGAACTCAGTCAGGTTGTTTTCACCTGTGGTCAAGTCCACTCTCGTGCCCAATGCTGGCATGAGATGGCTGGCATCCGCTTCTGCTGGGAGCTGATACCATGGTTCCATTCCCTAAAACAATGGAGACAACAAAAAGAAAATAATCTCCTTTTTTTTTTTTTTTTTTTTTTTTTTTTTTTTTTTTTTTTTAACTAGTCTACTTGATTTTTCACAAGCAGAAGTCAGATGACTTAACAGTTTCATGCAATATATTGCAAATAAAACTAAATAAATAAACCTCCAAAACCCCCAAACAACGCCCCCTAGAAAAAACTGCATTTACTTGAATATATAACAACACCAAATATAAGATGACTCCCCCATGGGCGACAGGTGCCTCCCAAGTCTGGGGGGGTACCAGATTGCCAATTGGGGGGGGGGGGGGGCCAGCGGCCAATTGATGATGCCAGCGGAACCAGCACCCGATCCCTGAGCCAGCGGCAAAACCAGAAGTGCACTTCCGGGCTTTGTGGCTGGTGCTTCCAGGGAGTATACAGCTGATCTCAGGGGGCGCACATGCACCCCCTACACATCACCAATGGACTCCCCAATAATTAGATGCTATATGTGAAAAAATGTATATATATTATAATTTTCCAGGTATAGAATCTAATTATTGGACGTTTGCCTTGATTTCTTCTCCCTGCCACTGCTACAGCAGGGAAAATAAATCTGGGGGATAAAGCAGCCCTCTGCCTCCCACCCCCAACTTCTCCCTGTAGCCCCTTCTCCCCTCCTCACTGTCAGACCCTGCCCTCCTTGAGCATACGGAAGTGAGGGGCAAATCTGGAAACAATGACTTTCAAATAAATATAACTGTACATAATTTGCCTATATGCAAATTACTACAGGTATCCATTGACTTCTTTCATCCAGAATTGATGAATTTTGCTTTTGAAACAGCTACAAGTTTTAGCATGGGTACTCCACAAAGACACATTTAAGTAGGACTTCTGTATCTACTTATATATAGTAGAAACTATGCATGACATTAGTCCAAAGACAAAAGGCTTGTGATCTTCCACATAATTCATCAGGCTGGGCCCTAACAGTTAACAGCATTTCAAGCCACGGTTGAGCTCCAGAGCTGATGGAGCTAGGCATGTTCAGGTTATAGAAAAAGTGCTTAAGAAGGGACATGTTAGAAGACTTCAAATACTTGAAGAGCTCCCATAAAAAAGAGGGAAAGCACCTGTTCTCTCTTGCTGCAGAAAGGAGGACACGGGCCAATGGCTTGAAGTTGCAGCAAAGTTGGTTTAAATTGGATTTCCAGAAAAATGTCTTCACTGTTAGAGATGGTAAAATAGATACCTAAGGAAGGTGTGGGCTCTCTATCACTAGAGGTGTTCAGGAAGAGGTTGGACAGCCAGTGGTCAGGGATGATCTAGGTGTAACTATGCCTATGTTCTTTCATGGGTATTTCCCATGCTTCTGGGCTTTGCTGGTTTCCCCTGTCCCCCTTCTACCCACTTTTCCATTGTGTCAGGATGTTTTTAAGGCTTCCTCAGAGGCATTGGGTGCTGTCTACAACCAAGACTGGGGACTCTACTGGGCTGTGCCAGTGCTCCTGCTGGAACCAAAGCCAGAGGTTCCTGGCTAGAGGATTTTGCCTCTCTGCTCAGGGTCAGACTGATTGACAAATTTGGGGTCAAGAAGGAATTTTACCCCATGATCAGATAGGCAAAAACCCTCATAGTCCACACCAATCTCTGTAGCAGGGGCATGGCCCTTTACCCAGGACCTCTTGAGCATATAATGACCTTTTATAGAAGCAGAACACTGATCATGGTTCCTCTGCTTTACCTGTGGCAGGGATGAAAACAGTTTTATGTAGAATTTAGATTATGGTTTGTATGGGGTGGTTTGGATAGGGATGATCCTGCCTCAGGCAGGGGTTGGACTAGAAGTGACCTCTAGAGGTCCCTTTGAGCCCTACTTCTCTAGGACTCCGCACTGCTCAGTATGTGTGTGTACTCCAGATACCCCTACCCCCCACAAAGGATCCATGTGCCAATTAGCCCCACCACTCACAAATGAAACCAGGTGTTTCTGTCATCAATCCTGGGATCCTCCAAAATGTAAACACAGTTGAAGTGCAGGGCAACCTGATCGGTCTCCACCTCAAGGAGCTAATCATGTGCGCCAAGCTGAGAGTAGAGGTGACAGAAGGATGCTGGGTGAACTGTTTGGGGGCCCATTTGATAATGTTTGCTAGACAGTTTTGTCTGGTGAAGAAATAGGAATGATTGGGAAAGAAAAGATCAGCCCAGTTGTGGAAGTGAAGAGGAAATCAAAATGTATTCAACGTAGTGGCTCACCATGACTCAACAAGAGGCAGCGTTGAGGAGGACTGCACACAATGGGCACTAGCCTATATCTTTTTCAGATTGGCTGCACTAACCTATCTTAGTATGGGAGCGGACAGTGATAGCTAAGAGGACAATGAGACAACCGGACCTGGAGCCAGCAACGATGACAGCAGCAGTGACAGCAGAAGCAACAGTGACAATGACAGTGAATAAACAGAGTATAAACCCCAAAATTGGGGTTAGAACTAAAAGGCACCACGATTGAAGCAGGGAGAGGACTGTGGACAGGTGCACAGGAGCAGAAGTGCACTTACTGTAACAGGTGCAGGGGTTTTGAATGTAGGTTATGGTGTGTGAAGAAAAGTTCTTCCTAGATGATGAGTATAGTATTTTTTTTCTTTAAAAAAAAAAAGAAGTGTGGGGGTATCCGAATTCCAAAACCTCCAGGCTTAGGCTTGCACATAGGATGCCTGCCAGTGGATCTGGGAGTATATGAAGTCCCAGGGTGAGAGCCTGGATGGAGGATGCTCGCCAGTTGTAGTGCCATATATGGTGTTTAGAATGATTAAGTTCTGCCTGCTCAATCAATATGGTTTTTTGAACAACTGAGTTCTGCTCAATTAATATGATTTGGAAATGATATGGCTGATTTGACATGAAACACGAAAAAAGTGGACCCAATATGGGCCACGTGTTTAATAATCATGCTTAGAGTTGGCTGCATTTAATCAGCTTCATAGCTGGTTTCCATTACTGCTCGCATGCTGCTTTTGGCAGCAGTTTAATGATAAACAATGTATTTAATGAGGTTTCCTTGTCTGTAAGTATTAAACAAGGGTCTTTTTCACCATGCTGATTGGGGGAGGGGAGGGCAGGGGACCTCATCTTGTATTTGAGGTAAATATAGTAGTAATCATCAAAACACACTTTCTGGTACTCTCAACAACGTTATAAAAGGCTATGCCCCTTTACCACTCATCATTGGTCAAATCCCTTGTGGGATGACTGTTTAAAAGAAAGAATGACTTTTTGGGATATCAGATTCTTTGGAGGGCCTCCAAACCCCAGAACCAAGGGTTATTTTACCATTTAAGTGGGGTAAAATGTGGCATCAGAAGTCTAATGAAAAGTCAGAAACATTATGCGATTTAAAAAAAAAAAAAAACAACAACACTACAGTACATAATAAACCTAATGAAAGATCTCATTCACAATACCAGAACAGAAGGTACCATAAACTGCAGGGGCAGAAAGCCTTCAAAACCTTACTGCCAAGTCCACTGTTTAAAAGAATGCACAGACAGCAACGTTTTTGGACAGAGTGCCAAAAAAACCCACAAACTCGGCTTGTAAGATGTTGGGGTGCCAGGAGCAGATGACAGGGGAGCTGCGAGAGGCCCAATCCTTCTTGTGGCAGTACAGCCCTGTCCCCTTCCCTGCCGTCCAGCCCAAGGTCCGCGTACCAAGCAAAATGCATTCGCGTGCCACATTCTAGCACCCGTGACAGGTTGCCTACCCTTGGCATAAGAGGTAAATGCAGAGAGCCGAGGGGAAATATAAAAAAGGGTGTAAAGGAAATCTGGAGAGACAAAGAAGAGGAATAAGCTTAAAACTCTATACCTGGATATGCAGAAGGTAGCCTCAACGGTCCCTACTAACTCATTTAGAAGACATTGGATTTCATAGGCAACAGCCTAATTTCTCAGATGCTATGAATGGACTTGCAGAACGCAGGGGTAAGAAAGGAGTCAAGTAATTTAAATACCAAGGATAGGAAATGGGAGGAAAGGAGGCACAGCTGAGAGAGGAGAAAGTAGGTTGAAGAGATCAAAAGAGAGAAACAGCAGTTAACCCACTGAAGGACATCGGGGTTATAAAAGCTAGCCCTGGTACTGGGATAAGAATCTATACTTAACACAGCCCGGTCTGTGAATGATTTCTTGTTCCACAATTTTGTGTTCATCTTAGTTTGCAGAAGTTTTTTTGCTCCAGAACAGCCACTTGAAGGTCAGTGATGAATGTCCAGGGATGTTCAAGTGTTCTCCCACAGGCTTTTGTACCTTTCTGGAACT
Source organism: Crocodylus porosus (assembly GCF_001723895.1). Taxonomy (NCBI): domain Eukaryota; kingdom Metazoa; phylum Chordata; order Crocodylia; family Crocodylidae; genus Crocodylus; species Crocodylus porosus. The sequence continues at coordinate 1,993,127 of NW_017728948.1, read as the reverse complement.
GAAGCCATTCCCGCACATGTGGATGTGAAAGCCTCAGGCTCTATGCCTCACCTGTCTCTCCGCATCTTAGTGATGGGCACCTCCTACAGACAGAGAGGTACCAAAACACCTCCTACAGACAAGAAGAGTCTGGTACTCTTGCTCTGGAAGGTCTCATGGGATCTGCCTGAACAATGGGTCTAGCCCTAGCAAAGCTAGCATGCCAAGCTAATATTCAGCAATTTGTTTAACCACACAGAATATTATATAAATCACATTCTTCCCAAAATAAATGGACTGAAAGCATGGTTTCAAAGGAATCCAGTTAATGCTGCAAAATGTTTCCTAGGCAAAAATTCTACCATTTTAAAAACATCAAAGGTTGAACAAAAACTGCAAAATGAATAGCTAAAGTATCCCAGCATTTTCCCTCCACCACGTAATCCCTCATCGTTTATTATCAGTCCACCAATCTCACCTTACTCACCCAAGCTGGGCACAGCCTTCAACCAAAAGTTTGAAAAGAAACACAAGGGTCAAAACAACAAACCTCTACAAGATTATATAAACTTTTAGGTCTTTACCCAGGGATCGGTTTCCAGTATAATCTAATCATTTGTTATCGGAGCCTTGCATATAGCTTTGTATATTTTACGACAAGACATCGTGTAACTGCAGTGTAAATCAGCTGGAGCAGAACAGATAAAAACATTTTATGGAAGGTGATAAACTGCCTGCATTTCTCACCGAGATGGGCAGCATAATTTGATGGGGGGAGAGCAAGTGAAGGAGCAAATGGTCCAAGTGAAGTGGCCGAACACCTTCACCTTCATTTCCAGACTTTAAAAACTTCCCGAGTTTCTCTGAAAATTGAAAAGAGCTATTCTATGGGAATTGCCATATTTTCTGAGCATCAACTAACTAGTTTCCAATGACAAACACTTTCATAGGACCATAGGCGTGAAAGAGACCTTCTGGTCGCTGACCCCAGGCTCATGCTATCCCACTTCCAAACTTAAGCGGTCACTTAACCGCCTTCCAACGAACACAACAGTCTGGTCCTTTCTTTACTACGTGACACTACAGGGCATCTGGGGACAGCAGACTCACAAATCAGCCCTGACTTGAGAGAGAGAGCAGGGGCTACAAATCAGCAAATCCCAAGCAGCAAACTTGGGCCCTTCCCATCAAGCATCTAAGCTTAATTTAAGGAATCCCATTTAAATAACCTAAACAAAGGCCTGAAATTGCAGCAAAGGAGGTTTCTGTTAGATATTATGAAAAACTCTCTCACTAGGAGGGTGGTGAAGCACTGGAACAGGTTGCCCGGAGGGGTGGTGGACTCTCTCTCCATCCTTGGAAGACCCAGGTAGACAAAGCCTTAGCTGAGATGATGTAGTTGGGGCTGGTCCTGCTTTGAGCAGGTCCCTTCAACCCTCATTTTCTATGATACCAAGCATAAAAAACTACCACAAAGGAAATCCAGTAGACTTCCTAAATGAGGAATTACCCAGGGATCCTACAATTGCAAAAGACCTGCCTCCGAGACAAACCAAACTGAACCCCTCAACCACAAGCAGCAGGAACTTTGATGATGTCAAAAGCCCTAGTATGACTGGGTAAATGGGCCAACTTGCACCTTTTAGTACGGTGCCAACAAGCTGGCGAATGAACACAGCCCTTCATACATGGGGATGTGGCAGGTACAGTGTTTTTCAACTCGCCTTCAAAATTCATCTCACTCTGAATTCCTTTGATTAATTATGGGAAATTTTAAAATCCTTTTGTTTCACCTTTAAACATTATACAGCACCTTCTATTTTAAGTATGTGACCGTTCTAGCAACTTATTAAAAGAATTTCCAGTGGGATTATTGAGGAAGTAATTACACAGATGTATTTTAATTATGGAAAGGGCACAGAACAGCTTTCAGTGCAGGAATATAGAGTATTAAAGCCATATACGATGTACCAAGCAACACTACTACCATTAACACAAATTCGTATAATTTATAACTGCAGAAATATTAATATAAATGAAGAAATAATGCCTCACTCTATTGCATTTAATCTAAAACTTGCACACGGTCAGTAGAAAGAAAATAGCCTCCAGACTCAGGGTTATTTTTACCTTTTGAGATGCAAATGACGTGTCCAGAGGCTGCTGTTTTCTTGAGCTAGAATTTGCCTACAAGAAGTACAGCCCCCAACCCTAATTCTGCCAGGCATTAAGAAGTGGGTTTTTTTTAAACTGATTCAACAATTTCTTCAAAGAACTGTAAGCTTAGGATGTAATATTTATGGCAGTAAACATTTGGCTCTGAACCCTGCAAGTAAGGCTATAATAAGCATCAAGCGAGCTGAAGGCAGTTATTCAAAACTGCAATGTAATAAACTTTACTGGACAAAGCAATAAACGTAATAGAGCTTAGGTTAGAACATGAACTGTTCATAAGCATATCTGATTATTGGCGCTAGTCTGACAAGTCTGTTGCCGCAGATCATATCAATGCATAAAGAATTCAAAGGGAGGGTCCTGAGTTTCCACAAGATCCAATACTTTGTACTATTCCCAAGTGCCACTACACATGGGAGTGACATTCCCCAGGGGAGGAGAGGGGAGAAAGATATTAGGATGCTGGATGACACTTCCAGATGAAAAATAAAACACAAAAACAAAAAAGAAGTGTAAAGATAAAGACACGCCACTGTGGGTTCCCCTTGTGCTGCCAGGTCATATCACAGCCCATCTCTGAGAACAAAAGGCACAACATCATTCAGTGAGTCTCCTCTTTGATCGCTGTCACTCAGTTGGCTCTTAATCCATTTAACAGGTGATAACTCAATATCGTAGCTTGTGAGATCAGAATGCCTTGCAGAACAAAGCCAGTGCCTTACAAGCATCAGTCATATCTGTGCACTTACCTTTATCAAGAACATCTATCATCTCAACGAAGAATTAGGTCTTCTTGACTAAACCTGATGATTTCACCAATAATGCCAGGTTGGCTGGCATTACTTATATTTCCAGCCATTCGTTTTATCCCTAGCCTTTCATTTCTATTAGCTGAATCCCATCTCAGCTTTGCCACTACTTTGCCCAGGGTATGTGTCAGGCTACAAATTATTCCAGTCATCATGTGGGTGCTTTTACTAAATGTGACACAACCCTCAAGAATCCAAGGATTTATAAAACCTGGATATCAGGAAACCCAAAGGTCACTCAGCCAACTCTTTTAGAACTCTTGAGCATAAGCTACCTCACCTGATTGCTTAAAAAAAGCTTTAAGCCTGGCTCCCATTTCCAGATAACAGCAATCCAGCTCTCTCCTTTCTCCTATGGGACATCTTTGTGGCTAGTCTGCCATTTTATGCCATAATAAATTGTTTGACTATTGGCATGTTACTGTTAATTATATAATAAATGTAACATCGGGGGGAGGCTTTACTTTTGTGCTAGGTAGCTCACACTGCTTTGAAAATGAAGTCTGCTATCTCACATTTAGAATGGAAACAAGCCATCACCTGATGCCTCATTTGTGCCACCATAAAATTTTTTATGGTGGCACAAATGCTGAGCAAATAGATGTCCTTACCCTTTGTTGCACCACATGAAAGAAAACTCATTGGTGTAACAAAAGGTGGTATTAGACTCGGCCACTTTATGTAGTGTTTTCCCTGCTCAGCCAGACCTGCGGGTCTGCCGGGGCAAGGAAAACCCTGCTCTCCCCCACCGAGCCTAGCCCCCAATCAGACCCCGCAGTGGGATTTCCACCTGCATGTCTGCCAGTATGAAGGGGAGCAGTCCCTTACTGAGAGGAATCCTGGCAAACATGGAGAAAGGGACCCCTGTTCAACACCCCGTCTCCAGACATGTAGATGCATACAGGGAAATCTCCTACAGGGGATTTACCTGCTCCCCAACATGGGGGAGCACTTCTGCAAGTGTGGATTTTCCCTGGCTTGCAGATGCACCCCAACTGCAGACATCTACCAACATCCCTGGAGCACGATCAGCTGTGCCATGGTACATCGCAGCACAGCTGATCATTCTTCACTGAAGATGTCTGTTGCTAGCCTTTATGCACATGCAGAGTGACCAGACAGGGAGTCAGCGGGCACGTCTACATGTACATTAATGCACCATAGCTACTGCGCATTAAGTTTTGGATAACCAAGTAGTAAATCAATGTGCAGTAACTCGCGCTACTGCAGTCATACCAGCACACAGGTTTTTAGTGAAGCTTACAGCGCAGTAGACTAACACTACAGCGCAGTAGCCTAACAGCATGGGTTTTGCCCGGCACACTACTGCGCAGTGTTACTAGGCTACTGCACAGTTAGCGTCTTGTGTAAACATGCCCAGTGTGTTGTAGTTAATATGTGGTAAATTCACAACCTAGCTACTATGCTGTAATGTCCCACATGTAGACAAGCCTATTGTTCAGAGTTGATATGCCCATACCTCCCCCTTAAAAGCCATTTCTTTCCAGGATGCACACATACTGGGCTAGAGCTGCTTAGCCACCTAGAGATCTGTGATGTCACCATCCTACCCAGCTCTCCAGCTTTTTCACAGAATTGGCAGGAGAAGACAAAGCAGATGTCCCTGGGTGAGGATCAGATCAGTGGTATGTATTACAAATTATGTCACTTAACAATTCCAGTTTGTCAATGGAGACTCTGAATATTATGCAAGTGGTCTGCATACAAATGCTTCTGTAATTCATATATTACATTAAGAAGCATAATCAATAGGAAGTGTACCACTTTCAGCCCACTTTGCTAAAAGACAGTTGGATAGGTCAGTGTTGTACATTTTAAAATCCTCATGGAAGATTCAAGAGTTGTTATTCCAGACTCAAAGGAACTGATAGAAAAAGTATTTCATCTCTTTGTACGAGGAAGCAGAAACAAAGTAAGGAGAATTGGAGAGTCCAGCCCAGAATACTGCTATGATTTTGCTTAATATTTTACATGAAATAAACGATTTCTTTGCCTCCATTTTCCTGAGGAGGGACCAGAACGGTCACCCCCCCTCTGGGCCCCCCTCAGGCCCCAGGGGAGGAGCATCTAGGCCAAGGGTTAGTGAGGAACTAGTCAGGGAGCTTCTGGAGGGACTGGACGTATTCAAGTCAGCCGGTCCAGACAATCTCCACCCTAGAGTACTACAGGAACTGGCTGAGGTCATTGCGGGACCCCTGGCACGACCGTACGAGCACTCGTGGGGCTCTGGTGAGGTGCCAGAGGACTGGAAGAGGGCCAACGTGGTCCCCATCTTCAAAAAGGGTAAGAAGGAGGACCCGGGAAACTATAGGCCAGTTAGTCTTACCTCGATCCTAGGCAAGCTGTTTGAGAAAATTATTCTGGCACACATCCACGA
>NW_017728948.1:1980066-1987165 GCF_001723895.1 Crocodylus porosus | reverse complement strand
CATGGAGAGGGTCCAGAGGAGGCCACTCGTATGATCAGGGGGCAGCAGGGCAGGCGCTATGAGGAAAGGCGACGGGACCTGAACCTGTTCAGCCTCCGCACAAGAAGGCTGAGGGGGATCTAGTGGCTGTTTACAGACTGGTCAGAGGGGACCAGCAGGCACTGGGGAAGTCCCTGTTCCCCTGAGCACCGCCAGGAGTGACCAGGAATAATGGTCACAAGGTGGCAGAGGGGAGATTTAGCCTAGACATCAGGAGGCGCGACTTCACGGTCAGGGCGGCTAGGATCTGGAACCAACTTCCAAGAGAAGTGGTGCTGGTTCCTGCCCTGGGGGTGTTTAAGAGGAGGCTAGACGAACACCTTGCCGGGGTGGTTTGACCCCAGTACTCTTTCCTGCCACGGTAGGGGGTCAGACTAGATGATCTACTCAGGTCCCTTTCGTCCCTAGAAACTATGAAACTATAAACACCCTGTGCCATTAAAAAAAATAGCCTCCAATCTCTCAGTTGCAGTGCTCAGTAGTAATCACCTGACTTCTGAAACTCCAAAGCCAATTTTGGGTCTCTACTCTGCAAACCATACAGTACATAATTTTATACAATAAGATCAGCTACAATAGGGCCAGTCTCAGTGTGCAAAAATAAGCAGATGCCCAAGTTCTTGTAGACTGAACTTTAAGGCTTTGGGTTGGGCCCCCAACACATATCAGTTGCACTACATATTTCCAGCTTGAACGAACAGCATTTCAGACAAGGAAACACTCTCTCAGACTACCTGAAGAAACAAAAACCTACTGAAAATGTAGTAGAAATACCTGATTAATGGCAGATTGCTGTCGGATCGCTTCTCCCAAGGAGATCCCACTGGCAGTTGAAATCTGAGTCCCGCTGCTGCTCTGACTTAACAGTTCTTCCTTCCAATTCGAGTGTGGTGGTGTTGTAGCAATAGACTAAAATTGTGTTAAAGAGGGAAGTAAAAATTGCTTTTCAGGATATATCACTGCACAGACCAGCTTAAGTTGTAATGGACTGTGAAATACCAGTAAAAGTCATCAGTCACAGACCCAAACTAAGGACACAAGAGTCAAATTCTGTAACTGGAGGCACCAAGGAGGGGGGGAATTCACTTGTGGTTTTACATAGGAACACGAAAGGAAATGTCATGTTTGGTGCATTAACTGATCATCTAATGGCACTTATTTCCCCCCTCGTCCCCTATATATTCTCCTAAGGCAAATGACAAGGGGTGATGTGGAATCACCTTTCTTAGCAACATGAAGCAATGGCCTCTGCCAGAGACCGAACAGATTCCCGCAATCAGCTGCCTGGTCAGGCCTAGCAAACGTTGAGTGAATGTTAATGGCTGTTCTCTGGATTGATACCAACACTGTAAAGTCAAATTAAAAAATGTAAAGAGGATCTATGTAAACACCATAAAGTGATTACAGATAAATTTAAATATATCATTTCAGGACCGTCTGACAAATATTTATAGTGTTACTTGAAAAGGAATTGGACGGGTGCCTGCAAGAACAGCTGTCAAACGCTTCTGCCATGCGGCACCAGAAACAGCTATTCTGTGTTTGGAGTGACCCTTCTTTCCTCCAGTACCCCAAGCAGAAAGGAGGAATCTGTGCATTTTGCTGTGCTCTCAGGGAAGGCTGCAGCCTGCCTCAGACAGGTGAGGCAGCCAGTCCCAATCGCACAAGCACGCGAGTGTAAAATTAGACCTGTCAGGATTCAGTTGAAACAAAATTCCTTCCCAAGATTAAAAAAAAAGCACTAGTCCAGAAGAGAAGTATGAAACCCAGGGTATACGTGGTGCCCAGATATATGGCATACAGGGTCCTGGGGAGTATCAAGTGGATGAGCTATGTGCCTGCTGGCCAGGATGGTCTAGGTACCAAGTGGTTTGGGTACCAAGATGCCAGCATGTGCTAGTATAGGGGGCATCTTGGCACCCAAACCACTAGTATGTGCTAGTATGGGTGGGGGTGGGGGTGGGGGCAGCAGCTTGGGATCCAGTTGCAAGCTCTTTGAGTGGGTGCAGATTTGAAGGAGGACATATTTCAGGAGACCCAGGATCTAGCGAGGGTCTCTATGGAAAGCAGCTAAAGTGTTAGGAGAGCTTGAAGCTAATAGAGAAACCTTTCAGATCTACCAGCTGTGATCACCAGTTCCTTTCAGTGCAGATGCTTCCCTGCCCCACTTTATCAACGGTAGGCAATCGCTGGATAGACATGATATATTTTATTAGACCAACTTTAGTACAGCTTTTATTAGACAAACTAAAGTACAGCTCCCCCCCACCAGATGTTACACTTATCATAAAATTAACAGTAACATGCCAGACAGTCAACCAATTTATTATGTCATAAAATGTCAAACTAGCCACAAAGACGCTGCGCTGAACAGCGGGGAAAGCTGAAATGCTGTTATCTGAAAGTGGGAGCCAGGTTGAAAGCTTTTTTAAGCAATCAGACCACAGATAACTTACACTCAAGAGTTGTAAAAGAGTTGGTGGAGTGAGCTTTGGGTTTTACCAATATCCAGGTTTTGATCTAATAAAAGATATCACATCTACCCAAAGAACCTTGCCCACCTGTGTCCTTAGACCAACACAGCAACAACCAACAACCCCACTTTATTAATGGCAAGAACCTAAGAGCAAAGCAGACATACCCAACCCTTGCACTAGCTGTCTGAGTACAAGCAACAGGTCATGGGACCAAGCTCCCCCCGCCCCAGATATGTACCATGAATATTCCTGACACAGTAAAACACCAGGGAGATTTACATTCCCACAGCGAAAAGGGGCGATTGTGAATTGGAGGCAACAAGGCAGAGGACGATCTCAAAACAAGGGGTGCAGCTGAAAAAAGAGATTGCATACATATGACGCTGATTTTCAGAGCAATCTATTGTTAACAAACATCGATGAAACAGCTCTCACGACTACATGGGTTTAGCACTAGTGGCAATAGGGACAGGGACAGTTCATCTCCTCTTTCTTCAGTTTAACATGCCATCTTTCAAGCATGTTTTCCTTGCTTTTGAAGAGAGAAGTAAACGTACCACTTGCTACTGCACCTGAATGGTAGGGAAGAACAATGAGGCTCTGTTGTGGCATTTGCCCCTATTATTCAGGCTTGCCAGGGGTTTGACTTTTCACTGCAGCCAAGAGAAGGAAGAAAATAAATATCAGACGATATCGTAGCACAAAAGAGCACATGCTGTAGACTAGAAAAGGATTTAAAATAAAAAAGTAAATCGCAAGCTCTCAATGACCACAGAGTCTTGAAGTGCTAATAACATGCGACAAATTGCAACTTCTTCAATGTTTTATGCAAATATACAAGACCAAATTCACCTAGGTGTAACTCCCTGGGTTTGAAAAAGTAAGTGAACAGAAGGCTAAAACTGGCCTGGCTCTTGTTGCAAAGAAGGCCAACGGCATCCTGGGCTGCATGGGTAGGAGTGCTGCCAGCAGATCGAGGGCAGTGATTCTTCCCCTCTATTCAGCACTAGGGAGGCCACATCTGGAGTCCTGTGTCCAGCTGTGGGCCCCCACTGCAGAAAGGATGTAAACACATCGGAGAGAGTCCAGCAGAGGGTAATGAAATGGTTTGAGGGCTGGGGAACACGACTGGTGAGGAGAGGCCGAGGGAACTGGGCTTATTTAGTCTGCAGAAGAGAAGATTGAGGGGGATTGAATAGCAGCCGCCACCTCCCTGCAGGGGGGTCCAAAGAGGATGAAGCTGGGCTGGTCTCCATGGGGGCAGCAGCATTTCCTCTAAGCTGTGCGGTGTGCATGGGCATGCAGGTGCACCTCTCAGCACAACACGAGCACGCCTGTGATTAGAGGAAACACCTGGGTGGCAGATGACAGAACAAGGAGCAGTGGGCTCAAGTTGCAGCAAGGGAAGTTGAGGTTGGATATTAGGAAAAACCGTCTCACCAGAAGGGTAGGAAAACACTGGAACAAGTTACTTGGAGAAGTAGTGGAGTCTACCTCCTTGGAGGTTTTTAAGGTCTGGCGACACAAAGCCTTGGCTGGGATGATGTGGTCGGGGCTGGTCCTGCTTGGAGCAGGGGGTTGGACTAGATGTGACCTCCTGAGGTCCCTTCCCGCCCTCCTCGTCTGTGATTCATCAGTAATATTTATGTTAAATGGATGGGATGGAGGATGAGCCAAAGGAATGAACACCCGCCATCAAGGTGCCTTAGCCAACAGTATCAAAGGAGAAAGTTTCTAACTAATGCTGAAGTGGAGTTCCTGCCCCAGCTGTAAAGCTGTATCTTGAAGCTGTTCTCATCTTCTCCCTAATTCCTCTGTCTGCATGAGCAACTGCACACAGCCCTAGAGGAAAACCAGAAACTTCAGCACTTTTAGGGACACGAGGACTCAAAAATCCAGTCTCCTGTTTTCTCAGGCAACTACATCACAATCCCATCCACAAATTTATCAAGCTCCATTTTACAACTGATGAGGTTGTCTGGCCCCATTACCCCAATTCAAACTGGTCCAGAACTTCACACTTCTAATAGAAAGTTGTTGGTTTGTTTTTTTTTAATTTCCAACTTAAACTCATGGCTAATGCATATCCATTTGTCCTTACAGCAACACTGGCCTTCATCTTAAAACAATTCTTTCCCCTCCCGGGTATTTGTCCCATGCTATATTTACAGAGCAATCAGGTATCCTTTTCCTAGGTTAAACATGCCAAGATCTTTTGGTCTCCTCATACAAAAAGGACTCTTCCCCCACCCTTAACCACCCTGAAGCTTTTTCTCCACCTGTTTCTGTTTGAATTAATTTTCCCCTGAAATATGGGTAATTACAATGGTATGCAGTATTCCAATGAGAGGAAAGAAGGCTTATCGCTGATGGCTCTCACCTATACTAGCCGATTCAATAAAAAGATAATATCTCGCCACATAAATATTGCTTCTTTCAAAGAAAGCTGCAAAAGTTCCAGGGAAAGGGTTACCGTATCCAATATAGGAAGTCACACACAGCCGTGACAGACCCAGCTCCGGAATATTTTGGTGTCAAAGATAAATGCATGAAATTAAGCAGGTATTTGCGATTTTATCACTAAGAATTCAGATGAATTTGCATCTTCATATTAGCTTAACTGATGCTTAAATGAACGAATGGAAATTAATATAAGCAGCAGTAAAACAAAAATCAGCTTTAAAGGTTTCTTGTATTTAAATGAAACGAACATTTCCTTGCCTACGCAAGGTAATAACGCTATATACTTGCTGGAACAGAAACATTTTAACACAGAACTTATTTTTTTCCTGCTTATGTGGCTGATTCAGGAATTTCTTTTGACTTCACACACAAGTTTTTTTTTCAATTTGTTTGCCAAATTCTTTACATCTGATGCTTCAATGATAAGTGATGCAATAAAAAGTCTGTTCAATGTTTTAAAGAACATTTTTCAAATGTTAATTAAATTATTTTATAAATTCTCATAGACAATAGGACTGGAAGGGACCTCGCAAGATCATTGGCTCCAGCCCCCAAATATGCCGCGGACAGTTACCATCCAAAGGCTGGTTAGTGGCCCATGCAACTTAACTGGCATGGTTGGTCCTGCTTGTAGCAGGCGGTTGGACTAGCTGAGGGAAGTGCTACCAGCACAACACACCTACATTTCTTTAGTAGCAGTTTAAAAAGGGAAAAAAGAAAGCCCATATCACATATACACGCATACACAGGCACAAACACTTCATGCATTAAATTTCAAAATTTTAGCTCTTGGAGGAACAATCAAGTCAAAATGTCATCCCAGTTCACCTTCCTCACGTCTTCCACAAAGTAAGATCACTAAAACAAATACATTGTGCGACTTTACTTCGCTGCTAAACAGCTGTGCATACACAACATTGGGATCTCTTCTTTGAAACCAGCTCTTGATGAAAATCAGCTTAAAAGCATTATGTTTGCAAAAGGCTTACAGTATCATATAGGAAAATCTCTGCTGTGCTACCTGTTGCACGCACAAGCGGTAATCAGCTTCTAAGAAAAATCATGCTCGTCACTCATCAGGATAATTAATTAATTAAAAGTGATATCTTCCATGCTTCAGGGGTGTTGATGGTAGCTGTGTTGGTCTAAGAAAGGGGCAGGCAATTATTTCGGGCAGAGGGCCACTTAGTGAGTTTTGGCAAGCCATCGAGGGTCGCTTGACACACAGCTGGGGTAGATAAATATTCATTTTCTAACATTTTTAGGGGCCCCATGGGCCAGCTAGAATGACCTGGCAGGACCATTTTGCTCACCCCTGGTCTAGGCAGACAAGGTTCTTTAGGTAGATGCAATATCTTTTATTAGACCAACTAAATCGTTGGAAAAACTGTTCTTTGCAAGCTTTCAGAACCCTCCCTATGCCCAGAGAAGGGTGTTTGTGCCCAAAGCTTGCAAAGAACAATTTTTCCAACGATTTAGTTGGTCTAATAAAAGATATCGCATCAACCCAAAAAACCTCATCTGCCTAATTAAAACTGAAATGCAAAACTCTCGAACTCTTGGTTTAGAGATGATACCTTTGATTAGACCAACTAAGAAGTCACAAAAAAAACCCCAAAAAAACTTTTTCTGCAAGCTTTTGGGCACACACGCCCTTCCTCAGGGAAAAGTAAAGATAGTAAGAAGTCCCCATAGGTAGAAAATAACGTTTGCACAGAGGAAGCTGAAGGTGAAAGTCTGTTCCTCTGGGTCCATGACAGTGTCTGTGTTGAAGCACTCAGACATGCTTACTATTTTTAAAAACCCACTTTAACATGCTCGGTTGACAGGATGCAACCCAAGCCATAAAAATCACTCTAAAGCAGGGGCCAACAACCCACAGCCCACGGGGTGGATCCAACCTGTGAACGTGGGGCATTACTGGCACTCAGCGGCAGGGGCTTCCCCCATGCTGCAGGGCGGAGAAGCAAGGCGGCAGCAGCCAGGCTCTAGCTCCCGCGTGCCTCTGTCTCAAGCTGGGTCACCGGCCCAGGGGCTGAAAAGGTTGGCAACTGCTGCTCTAAAGCATTATTTCGCCATCCTGCAACAAGGGACACTCTTAGCAAGTGTGTGTGTGTGTG
>NW_017728948.1:1964660-1979966 GCF_001723895.1 Crocodylus porosus | reverse complement strand
GACAGGCCAGGAGGGAAGTAGGCAGGGGGTGCTCTAGTACACAGGAGAAAAGTAGCTGCAAAGCACGTGAACAGGACGGTTCCTGCCAAGCTGCATGATCATTTGTTATAACACACACGCACAATATTTGGGTCGGGGGGAGACCCGGACGAGGCCCATTTAATCTGCCATTAGATGGACCCGCTGGCTATAAATCTCTGAACAGCAGCGTCTGCAATAGTAACATCTCCTGCTTCCGGCTGAGATGCTCAAAGTAGCAAATGGGCACCGTTGGGTCGAAGGCAGTGCTCGTTCCCTATTCCCCAACGTATTGCCTTCTCCCTATATCACATCAGTTTGCTCAAGCTTTGCGCAGGAGCCGTGTGCGTGTTGCACTGTCCTCCCAAATTCCCTTCCCAGTTTTCATGCCAATCAGTCCTTAGAAGCAAAAACTCTGTAGGCTACTTGACAGTAGCTTTGAATGAAAACATATTCCAGTGGCTGGTTCATAATTAAATAAGGGCCTTTTATTTAAAATTTATGTATTTTTTAAAAGGTTACAGTTTGGTTTCGTAATATATGTCTTCAGTCCCGGACAGGTTTATTAATCCCTCTGGAAATTAATAGGGTTGAGTAGAGGACACACACTGCCCTGAGGAGGCTAATCTGGAAAGTATGAAAAGGCACAAACTATCTAGTAAAGACTATTAATGAAGGATTAAATGTGAAAGATATTGATACATTAAGTGTGGCTAATTAGGTCGGTGTCCTAGATTATACTAACATGGATCAGTAATGAGGGCATGTGTTAAATATGCATATAATGAGCAGAAAGATGACTGAACAACAAAATGGTGCTCATGACTCCCCCTTTAAATTTACTCTCCTAAACCTTTACTGAATTATTTTCCAAGTGAATTTATTATTTAGAAACCTGCCAGCCTGCCTGTCTTAGAGATGGGAACCCTTTTTCGATAAAGCAAGAAAGGGCATTGAAGACTTACCTACATTATCTACCTATAAATGGGATACATCATTTTCAGACTGAGAAACACAGCAAGAAAACACGCACATAAACCATCACAGAGACTTGCCATATAATCACCACGTTAACCGCTCTCAAAGAGAGCAATGTTAACATAGATGAGACACTTAAGTCTCCCATATCTTCATTTTTACTGGAATCATTTACTACAAGAAGCAAACCGGTAAGCATGTTGGTCCTGACCTTGAAAAGACTCTCGCTGACATAAGTTATATTTGGAGAAAGCATCGAAGTTGGAAAAATCTTTTGGGGAAAAATGACTACAGAATAGTACAAAAAGAATAAAGAAGGAAAAATGAACCGCAGCTGAGCTCCCCTTTTGGAGCAAAAATTGAAAACACTACAAAATAAATTCTCCCCTAGACACTCGACTCTAGCAGAACGGGTTGTATTCACTCCCCAGTGAAGAGCTTTCACTGCTGAACAGCCTAATCCAGGGGTGCTCAGCCCCTGGCCTGTGGAGCCATGTCATCAAGCCACGGGGCTCCTCAGGGGTCTGAAAATTTGGGACTGGGGGCAGCGTTAACTGCCGTTTCAGCTGGAAAGTTTCTGGACCCACACAGAGCCTCATGGGTGGACACATGGCCCCATGTGCTAGATCAGGTACATGGAGCAGAGGCCGTGCTGCCCAGATCAGGTCCTGCACACAGCAGGATGTGGGCAGTGTGCAGCTAGATCCAGGGGGTCAAAAGGTTGAGCACTGATGGCCTAATCCAGAGAGGAAAAAAAACCACAAAAAAAAAAACAGAGGAAGGCTGAATCAGGCATGGATGCACTATGGAAACCTGTACCACTATCCGCCAATACCAGATACAGTATCATTTGCACCGAAACCTAGAACGTGCTCATGTCATTTCCTCATTGATGTGAAAATGGTGGTGAAACCTCAGTGAATTACACTTTTTTTTTTTTCTTATGAGCAGCCTACTCACCATGTCATTATGCCCAATACTGGTGATGAGGATAATCTAACTAAATAAGGCACCTTGATGGGTGAGGGAATCAAGACAACAGCAATAATGAATACTCACTGGGCCTCCTATCCAAGGCTCCCAGCATTTTACACTGCTTCACGGCACCCCGAGAGATAGAGATGTTCTTTTTAGCAGCAAGAAACCTTAGGTTCAAAGAAGATAAATGACATGCCCAACATCATACCGTGTGAATAACAGCCAGGGTTAGAAACCAGTTCTCCTAACTCCTAGCCCCCAATCTACTGCGCGGCATCCCATATTTGAAAGTTTAAGGACCTATTCTTCTGCCTCGGAGATACAGCAGTGGAGCATATAAATAAAGGGCAGTCAGCAAAGGGAGAGGAAAGCAGCAAAAAACAAAAGTATGCTCAACTTTTCAGAGAGAACAAAGGGACAGATCCAAGCCACTCACCTAAAGCCTACAAGATTCATTTGTGGATTTTATCTAATGACTCTTTAAACTGAAATGCATAAACCATCTTGGGAAAGGGAACTACAAAAGAGACCTCCCCTTTCCCAGGGTACAGCATTCATCATTACAGAAACACGCATGGAATAATAGCCATCAGCTAAGGTGAAGATGCAAATCTTCGAGACTTGTGCACTATTGACGCTGCTTTATGGTTCAGAAACATGGACGACAGACACTAGGCTCATCGAGAGACTGAAAAGCTTCCTTGTCTGTGGAAGATCCTGAAAATAAACTGGGAAAACAGAATATCAAACACAGAAGTCCTAGAGCACGCAGGACTGAGACCACTATCAAGAAGAAGAGGTTGCAATAGACCGGTCAAGTCAGGAGAATGGGAGAAGACCATATCCCCCCCAGAGTATTTTGTACCTGGGAGATTCGAGATGACTCTAGAAAGTAGGGTCACCCTCTACGCTGGCACCAGGATGCATGCAAAAATGATCTCAAGTCATTCAACATCAATGCAGAAGAAGATATCAAGTCATTCAACATCCATGCTGGGAAGAGGATGCAGAACCCCATCTGATATGGAGGAAACACCTGGCACTGGAGGCAGCTCAACAAGAAGTGGTTTTGGTCCAGAGGATGGAAGCAAAGCGAGAAAAAAGCAAGCAGCGTGCTGTAAACTTGGACTCCAACTCCAACAACACATGGATCTGTCAAACTGGTAACAAGCTGTGTCGCTTTTGAATTGGGCTAGTCAGCCATAAGCGGATTCAGCAGGCATCGGACTAGACCTCCTCCGTGGACACCAGGATCCAAAGGATTCACAGTTGCCTACCCCTGCCTTCATCACTGGACTAGAGATAGGCCCGCTCTTGCTCGTTCTGTTCTCTGGTCCCAGGACTTACTTCCCTGACAAAGGAGTAGGCCAGCTACAACACTAGAGGTGGAAGGCATATCCACCCACCCAAGGCTATCTAGTACAATGCTTAGGACACTTAAGATGTGGAAAAGGTGGGTTTAACTCCGCTTGGACTGAAGAAGGCCTAGAACCAAGCCTTGCACTTTCTAGACAACCATTATGTCACACAAAAGTGCTTCTCACCCACCACAAGTGTGCACTGCATGCAATACTGTACTGAATCGAGGCTGTCGTTGTTAGATCAGCACTCTCCTAGGAAACCGGAGATCAAGCCCATCCAGGAACTCAACCATAGGTGCTCAAACTAGATCACTTCCAATTTATGCTCAGAAAAAGAAGCCTTGTGGTTGGATCCTACACACCTTCACAGGCCAAAAAGAGGAACTCAAGCTGCAGCAAGGAATGTTTAGATTAGATATTATGAAGAATCATCTCACTCAGAGGGTGGTGAAGCACTGGAACAGGTTACCTAGAGAGGTGGCGGAGTCTCCATCCTTGGAGGTTTTTAAGACCCAGGCAGACAAAGCCTTGGTTGGGATGATGTAGTTGGGGCTGGTCCTGCTTGGAGCAGGGGGGTGGACTACATGTGACCTCCTGAGGTCCCTTCCAACCCAAATTTTCTATGATTTTAAGTGTCCAGGAAATTGCACAGCCACCAAACAGAATTATTCTGGAACTCGGGCAGAATTTAGGGAAGTGTCTACATGTGCATTTTAATGTGCATTAAAGCATTGCAAAAAAACCACGCACGTTCTTTAGTGAATGCACATTAAAGTAAGTTAATTCATCTTTTTTCTAGGACCTCACAATAGAGGAACTAGATTTAACACGCAGTACCTAAAGTGCGTTAATGAACACGCAGATGCATCCTAGATGCCTAAGTCCCATGTCAGCACCTAAACACATTCTCACCTAAAGTACATACTGTGTTACACTAAGCTACTCAAATATGAAAAAAAATAACTGCTTAATTATGACTTTCCATGTAAGCAATTGCTGTACGTGCCGCTAGGACATCATGAAATCACAAATTAGAGAAGGTGTCTGCACAGTGGTGAGCTGGAGAATAGATATTTACAAATCAAGACTTGTATCATGAAACAATCTGAAACACTCCAATCTAAATAGGAAAGATAGAGAAAAGGAGGGGAAGGGAGAACATCAGTAACACATGTGATAGCTGCTGGAGGTCACTGTTCTCTCTTGTTAGTCCCCACTTTGTCTTATTTCCTTCTCCCGCTTTTCTCCGCTTAGATTTCATTGTTTAAAATCTCCAGTTATCCCTCTGACGACACTTCTTGGGGCCAAACCACTGCCCTTTTTTGCAAAGCATTCACTTGAAGAAAGCAGTTGAACAAGGAGGAAAGAAATCAAGACCACACTGAGACAGAACCACGTCTATAGCTCGCTGCGAACTTTTCAAAGATTTTTCCCCCTCCCTTACAAAGGTGTCAGTGCACCTAATGCACCATGCTCCTTGGAAAACAAGGATGGCCGAAAGAATGCAGTTCTTAGGAGGGGTATGAGATTCTCTTGTTTGGCTTAACAAAGCAAAGGTTGAGAGGATGCAATTACTTTCTGTAAACAAATCTGCAGAGTTAATAGCAGAGATGAAGAGCTATTTAAATTAGAGAACCATACTGGCTCAAGATCAAACAGCCATGAACAGATCGTGAACAAATTTAGATTGGAAAATAGAAGATTTTCAGTACCATGAAACATCAGAATGGTTTTCTGATCTAAGTCGTGGCGACAAAAAACCTGAATTGTTTCAAAACAGAGCTTGACGAGTTGATGGGAAGGCTCGTATTATCATATGAGGACAGGGTTGTTTGTGGATCAGTAATGAGCACTATTAGTAATATTGCGCATTTAAATATACTTGGTCCCCGTTATTGTTGATAGAAGGTTTGCCATGCTGGAGGTACCTGGTACAAACCAGGACAGACATCTTCCCCTGTTCATAATGTGTTATGGGATCCTGGAGGAGGCTGTGGTCCCCTTTTCTGAAGCACTGGACACTAGTCACAGATGCTGGAGGTGCACTGGGGCTCCCACTGTTACTTAAAACCCTGTCCTGTGCCTGGCTGGAAGTCTTGCTTTTCCACACAGGGCCAAATTGCCCACCAGACCGGCAATCAGGAAGCAATACGTCCCTTAGATCAGCCTGCCAAGGATCATGGGAGGGTTTTTTTCTTTTTTGCCTTCTTCTGTAGCACAGGGGCATGGGAACATGGTCTTCTTCCTAGGATCATCTAAGCCAGGGCTGCCCAACTTTAAGTGGCCAGGGGGCTGTGGGCCCACCGTGGCTCTCCTCTGCTTTTTTACCAATGGCACACTGTAGGGCATTTTATGCTCTGTTTTCACCAAATACTTTGCAGCTGTGGTATCAGGGAAGGGCTGAAGTGAGTGTCCTTAAGACTCTTTGGATGCAGGGAACAGGATTTCCAGGTCAACTCCAATGCTCCTAGAAGCATTAGGTGAACTAAAGGCCGATTTTCATGATGCTTGCCTACTTCCTTCCAGTTTAACTGGGTACCTCACTCAGTTTCCAGGGTTCAAGGCTCTGGGGCTGCCCCAATTTGTGGGCTGCCACAGAGTCAGGGATCCCAGAACCTCAGACCTGAACAGCCTTACAAATGGGGTTCTCCAAGCTTCCTGACACAGACTTAGGAGTCTGAAAGCCCCCAGATCCAATGACTTTCATGTCTGTAATAGTCACAGAATCACAGACAAGGAGGGCTGGAAGTGACCCCAGGAGGTCACATCTAGTCCAACCCCTGCTTCAAGCAGGACCAGCCCCAACAACATCATCCCAGCCAAGGCTTTGTCTAGCTGGGTCTCTCCTCCAAGGAAGGAGCTTCTACCACCTCCCTGAGTAACCTGTTCCAGTGCTTTACTGCCCTCCTAGTGAGAAAATTCCTCCTAATATCCAACCTCAACTTCCCTTGCTGCAACTTAAGCCCACTGCTCCTTGTCCTGTCATCTGCCACCACTGAGGACAGTCCAGCTGCATCCTCTATGCAACCCCCCTGCAGGAAGTTGAAGCCCATACCACCATATGGACTGCCCTGAAACGGAGACACCAGAGCTTCCCGATTATTGGACCATTTAGCCCTCCAGCTCGTGCAGTTTGAGGACCCGAAAGCCCCAAGAGCTGGACAGTCCACCTTTCCTACAGCCTCAGAGCTTGTCTCTACTGTTGCAGCAACAGGTCATGGGGAAGAAGGGGCTGAGTACGTCCCACCCATACAAGTGGACTGACATGCCCCAGATGCAGTAGTTCACCCATGACACAGATCCAGGCTCATGCCAAAAACAAGGCCCACCAGGGATCAAAGATTTCAGGCTAGGCACTCGAGGCAAAGCAGAGTAGCCACGCTGGCTAACTTCCGGGTCTGAAGCATATCAGTGGACTTGGATGTGCAGGGTGTGTTCAGCTCTAATCTCCCGGGACACTCACGGCTGCTGTTTATAGACAAGGCGTAGAAGTCCCCAAGTCCCAGAGGATGGTTTTAGGTTGGATGAAAGGAACAACTTCTTTACAGTAAGGGGGACCAGAATCTGGACGAGACTTCCCAAGGAGGCGATGCAGTCCCCAACCTTAGAAGTCCTCAAGAGGAGACTGGACAGACACCTTGCTGGGATCATTTGATCTCAGCAGTATTGCTGCCCAGACTGGGGGGAGGTGGGCTCGATGATCTTCCAAGGTCCCTTCCAGCCCTTCATTTCTATGATTCTATGCCATTATTTTGTTCAGTATCACTACTGCTATTCCTCGTAGCCAGAGAGTAACGGGCAAGCAAAGCTGCCAAGGGTCTCAAGAACTGCATTTCTATCCAGAAACAGTTGGTGTTTCAAAAAAAACAAACACTGTTCAGAAGTTTCAAATAGCTCATAAATCCCTGAGAACCAGAAATTCGGAGCATCAAATGGCTCGGCATAAACTGAAATGTAATACTTTAGAACACACACAAAAAAAAAAATCATCCTCATTGAGACTCTGAATCAATATTGGCTCAGAGGGAACACCGTTAACTTCTGAACCAATATTTCTTCCTACAATGTTAGGCTTTTCCTGGCAAGTCTCCCATTCAAGAGCCAACCGAACTTAATTCCACACTTTCCGCTCATAAACATCTTAGCTCAAGGTGGCAGAGGCCACACATTTATTATTAGGTATAGTTCTTCATACTGGCATCTCTATGAAGTATTAACAATGCTGGAGGCGAGCTTCTTTTTCTCCTTTTTAAGGAAACTGATAGTGTTAATAAATGCCAAACAAAAAAATAACGCCTCTTTTAAAGAATGCTAATTAACTAGAACCTCCTGGGCTAGCAGCTGGAGAAAGCAAGAGAAACAGGCAACAGCACATTCTTGTGTTGTTGTTTTTTTAAATGCAGCTATTAGAGAGCAATGCTGCAGGAATATAAATGATCGAGCAGTTTTGCCATTTGATATTAGCACCATGTGTACTAGGCTAGGATTCAGCTTCACTGCAGCATGCAAAACAGTCACAAGGAGAAAATAAATTCACATTTGCTAAATTGGAATAATTATTTTTGATGGTTTGTGTGTAATTAAGCTCAAGTGAAGGAAGTCTAACAATTTTTTTTGCCTTGACATCCAGCAGTGCAGGAAGTTAGTTCTCACTGGATGTTGCTGTGTGTATAGAGACACAAACATCTATCATTTACTGACGGAGAACTAGAGGGATCCAGGCCAAATGAACTCCCTAGGTGAAGAGTGAAAACAGTAAACAAGTGGCTCTCCCACACCATCAAAATCATCATGTAGGAACAAGATTTAAACATAACTACTCATACAATAAAAGCAGAGTACTGCGGCTATAATTTCAAGAACACACAAAAGTCTGGGAAGTTACAAAACAAACGGTACTTGTCCATTTTCAGTTTGAAAATCATTCTGATTTCAGTAAAATAATGCATTACTGAATAAGGTATTGACTTGTATGGTTTAAAACCAAATTAAGATGATGGTGGACTCTCAGACATGCAGGGCTGAACTGCACCTTAGGAAATCATCTAGTTCTTGTACATCTCCCTCTACTGAGGCTGGATAAGTTTACCTATACTAATGACTCTTAACCAAAGTACCTTGAGATGCTCTGAAGTCCTTTTAAGGGAATAAAAGGGGGCATTTAATATTAGGGTTTATGCCTGAGGAAGAGTGTTTGTGCCCCAAAGCTTGCAAAGACCAATTTTTCCAACTATTTAGTTGGTGTAATAAAAGAGATCACATCTACCCAAAGACCCTTGTCTGACACATTATATTAGCATTGGTAGATGTTCAAACATCTACATGGGATGCACAAGATATGCTCAGAGATTTCAAATAGGAATTCAGTGTCTAAAACAGCCTGAATTCTCTGCAAGAGAAGAATAGCTGTTATTTTTTCTGAAGTCCAAAAAACAAGTGGAAGCAAAGAGCTGACATTTTCTGAGGGGTGCCTCAAATCAAGGAAGACTGAGTACCACCAACCTTGGCCAAACCTGCCAGATGCCTGGATTAGCCATTCGTACCATCCTCCAGCGAAGAAGCTGCCATAGATCACCGGGGAGGTTATTGCAGTGCCTCGCTGGTGGTACAGTTAGGGAGCCTGTCCTGATATCCAGTCTAAATAGTCTTTCCTGCAAACTGAGACAATTGATTTTTGCTCCATTTACAAGGACCACGGAGAGCAACCACCATCCTCTTTACAACGGTATTATATAAGATTATCGTTACATCCCTTCCCCACCAATTTAGTCTTCTGTTTTCTGAACTAAAATAACCCAACTCTTTCAGCCTTTCCTTGCATATCAGGCTTTCCTAAACTTCCAGTCATTTCAGTTGCTCTCCCACAGGCTTATTCCAGTTTATCTACATTTTTTCCTTTAAAGTGTGGTGCCTAAAGCCCAGTACACTATTCCAGCTCAAAACTTCACTAGAATCAAGTAAAATGAAATAATTACATTATGTGTCTTCTGTAAAAGTCTCCTGTTGAGATCGGGTGCAAGTTGTAGCCACGTTGGTCTAAGACAGGGGGACGCAATTATTTTGGGTGGAGGGCCGCTTACTGAGTTTTGGCAAGCCATGGAGGGCCGCATGACAGGCAGCCAGGGGCAGATAAATATTAATTTTCTAAATTTTTTAGGGGTCCCGCAGGCCAGATGGAATGACCTGGTGGGCCGCATCCAGCCCACAGGCTGCATTTTGCCCACCCTTGGTCTAAGGACATAGGCAGACACAGTTCTTTGGTTATATCCAGTATCTTTTATTAGACCAACTCAAAGAGTTGCAAAAATTCTTCTTTGCAAGCTTTCGGGGACAATCACCCTTCATCAGGATGCTTTTTCTGCATCAAATTGTTGACCCGTGATTAGCTTTTGATGCAGTATAACCTTGAAATTCTCTTCTTCTCTAGTGTCATCTAACCCAGGAGCCGGCAACCCTTATAAGCTGAGGGCAGGAGCAACCCAGCTCCAGTCTGGCAAAAGACGGGTAAGTCTTTGGCGGTGCACCAGTAGCAGGGGCAAGTTGCCCGTGTCCATGTTGGGACCTGTGCCTACGCCACTATCCCTTCTCCCAATCCCCCTGCTCCCTGGCTGGGAGACGAAAGGAGCTTCCAGCCAGAGAGGAGCTGCACCCATGCCTTCGCTGCTTCTCTAGGATTTTGCCCCCATCTTTCCTGAACTTCGCCTTGCTGGTTTCAGACCCTCTTTCCAGTTTGTCAAGATCAGTTTGAATTCTGATCCCATCCTCTGACGTGCTAGCAACTTGTGCAACTTGGTGCCACCCATACATATAATAAGTGCCTTTTCTGTATCATCCTCCAAGTGAACAAGGATGCTGTTGAACAGAACAGGGCCCAGGAGACACCCCTGAGCAGCCCTCCCACCCCCCATTTAGCTACTTGAATACCAAAGAGCAGATAAACAAGCTGACTATATTTCCCTCATTTGCATATGAAGGTCACATGACAGAGTCCAACAGTATCCGAAACACTCTTCTCACCCTCAACGCCAGTTACATATGGAAATTAGTTATTTTGACACAATTTGTTCTTAACAAATCTGTATCAACTGTTTTTATCTTATTCTTCAAGTGCTTATAAACTCTAAATCTTTTGTTGTTATTGTATCAACATCATTCCCGTTGCTTTACTTACATTATGGAGTAATGAATTCAACACAAGAATTGATTGATGGCAACCTTATTCAGATTATTCAAAGCACGCACATCTGCACATTTAGTTAAATGCAAGTTTCAAGCAGTTGTTTTAGCACTGTGAGATTTGAACACACTAAAAGGGAAGGAGCAATTTTGCAAGCCCTCTGTGCGCACACATCTTTTCACACTGTATTAGACACTTATGCATGTATGCCAAGCTGGGAGATCACTGAATAAGCTCATATGAATCACTTCCGTTAATATGATTTGTAGTATGATCAAAGGCAGTTGTCCTTGAGGACTAAACCTGATAGTTGCCTGAAGCAAGTCAGAGCTGAGCATAAAGAAACTGAGCATTCCCCTAGTGATAACTTCATTTAATGATTTAATAAATCAAAATTTGTTATAAACAAGATTTGCTCATACTTTCTAAATTACTGTAGAGCTTCCTCTGGGATACAGGAAACCTACTGAGTAGAGAAAAGCCAAAGCCTGGGGTTTCCGAACACATTTTGATTATATAGGTAGTGCAGTGCAGATCTCATACCACTTGGAGTCAGCAACCCTCACGACAAAATTCTTCACAGATGAAGGGGGAAGAAGACAACAGCCCCCCTTCACTGAAAGCACATGGAAAAGGACTAGCAATTAAGCTGTCCAAAACATGGGCCATCCCATAAGACTAAAAAGGGAGAGATTTCTCCAGGTTGTACGAAACATCTGAGAGCGTATCCCTCCTCTTCCACAAACTGCAAAGGTAGATGACAGAGTGCTCACAGATTGAGAGGTCTGCTTCGGAAAGGCAGAACAATGATAGCAGAGCAACCTTCAGCCAAAATTATTGCAAAGATTGCACATACGTAGAAATAAATCATTTCAGCTCCATATCAGTGTAGCTGCATTTCACTGCAACACGGCAATTTAAACTTTGCACATAATCAGAATCCATCTACAGCAGGGGTGGGCAAAAAGGCAGATCCAGGTAGGCCGGACTTGCAGGCTGCCAAGAAATGCAGTCCATCGCAGGACAGAATTATCCACCCCTGGTCTATATTGACATTACGGGCACTTGTACGTGTGACAATTTGCCCATACATACGACAAAAATTGCTATTTGTACAAAATCTAAAGGAGAAAATAAAGGATACCCCATCCAACGGAAACTGCAGGATACTTTTTAATATGACTTGATTTTTGCCTATGTAGAAGCCCAGCATTAAGCCTATGTATGAAGTGAATTGAAAAACATTAAGTAATTAGGTTCTGTTCTTATCAAAATCAATAGCAAAACTCCCACTGCTTGTTCAGGTCCAGGGTTAAAGATACGATGCACCATCCAAAAAAAAAAATACGGAATAACTGCTATTGCTTGTCACACAAGTGACAGAGTTTGATTTATTTTTTAAAATGAAATGTTTACCTCATGGGTACTAGCATTTTCTCTTCATTTTTGATTCTGGCATGATGGATACAGCCAAGTGAGGCAAGTACTATGTATGTGCAAAGATATCATCATTACTCCTGTAAAAATACGGTGGGATCTTTCATGATCAGGACAAATCAGAGCATCTGCAATGAGGGTCTTTTTACATATTTACAGCACAGCAAATGTTACCAAGAGTTACAACCTGCTCTTAGCAATCACACACACATTTTCAGCCTCAACTATGAGTGCACTCTGGAGTCTCCGGCCAGCTGGGATCCTGACACACTGACGGGATCCAGCAGCAGGGGCAGCACCATCTCCCAAGCTGGGTCTCTGCCACTAGCAGCAGGAGGAGGGAGGCAAAGCCCTTGGAGAAGATGCTGCCCCTGCTGCTGGATCCCATCAGTGCCCCAGGATCTGAGCTGGTTGGAGACTCCACTGTGGTCCCATGGTTGAGATCAACAATCAGATGCTTGTCTATCTTGGCTCCACACCACACCAGAGTCTCGAATCAACTCTCCGGTGCTGCTGGACTGGGACTGACTGTCAGCTGATTGCACTGGAGCCAGGCAGCGACTCCGATGTGGTCCCAGGGCTGGGACCAACAATCAGGTTTTTTTCCATGTCAGCCCCCCAGCACTGCACCAGAGGCAATTTGAGACTCCTGCACGTCCCTGGGATTTGGACCAACAATCAAGCAATTGTAGGTCCCAGTCCCAGAACTGCAACTGATCTTATTATCTCTATGGAGCCGTCCAACTTTCACTCAAAACGTGTTACTTAATCCCATCTGGAGATACTCCTGGCTGAAAAAAAATAATTTTCCTACAGTACAATACTATGCAAACCCTGCTTGAACACCTGGACACTCAACTCTTAAGCACAATTAATACATGCTAAACATCTCAGGCTAACACGGCCCTCCCATGTGAAGTGAAATACTAAAGGACGTATTGTGCACATGCTGATTAGGGCCCCAACTCCTTAATACATCGATCAAACATTTATATGGTCTCAGAAGGAAAACCTGTATAGTTACATGCCACCCACGGACATTCAAAACACTGAAAACACAACACTTCCTACCTTAAAACAATAAAGAATCAAAAAGTAGCTTCCATAGTCAGAGTTATACATCAATTTTCATTCTAATATGAATTATTTTGTCTATATGACTCTGTAGTCACCTGTAAGATGATTGCTCTAATATGCTTTCATGGCCAAAAGGTTTATTCGGTACTCTCAAGTATTCAGCAACCTCAAACAAGATTGAAATAAAACAACTTCTGAAATAAAAACCCCAAACAGGAATAGAGCCAGGAATTTGTCACAGGTCTTCAGCTCTGAGCTGCCAGTCTACAGCAGTGGTTCTGAAGTGGGGGTACACATACCCCCAGGGGGTACGCGAGATATAGTTCATACATTGTCTAACACAGGTCGAAGGGCCTAAAAAAGACTCTTGACAATTGAAAGGAGGTATGAGAAGTCTCACTCTGAGACCAAGGGGTATGTCGACTGAAAAAGGTGCAGAACCGCTGGTCTAGAGAATGGATTGCTTCTTAGTTTCATAGTTAGTAGGGTCAGAAGGGACCTGAGCAGATCATCAAGTCCAAACCCCTGCCATGGCTGGAAAGAGTACTAGGGTCAAATGAGCCCAGCAAGGTGTTCATTTGCCTCCTCTTAAACACCCCCAGGGTAGGAGCCAGCACCACTTCTCTTGGAAGTTGCTTCTGTTATTAATTTAAGTCCACCTATTCTGATACCCAATTATAAAATATATCATGGTTTTCATGAAACCCTACTGCTGATCTCTGACGTAACTGCTACCTTAATTCCTGCAACAAAGCTACAGGACGCTAGAACCACGCATTTGCCTCCAGGCAACAGGAACCTACTTCTTCCCCTACTAGTTGTTTCAGAAACAGGCAAATGTAATGCGCACAATTGCCCGGGACTTTAATGCTACCAGTTTCAAGCAGGTAACCAGAGCTGCCTATCCCAATACCTGCTCAAAAACCTCCAAAGGCTTCTTTCAAATCCTTACCCAACCATGAACAAATACTGACCCACTTAAGTTCACCAGCCTTTTATACAACAAAGTAAGCCTATAATGTCTTAGGTTGCTGGCCTCAGCCTCGTATTAAAGAGACAAAAGTTTTCCACGGTCTTTAATGTCTTTCCCTTTTTATACCATTTGCACTCAAAGAAAAACAGTTTCTTCCTACTCAGTCTTCCTCTTCATTTGAGCAAATGCTCATTCCTGCCTCCCCTTCACCTTTCCATCGGGACTGACGGGAAAGGCACACCCATCACCAAGGTGAGGTTCAAAAGTTACACAAACTAACATTAGTAGCTTGCAATTCAACTGCCTCTGGAAGTCTCTACAAGCCAAGCACTAAGGTCCTGATCCTGCATTTACTTGTGTAATTATAGATAAATACATGCTTTAAGACTGCAAAAATCAGGACCCGAGTCAGCTGGGCTGGAGAATCACCTGGCAGTTAGGACAGTTATTTGCAACTTTGCAATTTGCAACCTAAAAATAATGCAAAAAAAAAAAAGTAAACAAACAATAAAAACAGATTTGAAAAGTCCTTTTGACTAAAACAGTGTTAGATGCTATTTTTTTTTTTTTTTTTAACATGGAAGCAGATTTCTTTTGGATGGGCCTGCTATAAGAGTCCCAAGCAAGTACGCCCTTATTCTCCCAGCAAACCCCAGTTTCCCCTGGCACCTGCTGCGGGTGCCCAAGCTGGAAAGCCTCACCCAATTCATTGATGTTGCAAAGGACCTAGGAGCTTTGTGGGGTGTCATGCATGGGACAGGGCTACTCGCATCCCATACCAGGCCCCCCTAAATTGTCAGGTGCTTCTCAGTCCCCCCGCAGACCTCCGTCCAGCACCGTGGCAAGGGCAGCCTCGAGCGCAGTGCCTCAAATGGTCCCCGGGTGCGTGTGGCTGGGCACATCTGTGCGCCCGGGCCCCTGGGGCTGAGATGTACAGGCAACCTGCGTGTGTGGCACGGGATAGATCAGGGAGGGGGCAGGCAAGACAGCAGCCCGTAGCACATGGAGCAGAAAGCAGAACAGCAGAGCAGGCAGGGAGCACTGGGTAGGAAGCACAGGTGATCAGGTGGGGAGGACAGGGCCGGGAGCAGAAAGCAGAGCAGCAGAGCAGGTTAGGGGCAGAGAGCAGAGCAGTAGATCAGGTTAAGGAGCACAGGGCCGGGAGTAGAAAGCAGAGCAGCAGATCAGGTTAGAAGCAGAGCAGCAGATCAGGTTAGGAGCGCAGGGCCGGGAGTAGAAAGCAGAGCAGCAGATCCAAGAGGGAACACGGGGCCGGGAGCAGAAAGCGGAGCGGCAGGCCGGGTGGG
>NW_017728948.1:1946718-1964545 GCF_001723895.1 Crocodylus porosus | reverse complement strand
CCCGTGCGCATGCGCAGCCGCCGCCCTCCGGCCCGTTGCTAGGGACTCGCTGCGCGCGGGGGGCGGGGCCTCTCTCGGCGCGCCACAGGCGGCGCGAGGGGCAGACGTGGGTGGTGTCAGCAACGAGGGGAAGAGGAGGAGGAGCGCATGCGCAGTGGG
Organism: Crocodylus porosus; assembly: GCF_001723895.1. Taxonomy (NCBI): domain Eukaryota; kingdom Metazoa; phylum Chordata; order Crocodylia; family Crocodylidae; genus Crocodylus; species Crocodylus porosus. The sequence continues at coordinate 1,964,386 of NW_017728948.1, read as the reverse complement.
AGGGGGCTCTTCACGTGCAGCGGGCCCGGATGTGGCGGAAGGGGCGGGGCCGGCTGCCTGGGCAGGTTGCGTCAGAGCCTGGCCGAAGATGGCGCCTCGCACCCAGGCTATGGTGTCAGTCCCCTGAGCTACACGGACCTCGCAGCCACTGGAGACAGCGCCAGGGGCATCCCTCAGACCCCTGCCTGCAGTGACGCCCCGTCCATGTGCACTAACCCGAGATAAAAAAATCCCCGTCTAAACTATACCTCACACCGCTCAGCTGGCCGATGGTTTCTCAGCCTGCAATTCCCCCCTTCAAACTGCATTTTAAAACGTTTCCATGGATTTTGAAAAGGGGGGAAGGGTTGCCAGCGGTGAGGTGCATCATCCCATATAACATATTTTTATAAGAACAACCCAAAAACCTGGAAGCTCAATTCATACCAGAGGGGCCTAGGGCTATACAGGCAGTCCTCAGACTTACGACACAATTGGTTCCCAAAAACGGTGTCTGAAGTCGAAACGTCATAACTCAGAACCAATTTTCTCATGAGAAACAATGTTATAAATGAGGGGTTGGTTTCTGAGCCAAGCCCCGATACTCAATTTTCACCAAAAATACCTCAGAATTTTGTACTCAACCAATTATAGATGAGTGATATAGCTACATGGATGTATTTATATTGTAAATAGCAATCATTGATTTGGAAGGACTTCTTTGAGGTGACTTGGCTGGATTTTCTGCAAGGTTCCTAGCTGGAGACTTCTCAGGAGTCCTGGCTGCAGGTTTTTCTGGCGTCTCGTCTGCTTTCTTAAAAGAAAATGTCCAAGGAAATTTGGACAGATGTTCTCCAGGGAGGCGAGTGGCGTCAAGTCGAAACTGACATCAGAAAGTTGAAACGGTGTCAATTTATAGACGTTGTAAGCATGAAATGTTGTCAGTCGAGGACTGCCTGTATTCTTCATTTTAAGATTGAGGCAGAAACAAATACTGAGTCTTGGAGGGACTTACAGTCGTTCTGTGGGACGGTGAAATCGGAGCTGCGTCACTGGGTGCAGAGAACGGTCAGCAGAATTGAAGAAGAAAGGTGAGTTTGAACAGTGGAACGTAATGGCCCTTTAAAAGGGGTGAGGGTCATGAAATGCCTGTGCAATGAAGAGTTTAGAAGGAACTGAGGTTTGGGGAGGGGGAGTTCAGGAAAATTTTTCGTATTCCAAGTCAAATGAGCCAAATCAATTCTGAATCCTGTCAGTTGAGCAACACTCAATCGTTCAAACACCGTATGTGGCGCTAAAACCAGCAAGTATCCTCCACCCCCAACTTTTCAGCATGGGATTTCACATACTCCCATATCTGTCAGCGGGCATCCTACGTGTACCCCAAAGCCCCGGAGGCTTGGGGTTTGGATGCCTCCACGTCTCACTTGCTCTTAACCAAAGACCAAAGGAGCAAGTTAGGGAGGAGTCCCCCGTTTCCATAAAGTCAGTGTGTAGCGGAGATCCTCCCACTGAAAACTGGCCAGTGGGAAGCTAATTACAAGACTTTCATAGAATTCATAGACATCCGGGCTGGAAGGGACCTCGGGAGATCATCGAGTCCATCCCCCTGCCCAAGGGGCAGGAAGTCAGCTGGGGTCATAGGATCCCAGCAAGATAAGCATCCAATTTACTCTTGAAGGTGTTCAATGTAGGTGCTTGAACCACCTCCGCTGGCAGACTGTTCCAGACCCTGGGGGCTCGGACAGTAAAGAAATTCTTCCTTATGTCCAGCCTGAAACGGTCTTGCAGGAGTTTGTGACCGTTCGACCTAGTCATCCCTTGGGGCGCTCTGGTGAACAAATGTTCCCCCAGATCCTGGTGGTCACCCCTGATAAACTTATAGGTGGCCATCAGATCACCCCTGAGCCTACGCTTTTCCAGGCTAAAGAGCCCCATGGCTCTCAGCCTGTCGGCGTAAGGTCTGTTTTCCTGACCTCTGATCATGCGCGTGGCTCTCCTCTGGACTCTCTCAAGCTTCTCCACATCCTTTTTGAATTGTGGAGCCCAAGACTGGTAGGGCATCCTGTCTGCAGGGCATTGGACAGGGGTGCACCTTCCCCTACACACTGCCATTTAAACCCATTTCGGTTCCGGTACCAGACCAGTGCAGCAGCGACACTTGATCTTAACCCACAAGAGGCCAAGAAGCGTTTAGAAGGAAACAGGTATATTTTAATGAGCCATGAAGTCAATAGACTTCCCTTACTGGTGCCCGAATAGAAATGCCACTGCCTCTGCTGGGCACTTGGTTTCAAACTTTGGATGAAGCAGAAATCAAAGGAGAATGCAGCTGCATTGGTGCACCTCCCCCTGGATCTGCCCCTGAAGTATTCAATAACCTGATGCAATGCACCGACTAGAATGGATCAGAATTCAGGCAGGGTTTCAACCACCCGCACCCCAAACAATCTCATAACTGTTTTCATAGAAAAACTCCACTTTTTAACTAGCAAGCTCTGGTGACAGCACTGTTAAAGTGAGGCCATCACACAATACCATCACAGCCAGAGGGAAAAGGTGTCTTGTGCTGGGCAGGTCTTTAGCCTTGCAAACAGAAGCACAACAAGGTCCAAGAGTTGGAAGCTGAGGTTAGACAAACTCACCCATGGAACCAGCCACAAATTTCTACCTATCCCGTGTTATGTACACACGTGCTTTGAGGGCCATTAAACACTGGAACAGCTTCCTGGGGGAGGTGGTGAACACTTCACAATTAGATTAAATGCCTTACTAAAGGGAAATTCTCTAATTTAAGCAAAAACTCTACAATCAGCGTGAGCAGTGAGTCTGGCTGTAATAGCTGTGAGGGTCCTTTTTAGCCCGTGCATCTGAGATGTCCTGTTAATTCTCTTCCTTCGTGAGCCATGGAACGAGCATAAAGCTGCCTTGCCCCCAACGTCATCATAACACTTGCAGTGTTTTATGTCAACTATAATCAAATCTCATGCTTCAGCTGGTTACCTGCAGGGGTCAGGAAGGACTTCAGCCCCTGAAGCACAATTGGCCAGATGTATTCTGGCTTTTCTTTTTTTCTCTTTCCCTGAAGCATCAAGAATCGGCCTCTGCTGGAGACAGGACGGAGCGGTGCTCTAAAGGAGGTTGGAGAATGCTTTTAGCTGGTGTGTTCTGACTTGCTAATGGTCATCACATCATCTGAGTCTGAGCAATAATTTCCCCTCACATCAGACTGGTGGAGACCTTGGTGTTTTTTTCCTTTTTGGTTTTCCACTGCAGAAGGAACATGGACTTCCTGCTAGGATCGTCTCCACCTATAACGCATCTAAACAATTTGCACTGAGCCTTGTTGACATCTCATCTCTCCTACATACTTAGTAGTTTAGACTTCTGAAGACTGAAATGCTTTGAACTAACTCAAATTATTGGGTTCAATATAGGAATATCTGGGTGAAATGCAGTAACCGTGTAGGAAGTCTCTGCTAACCTTAAATGCTATTAAACTACTTTTAAATCTTATTTGTGATGAAGTGGGTATTGAGTGCCTTGTACGCAGCTTGACACCATATTATTTAAACAAAAACCCCAAAAATAACATCAGCAATGAAAGCTTGACAGCTTTAGAGAATGAAGTCATCTTGTTATCCGCAAAACGTTTACAACCCATTCTCCTCTGCCAACATCCTTCAAACCTGACCCAGAGGAACCCCCTTCAGGTGTGGAAATATTGTTTTGGGGGCAATCCAAGACTATGGGAAACTTTCCATTGATTTCAATGGGGTTTGGATTAGACCTTTCATTATCATGCCATGTTAATTGAATTCTTGCCCTTTTTTCCACCACATAGTCAGTTGTGGGTTTTGGTATAAGACATGTATACAGCTGTCAACTAGAAAACCAACTCAGACACTCCAACTTATTTCACGTAATTAATCTGCTCTTAGTCAAAGTTGCCTGCCATTGCCACATGCATTCATTTTTTGTGGAGGTCCTAGTGTCAAGTGCAAGCAATTATTATTAAACACAAGGTAAATCAAAAACATGAAGTTATATAAAGGACAACATGCCTTAGAAGAAGTATACAGCTATACAATACTGATGAGTCAATTCATATCTTAAATTAATATTTGAACCTTTCTAGCAAGTACATATAAATTTGTTGGTCTTCACCTAGCTAGAAAAGTAGCTAAAAAAAAATCCTCATTTATGCATATAAACCGTCACACAAATTGGGGCTGAGGCTTAAGTGAATAACTGTTTCAGAGTGGGTTCAAAAAGTAAATGCCCCCAGGGGATTTACTAATATATTTTGCTATTAATTATACTGGCCCATATAAAGAATAGGCAGTGTAGAGTTGTACCTTATGGGCTAACTAAAGCTTTCCCTATATGGAATGCCTCACTTGATTTCAGTGGAGTTACTCCAGCTTTATGCTGGTGCATTACAAGCAGAATCTATCCCAGCTGCTGAAGTACTAATAAAAGTTTCAAATGTCATGTGTAAGAAGGGTGCCACTTTCTTTTCTGTGCTGTGATTGACTGAAATCATTCTCTTGTCATATAATACAGAAATACTGTCATAGCCTTTATTTTTAGAAGAGCAATTCATAAGGAAAGAAGGGAAGGGAGAAGGTTGTCTGAATGTTTATCACTTACACATCATCCAGGAAGCGGCTTAAGTCCTTTATTCATTCTCTAACGTTTATGTAGACTTAGGTGTAATATTCTAAAGAACTTTGCAACAGGAAAGGTGTTTGAAATGGAGAGTGTAAAAGGCTTAGAAGTGGCACTCTGATTAGGAGTGTATCAGAGAAAACCAGACTTAAATAGGCCTGCCTCCTTGGCTTTGCTAAAATGCCAGTATATTCCTGGAGCTTTATAGGTAGACTAGTGCAAAGCATTAAAAGCACTGATGAATGCGTCAGCTCGATAGTGGCACAGAGTGTACATGCAGTCTCTGAAATTACCGGCACCTTTTAAGAGAAAGTATTTGAAGATCATTTCCTGATTGCTTTAATTGAAAAATAAACTGTAAGCTCTTTGGGGCTAGGGCTGGCACTTGATATCAGCGCCTAGCACATTAGAGCCTCAGCCAAGCCAGGACTCTAGATGTTACTGCAATATGAATGTGTAATAACAGCCATATTTTATTATAATTGCTGATGATATTAGATTCCTGCTAAAATACTGTGGAGAGTAAAGTTTTGCCCGTCAGGGCTGTGATGTCCTGAGCTGTTGCACGAGACACAATGCATTTAAACCCAGATGTTGATTTGTAAATAAAATAAGAAATTGACTTTCATTTATACTTTTACCTAAAATATTTGAGTTTTTAAGCTAAGGAAGTCAGTTGCACTAGGGAACTCAAATGCATAATTCTCATTAAAAGTAATGGGAATTAGACATCCAAATATCTTATCTGGCTTTGAAAGTCTATTTTTAATTCTTTAATCTTTGCATACAGGCTTTTACTATATGTCTGACTTCTTTCATAATGATTCTGCCACCTGAAAGTGATAGCTTGGTGATAGCATTTGGAATTTTAAATCATGCATTTATTTTAATTTACAATGGGAACTTGCTAATTTGCGCTAATGATTTCACTCAGGCAATAAGGAAAGGTTAGGAGATACTTGTGCAAGCTCTATGCCTAGTTTAGCACAAAGGAAGAAAATGTGAATATGGAAATTGATAAAGGAATATCAGAGAATAAAAAAATAGTAAGGAGTAAAATAGTCATACTGTCGATGAGAATAATGGGTACTAGCACTGACCACTGTGGAGTCCGTTCTTCAGGGTTCGTACTGTTTTTTTCTCCTTGGCTGGTAGTCAGTTTGAATAATCTGTTAGAAATTATGTTCATGGTGAATGTGCATAGCTTGCTGTCAAGTATCATAGAGCACATTATGTATTTGAGGCCTTGGTGCCATACAGTGTCATAGGCAGATGTAAGGTCAATAAAGACCGCACCTGTTTTCTGCCTCATTTCAAATTCATTTTCTGTGTCAGATGTAAGTAATGTAACTTGGTCAATGGTACAATGCTTTTTCCAAAAGCCAGATTGTTCTTTTGGGAGCTGGGGGTCAATGATATTCTCTATTCTATTCAAGAATATGCGCTCCATGAGGTAACACTTTGGTGCTTTTTGGAGTTTCAAGATATCAGTGACATCTGCTTTTCTGATTTTTGGAAGTTTGTTACTTTCTAGACATTTATACATGAATTTTTGAAGCTATCTTTTCATTGTGGTTCCAAGCTTGGTAACAAATTCTGGGAATATTTTATCTGGTACAGCAGCCTTGCCTGTCTTGATCTCTTTAATGGCTACATCAAACTCATTATCAAGGATGGAGGTGGTTAAATGAAGGTTGGCATTGGGTGTTTTAAGTTGTTCACAAGTCAGATGTCTAATCACTTCTGTGTGTTGCTTGTTGGAGTTACTATACTTGCTGTTGTTGCATAGTATTTTCACAATGGAGTTTGGTGACACAGAGTAATGTCATTTTTTGGTGTCTTTGCCTGTACGGGAGTTAATGGTGCTCCATGCTTGTTTGTTCAAGTGGGTTGTATCTAATCCTTCTATGGTAGTAAGCCATCTCTCCTTTTTGATATTGTTTAGTGTGGTTGCCAACTGTTCCTTAGTTCTTTTTCACAGATGCAGGGTCATTGCATTGATTCATGATGCTAAGGAACTGTTCGCATTGTTCATCCCAGCATGGCATATAATGGCTTCTATAGCTTCTAGGTACATAGAGTTTAGCTATTTCAGTTAGGCAATTTGTAAGTGTATTGTAGCCTTGATCGACGTTTGGTTTCTGAAGGTTCCTCTGATTGGTCTGCTCTCTTGTTAGTTAGCCTTTGCTAGCACCAATATTCTTCACTGTGTATGTCTCAGACTTCCTGCATACAACACCTAAGCGATACCTGTAGGCTGATAATGTCATCACAGTAGCCCAAGGAATAGACATGCAGAACTGGAAAAGACACTGAGTCCTGACATGGAACTTGTCGCTGACTATCCCCACAAGTGGCAATCAAAGTTGAGCATCAGTAAATCAGTATCGTCACTCTTCCACCTGGACAATCCTTGAGCCAAGAGCTCCCTGAATATCAGAGTAGGCAACCTCATCCTTCCTCATAAGCATACCTCAACCTACCTAGGCATCACATTAGACCATTCCCTCACCTATAAATATTACATCCAAAAGGTCAATAGTAAAGTCTCTGCACAGGTAGATGCCTTAAGATGTTTAACCAGCACAACATGGATTGCCAACTTCAAAGTGCTCAGAACTACGGCACTTGTAATGGTATATGCCCCAGCAGAATACTGTGCCCCTGTATGGCTGTCCAAAAATTGTCATGCTAAAAAGCTTAGCATTGTACTTAACAGTGTACTGAGACTCCTGACAGAGGCACTCCTGTACTCTCGTGCATTAGACTAAGAGATATAAGAAGACAGACCCTAACATCATTACTGGCAATAGGGACAAGAGATGATGAAAATCACCTGCTCCATCAACTGGTAACTGAATACCTGAACAGATGGATGCTGAAGAGGCTTAAAAGGAATAAACTGTTTGTACACAAAACCAACCAACTCCTTGTTATGAGGGTTTTGTGGAGGAGCCATGTGCATGAGAACATGTCTGCAAAATGGCCAGCTAGCAGATTCACAAAGCTGGTCACCACCAGTTTGAACCAGTTAGAGCTTGTTTTGTAGTGACCTTGTGACCTCAAGTGGAAAAACCCAAGGCGAGTGGAAATTTCCCAAAGATACATGTACATATAAGCCTATGTATGCCTATATTTGCATATGTATGACCTGTTGGTATAAAAGGTGCTACCGAACTCAGTGTGGGGGAGCTCTTTGTCTTCTGGGCACTGAGTAACCCCTCTGCAGAGGAATAAATCATCTTGCCGACACTCCCTCGTTCTCTGCCTAATCGATTGCGGCTAGGAACAAGCCCAACAAAAGGGACGAGATCAGTGCTCTTCAGCGTATGAGCACACCCTTCGGTGTCTGGGTGCTACGCACTAGCTGATCCAATTTCCCCTACAGGATGCAGAAACAAACGTATGAGCAGCAGTGGAATGGGCCAACCACCAGAAAAGGTCAAACCTATTCCTACCATGTTTTATACCAACACCAAATGAGTCCCACACTGGGCATGACCTGGACAAAAAAGTGGGGATCAAGCTGAACAGACTGAGATCTGGATACGGATCTTCAAAACAACACTTCACAAGATGAACATCTTGGACAGCCCCTTATATGTATGTGGTGCCCAAGAAACAGCACAGCATTTAATCAAAAGCTGCGGTCTTTACAAATGCCCAGACAAGGTAGATGGAATTGGCACAGTAGTGATAATACCAGACAGTGGCTCATCAATTTGGAAGCTGATATCTGATGCCATATAAAAGAAGAAGATAGACAGGTGGGCAATAGGTATTGAAGAACTGTATTTAATTCAAGTAGGGAACTGAATATTGTCAATCAGAAGTAACTGAAAGACTTATCATTACCCTGGGAAATAAAATGGAGGCATTTGAAATCCTGGTGTAGGACATGAAACCAGATATTATAGGGATAAGAGAAACCCAGTGAAATAACAACCATGATGAGCACAGGTAATGATGTGTCTGTACAGTTCAGGAAAGAGAAGTAAAATATGGGGGCAAAGGCAGAATAGCTAATGAGAATGAGGTATGGAATTGGAAATTACCAGATAAGTGCTTAATGCACTCAAGTCAATCAACTCCTGCCTGGTACCATAGCACTGGAGAGTAGCAAATATGCTACCTATATTTAAAAAGAAGTAAAAAAATTGCCTGAGTAAGGACAGAGGTGTGACCCCAACACTGTAAACATTTTTTGAATGAAAGCAATGGAAATTGGATAAAACACAACATGGGATTACACAAGATCATGCCAGACGAAACGGATACCTTTCTTTGACTGCTTTTCTTGTAATAAATGCAGTAATCTAGCTGGACTTCAGTAAAAAAAATGATTTGAGAAAACATTAGCTGACCTGGAGAAGACAAGCATTAGTACAGAAACTGCTAGGTTAGAAAGGAGCTGGACAAAGAGATTGTATTGTAGGTTGTAGTGTATTGTATTGTATTGTATTGTACTATAGGTTGTATTGGAAGAGAACTAGTCCATATTACAAAACATGACAGAAAGGTTGCTCTAAAGAAAGTCTACACTCAATTTTCCTATATAACTCAAACATGTAGGGGGAAAAAGAATGTCTACCTTCAATTTTCCTTTATAACACATAGGGGGGAAAAAGAAAGTCTACCCTCATTATTCCTTTAAAACTCAAACGTGTAGGGGAAAAAAGCATTGTAGGCTATACATGAAAAAAAATGTCCACTACAAATTTAAAGAGTGTCTGCTGTACACTTGCAGTGGTGTAGGCTGGTGATCGCAACATAGGAGTGGTGCTAAAATCCCTAGGTTTTACTCTCAGTTTTATTAAGAAGTCAGTATATAGATGTAAGCAGGACACTTCATTAATCCCTGCCTCAGTTTCCCTTACTAACATTGGGAAGACAAATACCTTCCTAACATGAATGCTGTTTTTAAAACTTTGGCTTTGTTGGACAGAAGGAGTTATACAAGGCCAAAATATTATTGGATTTAACTAAAATCACATGATCAGGTGAGGCCTCATGTCTCACACCGTAGGGGTGAGAAAAACTGACCCTTGATCATATGCAGAAGAGCATCCTTTAGGTATTTTCCCAGTGAACCAAGGATACATGCTGATACCATGCCTACAAAGCCTTGCTATTTATTGACATTCCAACTGACATCTCATAATGTTACTCCAACAAGCGTTTCAGTGACAGATTCCAGCCCTGTATCTTGACTCACACGTTATGCAATCCTTATCCTCAGCAGGAAGCGAGAAAGAACCTATTAAATCTGCCCACACAACATCTCTAATGCTTGAGCTGGAAATGCTAGGAAATTATGATAGATTTATGGAGCCCTTCTCCCAGTTTCAGAAAAATCACGGGAAAGTTCCTTGAGAAAAATTGTGAAACTAATTATGGATTTTCCTGCTGAGATAATGTTTGAAGGTCTAAGTTCTTCTTTAATTAAATCAGAAGTTTGCAATTGAATGCTAACATTTCTGGGAAGGCTCTCTAGGGAATAGCTTCTGAATTGGTAAATCAGCTACCTGAATAAACCTCTTGTCAAGCTACAATAATAGCATTCATTTGGTTATTTGCTAAGTTTAAATAAAGTTTTATACATATATATATATATATATATGTGTATATATATATATCAGTGAACTTAAGGAGAAGGAAAGGTGTCAGACTGACAGTTGCAGAGACTGAAGTCCATTATTTACTCACTGAATAATGGTAGCAAGAGTCTCACAAGCTTTTCCTGTCCTTGTGGTGCAGCTTTGACTTTAAGAGGTTGGGTTGGTCTTCATAACATCCTTGGTTTCTGTGTTGAACATGACTGCCAACAAAGATCCTAATTTGTGCCAATTGTGTTGGTGCTTTTTGGATACTTCAGGCCTGATCATGCCAGGATTATTTACGTCTTTGAGCAAATCTTCCTGCTAACCCTTTGGCAGAGAGATGGACTCTAGGCCATGGCAGTTGAGTGCCAGTTCTAGCACAATACTTACCTTTTGATCTGTCCTCTTCAGTGGCATACTCCAGCATTAGCTACCAGAAGCAACATCATGCATTGGCATCTAAGCTGTCAAAAGTAAAGACCGGCTGTCCTATTCTCCTATTCCAACCACTTGAGGTTTAATCCTGCAGCCCAGTTCAGGTCTTTTACTCACCAAAAGAAACACTCAACTTGAACTCCATCAAGCATTACTTGCTTTCTGATCTGCTTGTTTCTGTTTCTCCTTTCTGCTGTCTCTTTCAGTATTGCCCATCAACTCAACCTTTACACTGTGTCTCTCAGCCTTTCTGATATCTTCAGCCCATCAGCACTAAGGAATTTTCCTTTGCTGCCCATTCTCGATTTCCTTTCTTCCGCAGATGTGATTGTTGATTTCTCTCCATTCTTCGGTTTCCTCCACCTTTGATTGCTTCACCTCTCTTCCCAAAGTCTGTCCTGCCAAATCCCAGCCTTGGTTCAGACCCAAAATCCATTTTCCTCACTCTTGCTCTCCTACTGAAGAGTATCTCTGGTGGAGATCCTGTGATCAGGCTGATGTCCTATATTGCAAATGCATTCTCTCCTCCTTGAGTTCTGCTATCTTCTTAGTTAAACAGCTCTACTCCTGCCTTCACCCCTTCAAACTTCTCTCCTTCTAGTTCTAGTCCTCGCTCCATACAGGAACCTACCCAGTTCTTCCAAGAGAAAATTAATGAAGTATTTCGTGACTACCTCTACAAGTTTGCCTTCCCTCATCTCATCCTTACAGCCTTCTTCTACCTCCTCTTGCAAAGATGTTTCCCATCTCAGATGTTCCACTTGCCCTGGTGACCACTACCCATCTCCTCTTATGCTTTTCTTTACTCTTTCTGTAATCTATACCTCTCCTCTGACTCTTCCCCCTTAAAATAGACGTTTCAGTCTTTTCCATCTTACATAAGCTCACTTTTAGTCCCAGTTGCCTCTCCTTCTTCCATCCCGCCTCCCTTTGATCTCCCAGTTTATTGAATGCACTGTTTACATTTATGGTAGGAATGATCCTCTCTGTCACTCAAGCGTATAATCTCAGTGCCACTTCCAATTTGGGTTTCATTTTGGCTCCCCACAACTAGGCCCTGTGTACATCTTTCTGCATCACATCTCTAATCTCCCTCTCACATCTCAGTCCCTTTCTTCTGGCCCACAGTGCAGTCTTGTCATGCTATATTCATTTGAACACCACTGCAAGCATTGTTTTCTTAGCCCATTGCTCTGACCACACTGCAGTTCTCTTTGTATCTATCCACTAGCACTCTGTTCCCTATCACATCAAACATCAACTACTTGTCTGCGTGCCCAGAGCCCTTTAGAACCGATCTCTATTGTATCTGGCATTTCTCCTTCACTATTGAGAGGTCATCTCCCTCCCCTGATTGACCCCTGATGTCAGCCTTCATCGATCATCATCAATGACTCCAGCCACCCCTCACACTAGATAGGAGTCCCCATAAGCGAGCACAAAAATACGTCATGATCCTACTTTAAATCTCCCCTGGAAACCCTCCTCTGCTGTGATGCCAACAAAACATTTGACAATGGCTTGGCTGCTGGTGTGCTGAGCCTGCTGCCTGTCATGCTGATTAACACTGTCGCACTGTTTCCTTGTACTCCCCCATACGTCTCTATCCATCTGTTGCTGCTTGTCTTATGCTCCGATTGTAAACTCTTAGGGCCAAGGATTGTCCTTTTGTTCTGTGATTATGCAGTGCCTAGTACAACAGGATCCCCATAAGAGGTGCTACTAGGTGCTAGCACAATGCAAATTAATAGATAACACTAAAAGCCACTGGGAGACTGGTCATCGCCACCCACGAGAGGGGAAAGGGGCCTACAAATGTTTCATCACTGTCAGATAGTCAAGGGTGCTGGTGCCACAGTGAGGATGGCTGGAGGAGCAGATGACTAGACAGCAGGGAAGTAGCTGGAGGGGTGCAGTGGTGCACCCACACACCCCTTCAGTTGTGCAGTGCTTGCACAGGAAGCTCTTTGAGTTCACCAGCATGTCAGTGCAGCTCCTGCCTCCAGGTGTGCCATGAGGTCCCTGAGCTCACCACCTGTTCAGCACAGGCTCTGACTGCAACCCCTGCTTTCATACAACTTTGAAGTCCATAGGGTGAGCACCTCAACTATTTGCCCTCCTTTCCGCTCCCCGCCCCCACTGAATTCAGCAGCTGGGCAAAGAGGGCCACACAGCTGCAGGGGGTATAGCTGCACTCCCCTTGCTTCAATTCTGGACCCACTGTGATATACAGGCCTAGGTGTGAGAAGCACCTTTTGTCTTAAAATCTGCAGCACAGCTCAACCTGTAAGCTGGTCTGCTGCTGCACCCTTCACTTTGTGCACTCTTCCTACCCAGGAGCAGACTACTTCTGTCCAAAGGCATGCTGTCATTGTTGTTGGCTACTTAATGTGGATCGTGAGCACAGCCCTTCTCAGGGCATGGCAGGAAGTTTAACATCCATGCAAAATAATCTCACCTTGAATTGGCTGGAACAGGGCTGTCCAGCTTCTAAGGGGTTAGGGACCACATGCCCCACAGGCCGTTCCAGCAGGGGCTGCATGTTGTGGGGGCTACAGGCTGCATATCATGCAATGAATGGGGTTAGGAGCTCTTCCACCCCACTAAAACTGTGGGCTGGAGTGTACCCCCTCTCCCTCTGGGGATGAATCGGGCAGTGGAAGCCAGGAGAGGGGAAGCCCAAAGCAAGAGGCAGTGGAAGCTGGGTAGTCGGACAGCCCTGGGCTGGAACACTCTTACATGATTTATACATACAAGCAAAAAACTTAGAAGATAAACAACACAGAAAAACAGCCCATTTTCAAAGCTGGCTAAATAATGCAGTTATCGAACGGAGCAAGTCTACTATTTTAAGCACATTAAAATGTCTAAACTTAGCAATGTAATTAAAATCCTACTAATCTTAAGCTATCCCTCATGTCATTGCATGATCATTTAAACCTCACAGTCTGATATTACATAGGATCCTTGTGGTTGAGTTTTAGACTATTCTAAATTGATCCTTACTGTATTAGTCATGCAATGAATGTCTTGGAATTGACTTCTTTTTTTTTTTTTTTTTTTACTTTTTGCATGTTCTGTTTCTTTCTTATTTTATAGCAGCTGATCTTTTCCCATAAACATTCCTATTTTTGGATGGATTTAAAATGATCTCTCTTTTCATACTTTGCCAAAATAAGAGGCACATGAGAAGCTCTCTGTTTAAATGCGTGCTCTTCAATTAAATATCTAGTAGCAGAGACATTACATGACTTTGCTCTTAATCACATTAACAAACTTGATTATTTTAGAAATATACTCTGTCAAGCAGGTTACCTATTTTGGAATGCAATAGCATCATACATTAAATAGAGCAATTAAATGGGAACGTGGAACACATAACAGATATGTGAGGAGTTTCAAGATGATTTTCAAGATAATGTAAAAGCAGCAGATGAAAACCAAAAACAGTCATTATCTTTTTAAGTCCCACTTCTCCCAGTTCATAAGTTCTAACATTATTAAACAGAAAAATGGGGCTTCTTGAAGAGAAGTTATGATTATTTTATGATATTATTAATGGGGGCTTTCTACCTAGATCCCTTCATTCTCCTCTTGTATATATCTGAAAGTACTCTGCAGATTTTAGATCCAGTAATCGCTCTACCCACCCCACTACAGAAATTCAGCAGTGTTTGCAATGAAAATGTAACAACATTTTAGCAATGCACAGTAATGCTACTTAGCAATTTATGCTCAAGCATAGAAAAAATGCTTTATCCAGCTTATTCACATGGGGAAGAAGACATATATATATGCTTTATGGCACCCAGAGACCTCAATCAAGTGCACGAACCCAATGTACTAGGTACTGTGCAGACACAGAAAAGAGCCATTCTCTGCCTTAACAGGATTGCAGACTAAAGAAGACAGGTAGAAGGAAATTATGCTTTTTAATAGATATACTGGGTCTGGCCTGTCTTTAGCTGCCTCATCTCTACAATTTTCCCTTCAATGATGATGGAAGAGAGGGCAAGAGAAACACCAGCTCAATCTGTTTTCCCAACATGGGAGGGGGTCTCCCGTTTACAGTTCAGAGCAAGAAATCATCATCCTTGTTGGATCCCAATATATTCCATGCATCAGGTATCCAGGTTGTTTCTGTATTGGTCTAAAGGCAAAAGGAATCACAACTCATGGTAGGGGTGATATCTTTTATTACACCAACTAGATTTTTGCAGAAAAAAAAGTCTTTAATTGCAATATATTCCATTGCAGTCACTACGGCAGTCCTGGCTTTGGCTGTTTCTCTGTCAGTATTGACTTGTGAAACTCCATTGAGTTGAATGGACCTCTCACAACCTACACTCACAGAGAACTTAGTCTATTTTTTAAAGGCCTTCTGCCTCTTCCATTTCCTGAGCCAAAAATATATATATAAAATCTGTTTGTGTTCTAATGTCATTTGTTCTCTAATGTTATTTTCTTTTTTTTTGAAGCTGACTCATTACAGAGATTTTAGTTGCTAGGTCACCGCAGAACCCCACAATGTAGCCTTTGCAGTCAAGACATCTGCTACAGCTCTAGAAGGTGGTCAGCTACTTCACGCTACCAACCCCAAAAGCCCAGCCAGGTGGTAGGTAAAATGTCAGGAGAATTTCAGGAGTGAAAATGGAGCCCACCCCACAGTTAATGTCATACATTTTGCAATCATGTGGGCTGGAAGGGACCTCAGGAGGTCACATCTAGTCCAACCCCCTGCTCAAACCAGGACCATCCCCAACTACATCATCCCAGCCAAGGCTTGATCTAGCCAGATTTTAAAACACCTCCAAGGATGGAGACTGCACAACCTCTCTGGGGAGCTTGTTCCAGTGTTTTACTACCCTCCTCACGAGGAAGTCCTTCCTAAATATCTAACCTCAACTTCCCTTGCTGCAACTTGAGCGCATTGCTCCTTGTCCTGTCATCTGCCACCACTGAGAACAGTCCAGCTCCATCCTCTTTGAAACCACCCTGCAGGGAGTTGAAGGCTGCTATTCAATCCCCCTTCAGTGCTGAGGGTGCAGTTCATCCCATCTTCCAGGTCACTGATGAAGATACTGAACAAATCTGACCCCAGAACTGACCCCGGGGCACTTCACTTGATACCAGCTGCCAGCTAGACATTGAGCCATTGATTACTGCCCTCTGAGCCTGATGATCCACCCAGTTTTCTATTCACCTTCCAGTCCATTCATCTACCTTAGCGTCCTTGTGAGAATGCTGTAGGAGATGGTGTCAAAAACCTTGCCAAAGTCAAGGTACACCACATCCACTGCTCTTCCTGCATCCACAGAGCCAGTCATCTCATCATATTAAGCAATCAGGTTGGTCAGGTATGACTTGCCCCTGGTGCTCTGGGTTAGAATACAAGGCAATTGAGGGGAAAGAGACTTAACAGTGGGGGTCTACTACAGACCACCCAACCATGGGGAAGAGCTAGACCAGGAATTCTTAAGTCAGCTCACGGAGGTAGTTAAGTCAAAGGACGTGTTCATCATGAACTTTCCAGACATCTGCTGGGAAGAGCAGTCAGCCAGGTCTGACCGCTCACGTAGGTTCCTAGCCAGAATGCAGGACCTCCATCTCTAACCCAGGAAGTGCACAGCCCCACCGGGGGAGACGCCTTGTTGGACCTGGTGCTGGCCACGGGCGACGAACTGGTGAGGGGGCTGCGGGTGCTCGACCACGTGGGTGACAGCGATCATCGCCTGCTGGGATTCATCCAGCGCAAGGTGGCAAAGGCCTGCAGCAAGGCAGCAGCGCTATATTTCAGGAGGGTTGACTTCAATGAGGTAAGGAGAATAGTCGGGGAAGTGCTGAGGTCCTGGAGGGGAGGGGAGCCAGGTGTCCAAGAAGAGTGGTCGCTCCTTAAGGAGATGATACTCCAAGCCCAAAGGGAGGTAATCCCAACACAAATCAAAGGGGGCAGGAGGGCGCAAAAGCCCCCATGGCTCACCAAAAGCATTCGGGAGTGTCTCCTAGCTAAAAGGGAGGCACACAGCCAATGGCAGGGAGGGGCCATGACCAGGGAGGACTACACTGCGGTTGCTCGGGGATGCAGGAGGTAGCCAGGGAGGCCAAGGAGGAGATGGGACTGGGACTAGCTTCCCAGGTCAAGGGCAACCAGAAGTCCTTTTTTAAATACATAGGGGGCAAAAAGAAGGTTCCGGGTAATGTGGGGCCCCTGCAAGACACGCTAGGAAATCTGGTCATCACACCAGATGAGAAAGCTAACATATTTAACGAATTCTTTGCCTCTGTTTTCCTGAGCACAGACCAGAACAGCCACCCCACCTCCCTCAGGCCCCAGGGGAGGTGCACCTAGGCCAACGGTTAGTGAGGAACTAGTAAGGGAACTTCTGGAGGGACTGGTTGTATTCAAATCAACTGGTCCGGATGATCTCCACCCCCAAGTGCTGAGGGAATTGGCTGAGGTCATTGCGGGACCCTTGGTACGGCCGTACGAGCACTCGTGGTGCTCTGGTGTGGGGCCAGAGGACTTGAAGAGGGCCATCTTCAAAAAGGGGAGGAAGGAGGACCTGGGAAATTATAGGCCAGTTAGTCTTACCTCAATCCTGGGCAAACTTTTAGAAAAAATTATTCTGGCGCATGTCCACAAGGGGCCAGCAGGGGAGATTATGCTTAGGGCAGTCAACACAGGTTCATTAGCAGCAGGTCCTGTCAGACCAACCTGGTGGCCTTCTACGACCAGGTCACCACATCCTTAGATGCAGGGGTAGCAGTGGACATCGTCTTCCTGCACTTTCAGAAGGCCTTTGACACTGTCTCTCACCCCGTTCTCATTAAGAAACTGGGGGACTGTGGTGTCGACACCCACACAGCCAGATATGTCGCCAACTGGCCGGAGGGCCGCACCCAGAGAGTGGTGGCGGACGGGTCATTTTCGACCTGGAGGGATGTGGGCAGTGGGGTCCCCCAGGGCTCGGTCCTCGGGCCCG